>NC_133531.1:54122749-54435606 GCF_048544455.1 Silene latifolia | reverse complement strand
TCTATCTTTAGAATGAATACACTAAGCATTCAAAGATAGCATATGAGACACAAATTAATGATGTTGAATTATAAGGAGAACTACCTCATAGGTTGACTAATTGTTATTGATTTCATAAGTGTACTTGGTGGTTGACATACCTTTAAGAGAGTTCATAGACTCAAAGTCACTTTATAAATGATCATACACAAGCCTTAAGCATGTGGACATATAATGAAACCCGTCATTATAGTTGTCTATGGGATCACTTTTAAGTGAATAATCTTATGTTTCAAAACGCAAGCATTTAAAGATGAAATTTTAGAACATAAAGGATAAATGATAAAACGGGTGACTTGGGTTGCACACCAAGTCACCATCATCCAAAATACCAACCATTATCCAAAATACCTTTCCATGTCGAACACGGAAACTTAAAGTTCTAAAATTCAAATCATAACTTAAAATAAGACAATGAAAAACAAAGCTCCATAAAAGCTATCCTTAGCTTCTTCATGGTTTATCATGCTTGTTTTTCTTTCCCCTTGTCTTTGCTTGGTGGAGGCCCTATTTACAATAAAAAGGGAAGATACATTATCACAACTTTTGCATCATAATACCATAGTTGAATTTGAAACATAAAAAGAAGGTTAGTCATTTACCTACTGGAGTGATCTTTCCAGCTTTGATATCACCAAGGTATTTGGAACAATTCCTCTTCCAATGTCCCATGCCATTACAATAATGGCATTTGTCAAGAGGACCCTTCTTGACTTTGGAGGTGCTAGCTTCACAAGACTTAGCTTTGGTGAATGTGGGAGCTTGCTTCTTGCCCTTTCTCCCATTCTTCTTGAACTTCCCCTTACTCTTTGTGCTTATGTTAAGCACATCCTTGGGAGGGTTCACATTTAACCCCATGTCCCTCTCGGCTTGCACAAGTAACTTGTGCAACTCCTCAAGAGACACATCCTTGTCTTGCATGTTGAAATTCACCCGGAATTGTACATATGCCTTAACTTTAGACAAGGAGTGTAGAATCCTATCTACGATGAGTTCTTTGGGGATTTCAACTTTTTGAATCTTCAAGGTCTCGACAAGCTCCATGAGTTTGAGCACATGAGGGCTAACTTTTTGGCCCTCTTTGAAGTCGAGATCAAAGAATGCCGCGGCCGCCTCATATTGGACGATCCGCGGAGTTTGTGAAAACATGGTCACAAGTTTGGAGTAAATCTCATTAGCATTGCCCATTTTGAAGGCTCTCCTTTGGAGGTCCGCCTCCATCGCAAATATTAAGACATTTTTCATTGTGGCGGACTCCTTTTGGTAAGCCTCATAGGCTTCCCTCGTGGCCGCGGTGGACCTAGTGGAGGGTTCGGGTGGAGAGGCCTCGGTAAGGTAACGAAGCTTGTCGTCACCTTCGGCGGCTAATTTGAGTTGGGCATCCCATTCGGAGAAATTTGACCCATTCTTTTCAAGTTTACATCGATCCATAAAGGATCGGAGCCATGATGAAGTAGCGAGTGGTGTAGCATTAGGAGTTGGTGTTGCCATTGTTATGAATAAGAAGTGGTCTACAAAACAAAATATGAGGAGTAAAACAATTGTCGTTTTGATTATACTCGTAAAAATGTATGATTTAAACAAGTTTTACGCATTTTTCTAGTGACTTCTACCCAACTAGATAAATGATTCCAAGACCCAAATTCATATCGACTTAGGCACGGTGGGGCCGATACATCCTTCATCAATATAACTCGGTAGATTAACATTTAATCGATTCTACTTTTAGAACTCTTGGTCGATAATATTACATTAACAATTATCTATAGCCCAAAACACATCGACAAGGGCACGGTGGGGCCGATACATCCCTTATCAAATACTTTTGTTGAGTTCAATCCAAATTTCGAATAAATGTGTCCATGATCCAAACCCACATTAACTTGGGCACGGTGGGGCCGATACATCCCTCATCAACATGAATTCGGTGGATTAACATTCATCACCCACTTCCCCTACGTAACAAGGTTTGTACCCCGGTGGGGCCGAGCGCACTCCCTCGCGAAATAGGTTTTCATGGTTTCTACTATTTGGTAAGGCTATGTCTCAATTGATAGTTTTAGCGAGAGGTCATGTCAAATTATTATCTATCACGTTTTAAGTGAACTAAAGCGGTGAACTACGATAATTATATTTGACACGGTCGAAAAACTCGATAAAAGAAGACAATGCATGTTTTAGTTATGGCGATTTAGCGATGCATGTGACATAAAATAAAATGCAAGCATAAAGATAAATAAATCCTAGTATGGCCTTTCCTAAAATAGAAAAACTATTAATCTATTACAAATTCGGAAACCAACTCCATTGGTCCCTTGAACTTCGGTTGTGGCACACATCTCGAGGTAACACCGTCTTTATGTATCGCCATTCTTGAAGTAATCCGTCTTTTGGAACTCCGGAATGAATAAAATTACATAATAAATTACATAATTTCCTATTATACATTTGTAACTAAAATAAAATAAATCTATTAAATTACAAAACGGTGATACGAGATCACAATAAAAATTACAACCGAATCGATATTCCCATACATTTCGGGAAATACCAATTAAAATCTAAGGCCATACTAAGTAAAATTACATAATTCAAAATTACATAAATTAAAATTATGACAATCATAAAGAAAAATGCAGCATTATAATATGTATGAACATGCTCAATTTTTATGCTAAATCGCCTTTAATTAACCAATATCATATATTACTCGGTTTTTACGGATTTGCGTGATTTCAACATTTTATAATCACAAAAATACATAAACTCATATTTATGCATAAGTTAATTACCCTAACCTCTTAGGACTCAAAATATAGTCTTCACTAATAATTTTGACCATAATTAACTTTTATTTACAAAATTGTTCATAAATGGACCAAAATTACAAAAATAAGCTATTAAACTTCAAATAAATCCAAAAATTTCAAATAAATTCAAAATTTGAAATTAAAATTCATGAACATTCTGGAAAAATCCATGACACTCATAATGTTCAAAATCATAGGTTAAAAAATTTCGAAATTTTTCCGGAAAAATAATGTTGCGGTTTATCGATTTATAATAAAATAATCATAAAAACATGGAAAAATTATTTTCACTAACTTTTCAATTTTAGATCTGAAAAATATAATAAAATGCAACATTATACGTTTTTCCCAAGTCATAGATTATGTTTTATTAATTTTACACTAATAATGTCACTATTTATGCTAATTTTTCTTCAAAAATTCATAAATCATGCTAAAAGACTTCTTTATAGCCAATTATTTTACACACATTTTGTAAAATTGCATGTGACAACATATTAATTTTCTATGACCAGATTCTAAATTTAACTCATATTAACCTATTTTTCTCTTAAATCCATATTTAATAATGAAAAAATCATTTTTCGAGCATAACAAGTGCAAAAATTATGAAAAATTACAGGTTATCTCAAAATAATATATGTGATAACATATCCAAAGATCAACTTAAAATTCGAAGTATAGCTAATTTTCGACCAAAAATGACATTTTTATTCATAAAATCACATTTAAATGCCATTATTGTAAATTATGAACAATAAAAATCCGAAAAATTAACCAAAATATCCTAAAACATTTTAGGACCAGAAATATTAACATGCATGTAATAATTTCGTGATATAATAATAACACAAATTTTACAAGTTTTATTTTGTTATTCATATAACTCGGAAAAACTTTTAACCAATTTGCATGCAAACAACCGTGGCTCATGATACCGATTGAAGGAAATGTAGATTCATATACATGTTAACATACTATTATATGTCTAAATAATTTGTCATAAAATTGAAACGGATCTTATGCATGCAAACAATAATATAAATAGAGGAGAAATCATGTCCTTACAAAATGGATTTCGGCTATTAGGGCACAAGAGAGATCACCTATCTCTTCTTGTTCTTGAGCTATTCCAATGGAAGAACAAAGATCTAAGTGTAAGATCTCTCCCTATGCTTAATACCCAAGGCTTCTCTTAATTAAATCAATATTATAAATACTAGTTATAATATTAATTATAGTAGAAAATTGAACCAAAAATATTTATAAACACTTAAGTATTTTTGGTTTTGATGAGAGATGAAGAGAGGATTTTATTTCTCTAGAACTTATATTTTGGATGAGTTGAATGAATGAATAATCTAAAACATTTTAGAGTATTATTAGGTAAAATTATAAGAGAAAACAATGATCATTTTCTCTTCCCAAAAACCGTGTAAGAGGGGCTTTAGGGTGAGCCAATGCATGGAGAAATTGTTCTTCACAAGGAACAATAGGCTTGCATGGCTAGGATGCTATATAATCATTGTGTTTTCCACTAATTACACACAACTTATAATTAGCTAAAACACCTTCTAATTTTCGGCCCTTTGCATAATATGGTGTCCATATTATTTTTGTCAATTGTCTATATGTTACATGTCACATGTCACATATATTTGTTTATGTATTTTCATCATATTAAAAATCAACGTATTAATAAAAATACGTCATATACAAAATCGACTTAGTAATTTCATAATTACTTGTGCCAAAATATTTTACCATTTATAAATCACAACAGATTGTATTTATAACAATTCATTCAATTTAATTGTTACATTAAACAATTTATTTCATCCGAGTAATGATACAATTCAATTACTCAGACCGTACCTTATTAAATCCCATTTCAATATGATACGTAAATTTTACTTCCAAAATCATCCGTCAATTTTCAAGTAATTTAATTAACTCGTAACATTATACGATCAATTAAATAATCAATTAAGAGTATTGCCCTTTAGGTATGACCTAGGGGTCAACTGATCACCACCGTCACACGACGATAATGTCAAACTCTAGTCACCAATCATTACCGATATATGTTGACCAGTTGACAGTAACAATATTACTTCCCAATTGTATTCATTTTAATGAGACTTAAACATGTGATCATCATGATCAACAGTCGTGATCGCATTATTGTCGGAGGACACATATTCCAACACTTTGTACATACTATAGTAGATGGGCAATGATGAGAAAGGATCCTTGCATCCCCGAGGAAATCCTCAAGGACTTTATGAAGAAAAAGGAAGAAAAGAAGAAGGAACAAGACTGCCTGACAATCCGTGCGGATTGCCTTGAATCCGCCCGTCCACCACGCCACAACCCGAGCGGCTTCTCCCGAAGACGCCCGGGCAAAACCACCCAAAGACGCCCGTCCTCCTTCACAAGACGCCCGAGCATAAGCTGCCAAATCCGCCCGTCCCGTGCTAAAGACGCCCGGATTCCCAGGTAGTCCCATTTCGTCTTCTACAAGCTTCAAGGAAGGATGCACATCGTTTTCTAGAGACCGGAGTCTCCCAAAAGAGATCGGCGTTTCCTCAACAAGGGACTTAATCGTCATTTAAGCCCTTAGTTAACCCTAATTCATGCACCTAATCCCCACTATAAATACCCCATTAGTCTAATTAGAAGAGCATGTTCTTCTTAGCAATATTTAGTGTAGTTAATATCAATCAAATCTCTCTTTAATCTTGTAATCAACATTTAATCAAGTTTTAATACAAGTTTTATTTCCTTAATCTCTCTCTTGTTCATCCTTTAATTTGGGTAATTGAAGATTATTTGGGTTATTATTGGGAGATTGACAACCTTCCAATCAAGCATCAAGTACTTCTTTTATTCTTTGCTTTATTATTCGAATCATTAGTAGGTATAATTCTCTTAATCCCTTTTTAATTATTGTTAATCACTTTCATTTATTCATCATGTTTCACTTTGTTGGTATGATTGACAACCTTGCTAGCATGTTCAACATGATAATGAGTGAGTAGTTTCCTTTGCTAGATTAATGGGTAATTAGGGGAAACCAACATGGGGAATGATTCATGCTTAAATTAATATGCTTTCATAGTTTATTTGCTTGCTTGTTGTGATCTCAACTTATGCACATGTTATGTTTGATGAAATGTGAGCCTATGAATCCTTGCATTTTTTACCCATCACCTATCTTTTCAATGAGACTTGTAAGACATAAACCAACTTGAGTCTCATTAGACCATGCATATTGTTGAGTAGGGAAGATTAAGTCGACTTATAGGTGTTGTACAATCTAATCGATTCGGCTCCGGGACCCAAACTTTCCTAGGATTGTAAGACATAAACCAACTCGATCCATCACAACAATAATTGCTTGCTTATAACTTGAGAATATGTTTGTATGATCAATTCCCATGAATCCCCTATGACCCCATGACACCCTAGTGCCTTTTTATCAATTGTTTACATCCCTTTTAATTCATCTTGCTTGTTTACTTTCATTGTTATTTAGTTTAGTGACCTTCTACTTCAAACCCCAATTGTGACACCCTTAAGACACCACTAGTTACAATAGAAATCTCATCTCAATTCCCGTCCCTTGGGATCCGACCTTTACTTGCCTCTTTACTAATTGTAGAGTTGTTGGTGAAGTTATAAATTGTGTTTTGGTCTAGGTGCTCTTGACAACAAGTACTGAAAACTAAACCCCTCACTAGGGATCACGACCAATAGGTTAATAGGTTTAGAAACTTAACAGGTTAACAGGTCTGAAGAAATACAGCTTGCAGGTTTTAAGGAAATTCTGGACGAAGGAAAATCAAAAACAGAAAATAATAAGATATAAAGAAATAAATAAAGTGAGCCAAGGAAGGCCACTACCATCATATTTATATAAAGCCCGTACCCCCTGGGGCAAAGGCACCAAAATAATTGTCAAGGCCAGGGATGACCTCCGTGACCAGCCAAACACATAAAAACAAGAAATTAAAATTGTCTTTTCAGTGACATCCTGGATGGGCCAATACCATCAAGAAAAATATAAAATTACTGCTCTCCCTTGGAGACAGCATCAGCAATACCATCTTTAGCCTGATCAGCAACCTACTCCTCATCAGCATCAACATCTTGCTCCCCTGGAGTATCGACCTCTTGTTCATTACCCATATTGTGTAGGTCAGGATAGATAGAAGCAGCAAAGGCTATCTCAGCTTCGGGGTTCCAATTTGCCCTGGCCTCCATAGGCTCCGACATAGCAACCATTTTCCCCTTGATATAGAAGTACAGGGAAGCATCGTCAAGCTTGAACTCCAAATCATCCCTCTCCAGAGTAAGCTCCTCATTCCTGTCCAGTGCCTCCTGCAGAAGCTGCTTACTTGAGCTGGCCTCAGTCTTGGCAATGTCCCTCTCAGCCTGCACCTTTGCCAAGTTAGCAGTCCCTACAGCCAGATCAGCCCGAGTGAAATCCAATTCAGACTTCAGCTTATCAAAATCAGATCTCATAAGATCAATCATGGCCACCAAAGAGGTAGCCTGATAAGCATTATGAACACAAGCTGCAGCACCCTGAACAGAAACAGAAATAGTATAAATATTATATCATAATAAAGAACCTCATATATATATATATATATATATATATATATATATATATATATATATATATATATATATATATATATATATATATATATATATATATATATATATAAGCAAAATAAAAGCTATGTACCTCTCTCACAAATGCCAAGGCACTGCCAAAAGGTCGACAAAGATGATCTACTGAAGCAACTGCCTGAGTAGCGGTCTCAATAGGATCAAGGGTAAGCATAACATCAGATTTGGAAGTGGCATAATCACTGATTTTCACCTTGGCAGCCTCCAAATTATCCACCCTGGCTCGCACCTCCCTGACTGGTGCAGATAAATCAACTTCCTGCACTTTCCTCTTCTGGGCCGCTAAACATGTTTCAGCAGGAGCAACCGAAGTAGGAGAAACCTTGGGAGTAGCAGCCAACTCAGTTAAATCAATGACAGCCTTTGGAGGTCTGGGCATTCTAGCAACACCTTCAGTTTTCAGGCAACGAGGAAGGTGACCAACCCCACAACAGAGAGGCCAAGACCTCTCCAATTGAGGAATTTCAAGGAAGGCAGAGATGCTTGCAGTAGGGTACTCAATTTTATTAGACCAATCATCAACTACAAATAAGAAAGGTATAAGTCATTTAAATATTTACTTTCTTTAAAACTAACAAATAAACATACAGGATAAAGAAAAAACTCAGGGTACTCACCATCAACACAGGCATCATAATTCAAATACGCCAGATCAGGACCCACAGAATTGGTCCTGATAAACATATACCAAGCAGCCCAATTCTTGTCATAGCCGCTATCTAGATTTCTAAGAAGAATAGCGGCTAAAGCCCTTGGCTTGAAACTGATCCGGCTAGGACTGTTGGTCCTGACAGCATAGCAGGCCTTTAAGTCCTCCAAAGAGAACGAAATATTGTATTTTATGCAGAGATATTAAACGGAGCAGACCGCCTTCCATACCATGGGCATCAGTTGGTAAGAAGGCACACCAATTTCTTTAATAACATCCACCATAAGTGGAGAGAAATGAAGCTTGCAACCAGCCCTGAAGGCCCAATCATGGATGCAGAACCAGCCAGGACACGACCAGTCTGCCCTGACAGGAGAATTTTCAGGGATCCAGACTTGAGAATCAGCAGGAATGATTCCCTTATCCTTCAAGACTTTTTCAAATTCAGGTTTCAGACGATTTGGAAGAAACTGTTCATCTTTCAAAGCTTTTGTGGGTTTAAATTCAAATTATTTGTGGAAGATGGAAATCATTTCAAGAGGGGAATTGGTTGGTTTTTCAACCGCAAGAGGTTGAGTAATTGAAGGGCCAGGAAGATTTTCAGAAACGGTTTCTTCAGGATTGGAAACGAATGGAGTTCCAGGAGACATCACTCCCCTGGAAGATTTCTTTTTCGCAACCGTTGTTGAAGATTAATCGAAGATTTATTACGGATTAATTCTGGAAACTAAAAGAACTTGAAGATGAAGATTTTTTGGAGAATGATCGGATTATGGTGGAGTTAAAATCAATGAAGTGAAGGCTATTTAAACTTGTGGACTTGGGCCACGTGCACGCCAAGCCAATCTGTGGACGTACATCGGTCTTTCTGAAAGCCACGCTCGGCGGCGTAAAAATGCTTTCGACCGGATCATTTTAGATCGGCCGGTTTCGTCTCGGCAAAGGTCTCGAAACGATGCTAGAGATATTCTGAGTCGCCACCAAGTATTGTGGGATGCTTGGAACCCGTTCGAATCCACTTTATACCTACGGCAACCAAGGCAAAAAGCGGTGTTTGACATAGGTACTAAAGATAAGGAATCATCCCTCTTTAGCATCCTATCTCTAGAATGACTCTCGTATGCCCTGGATAAGATCGTCAACTATCCAAAGTTTATGAGTAAGAGGTGAAGGTACGTATTGGGAAGCCCTTTAATCGGACACCCAAATTTATCTTGGTGTTGATACCTTTATTCAAATCATTCTCCCTTGCGCAGATCTCATTTACACAAGTACACAAATTTATCTTGGTGTTGTGTCCTCATTTTTCTCCCACTCTATCTTTAGAATAAATACACTAGATATTCAAAGATAGCATATGAGACACAAATAATGATTTTTGAAGTATAAGGAGGACTATCTCATAGGTTGACTAATTGTTTTAGATTTTGTAAGTGTACTTGGTGATTAACTTTCCTTTAAGAGAGTTCATTAACTCAATATCACTTTGTAAATGATCATACACAAGTCTTTTGCTTGTGGTCATATAATGAATCCCATCATTATAGTTGTCAATTAGATCACTTTAAGTGTAATCATATGTTTCTATGAGCAAGCGGATAAAGACGAATTTTAGAACAAGGATAAAAACGATAAAACGGGTGACTTGGGTTGCAAACCAAGCCACCATTATCCAAAATACAACCATTATCCAAAAACATTTCCATGTCGAACACGGAAATCAAAAGGTTCTAAAATCCGAAACATAATTAAAATAAGACAATAAAAAGCGAAGCTTCATGGAAGCTATTCCTAGCTTCTCGATGGTTTCTTAAGCTTGCTTTTCTTTTCTCTTGTCCTTGCTTGGTGGAGGCCCTATTTACAATAAAAAGGGGATACATTATCACAACTTTGTATCACAATAGCATAGTTGAATTAGAAACATAAAAGAAAGGATAGTCATTTACCTACTGGAGTGATCTTTCCAGCCTTACTATCACCAAGGTATTTGGAACAATTTCTTTTCCAATGTCCAACACCATTACAATAATGGCATTTATCAAGCGGACCCTTCTTTATCTTGGAGGTTCTAGCTTCATAAGTCTTAGCTTTGGTGAAAGTGGGAGCTTGCTTCTTACCCTTCTTCCCATTCTTCTTGAACTTCCCCTTGCTTTTGGTGCTAATGTTAAGCACATCCTTAGGTGGGTTGACATTTAACCCCATGTCTCTTTCGGCTTGCACAAGTAACTTGTGCAATTCTTCAAGAGACACGTCCTTGTCTTGCATGTTAAAATTCACCTGGAATTGAACATATGCCTTGACTTTGGATAAGGAGTGTAGAATCCTATCTACAATGAGTTCTTTGGGGATTTCAACCTTTTGAATCTTCAAGGTCTCGACTAGCTCCATTAATTTGAGCACATGAGGGCTAACCTTTTGGCCCTCTTTGAAGTCGAGATCAAAGAATGCCGCGGCCGCCTCATATTGGACGATCCGCGGAGTTTGTGAAAACATTGTCACAAGCTTGGAATAAATTTCATTAGCGGTGCCCATTTTAAAGGCTCTCCTTTGGAGATCCGCCTCCATCGCAAAGATCAACACATTTTTCATTGCGCCGGACTCCTTATGGTAAGCCTCATATGCTTCCCTAGTGGCGGCGGTCGACCTAGTATTAGGTTCGGGTGGAGAGGCCTCGGTGAGGTAACGAAGCTTGTCGTCACCTTGGGCGGCTAATTTGAGTTGGGCATCCCAATCGGAGAAATTTGACCCATTCTTTTCAAGTTTACAACGATCCATGAAGGATCGGAGCCATGAAGTATTAGTGAGAGGCGTGGTGTTGGTGTTTGGATTTGCCATTTGTTATGAGAAATAAGAGCGGTCTACAAAACAAAACATAGAAGGAATAAAACATATGTCGTTTTCAATATAATAATACTCGAAAAATAAGTTTAAACAAGTTTTATTGCATTTTTCTAGTGATCTCTACCCAACTAGATAAATGATTCCAAGACCCAAATTCATATTAACTTGGGCACGGTGTGGCCGATGAAACCCTTATCAATATAACTCGGTGGATTAACTCTTTAATCGATTCTACTTTTAGAACTCTTGGTCGATAAAATTACATTAATATTTTATCTTTAGCCCAAAACATATCCGCCAAGGGCACGGTGTGGCCGATAAAACCCTTATCGAAAAACTTTTGTTGAGTTCAACCCAAATTTCGAATAAATGTGTCCATGATCCAAACCCATATTAATTTGGGCACGTTGTGGCCGATGAAACCCTCATCAACATGAATTCGGTGGATAGACATTTATCACCAACTTCCCCTACGTAACAAGGTTTGTACCCCGGTGTGGCCGAGTGCACTCCCTCACGAAATAGGTTTTCATGGTTTCTACTCTTTGGTAAGGCTAAGTCTCAATTGATTATTTTAGCGAGAGGTCATGTCAATTTATTATCTATCACGTTTTAAGTGAACTAAAGCGGTGAACTACGATAATTGTAATTGACACAGTCGATAAACTCGATTAAAATGATAATGCATGTTTTAGTTATGGCGATTTAGCGATGCATGCGACATATAAATAAAATACAAAGCATAAAATAAATCCTACTATGGCCTTCCTAAAATAGAAAACCTAATTAACTATTACATATTTGGAAACCAACTCCATTGGTCCCTTGAACTTCGGTTGAGGCACGCATTTCGAGGTAACACCGTCTTTATGTACCGCCTTCTTGAGTGACACCGTCTTCAAGGAACTCCGGAATAAATAAATTACATAACAAATTACATAATTTCCTATTATACATTTGTAATTAAAATAAAATAAAATAAATCTATTAAATTACAAAACGGTGATACGAGATCACAATAAATTACAACCGAATCGATATTCCCATACATTTCGGGTAATACCAATTAAAAACTAAGGCCATACTAAGTAAAATTACATAATTCAAAAATTACATAAAAGAAAATTATGACAATCATAAATAAAATGCAGCATTATAATATGTATGAACATGCCCGATTTTATGCTAAATCGCCTTTAAGGAGCCAATATCGTATATTTAACGTTTTTTACGGATTTGCGTGATTCAACCTTTTAAAAATCACAATTAATTGCATAAAATCACATTTATGCACAAGTTAATTATCCTAACTTCTTAGGACTCAAAAATTAGTCTCCACTAGCTATTTGACCATAATTAACTCATATTTCTTAAAATTGTTCATTAATGGACCTAAAATTACAATAAAAAGCTATAAACTTCAAATAAATCACAAAAATTCCAAATAAATTCAAAATTTGAAATTTAAACTTATGAACATTCTGGAAAGATACCATGACACTCATAATGTTCAAAAACTTAGGTTAAAATTTCGTAAAATTATCGGAAAAACTATGTTGCGGTTTATCGGATTTATCAATAATAATCATAAAAACATGAGAAAAATTATATTCATCAACTTTTCAATTTTAGATCAGAAAAAGATAATAAAATGCAACATGTGACGTTTTTCCCTAGCCATGGAGTATGTTTTAGGAATTTTTCACTAATTAAGTCACTATTTATGCTATTTTTCATCAAAAAAATCATAAATCATGCATAAAGACTTCAATATAGCCAATTATTTTACACACATCTTGTAAAATTGTGTGTGACAACATACTTAATTTCTATGACCAGATTCGAAATTTATCTCATATTAACCTATTTTTCATCTAAATCCGATTTTAATCATGAAAAATCCATATTTCGAGCGTAAGAACTCCAAAAATTATGAAACTTTACAGGTCATCTAAAAATAATATATGTTATAACATATCCAAAAATCACTGGAAAATTCGAAGTTTAGCTAATTTTAGTCCGAAAATGACATTTTAATCATAAAATTATATTTTTAATGCCATTATTATAAAAAAAGAACAATAAAAATCCATAAATTGACCAAAATATCCTAAAAACATTTTAGGACCAGAAACTTTAACATGCATAAATTTATAAGTTTTATAAATTTACAAGTTTTATAACTTTAACATGCATAAATAACACAAATTTACAAGTTTTATATGTTAATCGTATAACTCGGAAAAACCATAATCGATTTGCATGCAAACAACCAAGGCTCTTGATACCACTTGTTAAAAATCTAGATCTCTTTACTTGAGATATTCATATATGTTATAATTTTAATTTAGTCATAAAATTAAAAGGTGATCTTATGCATGCAAACTATAAGTAAAATAAGGAAGAAATCTTCATTCTTACATTGAGGATTTCGGTTTATATGGGCACAAGAGAGTTCTCCTACTCTCTTGTTCTTGAGCTCTCCTTAATTGGATGAACAAGGATTCAAGAAGAGAATCCCTCCCAAAAGTATTATACCCAAGATAACAACTTAATAAAATTAATATTATTATTACTAGAATAATACTAAATTTTGTATAAAAATTGACCCAAAATATTATTTGGTCTCTCAATAAAACCGGTTAAGAGAGAGGGAGGAGAAGGAAGATTTTATCTTTCTAAAACTTCTTATTTTAGATGAATCAAATAATGATATTGTACACTAGTGTTTTAATGTAGTGTATAAGATAAATAATAGAGCAAAAACCCTTGGCTTTGCTCTTTGAAAAACCGGGTAAGGGGGGAAGGAAAAGGGACCAATGCATTCACTAGTAGGTCTTCACAAAAGCAAGTAGTGTTGCATGGCTATGTTTAGTAGGAAATGATTATGTTTACCACTAACATAATCAACACAATATATTCCTAATCCTCCCCTTAATTTCGGTACATATAGATAAAATGGACTCCATTTTATTTTTGTCAATTTGTCACATGTCACATAAAATTGTTATGTATTTTTAACATATTAAAAATCAACGCATTAATAAAAATACGTCATATACAAAATCGACTTAGTAATTCATAATTACTTGTACCAAAATATTTTACCAAATATAAATCACAACATCTTGTATTTATAATAATTTATTCATTCAAATGCAATTGTTTCTTTAAACAATTATTTCATCTAAGTAATAAAACAATTCGATTACTTAGACCAAATCTTATTTAATCAAATTTCAATGAGACACGTAAATATTACTTCCAAAATCGTCCGTCAATTTTAAGTAATTTAGTTGACCCGTATCATCATACGATCAATTAAATGATCAATTAAGAGTGTTACCCTTTAGGTATGACCTAAGGGGATCAACTGGTCACCACCGTCTCACGACAGTAATGTCAAACTCTAGTCAGCCAATCATTACCGATATGTGTGGACCAGTTGACAATAAAATATTACTTCCCAATTGTATTCTTTAAAATGAGACTTAAACATGTGATCATCATGATCAACAGTTGTGATCGCATTATTGTCGGAGGACACATATTCCAACAACCTGGCGGGAAAAGATCAGTGGATTGCGTGCTTCCCTTGCTGAGCCACCAACCCTGCAAGCCATAGAGGAGGAAGAGAAGCAGCTGGAGACCCTTTACCCTGTCCAGCCTGATTTGATCGTGCTGATGCCTGAGGTTGGCGAGGTAAATTCTCCTTCACTGGTGGAGCAGAGAGCTGCTGAAGGTGCCGGCTCATTCCAGGAGGCTGTTGTTGCTAGGGGAGCTCAGGAGGCTGCTGGTGCTGAGGGCGTGCAAGTTGGTCCTATACCTGAAATGGGTAGTCAGCAGGAAATGGCAGAAGAGGTGCCAGAAAAGGAGGTCATTGATCTGGCATCAAGTTAAAAGTTTTTATTTTCAAACTTTTTTTGAGTGGTGGTCTGACCCTGTACGGGTAGATTTGTAAAGTTTTTTAAACATTTTGTTCTTGCGTTTTCCCGCCGTGGTGGCGGTTGATTGAACTTGGGGCCGTGTTTTGGCCATATTTTGAAATGCCCCTTGCCTAGTTTGGCAAGTTTTATTTTCGTCATATCTTGTGTGTTTTTGTTTACGTATTTAGCTTAGGAAGTTGTCGTGTTAGCCTGCTATCTAATTTAGGCTAGTCGTGTCAGCCTGAAAAGGCTGATTTAGACTCAGCTAACTGCCGTGTCAGTCTAATGACTGATTTAGGCGTATGCCGTATTTTGGATGAGGTGGCTGTGTCAACCTTCAAAGCTGATTTAGACAAGTCGTGTCGGCCTGAAAAGACTGATTTGGACTTAGCTAGCTGTCGTGTCAGTCTAATGACTGATTTAAGCGTTTGCCGCATTCTGACTACTTAACCTTGTTCATGACGCAAGGTGTGTTCATCATGTTTAAAGCCGACAGGGGCGTACCTTAGGCAAGTTTATCGTCATTCTAAGACCAATGGGACGTTGCAGGATTCTGGTAGCTCATATATCCCTGCGTTCCATATGTGTGTGCATGCATGCTGGGGCCCTGATTGATTGCATCGATTACTCGGTATTGCGAGCTACGTCCAGGGTGTGGTATCCAGGGTAGCTGGATGAGCTTGAAGCTGTCAGCCAGGCTCCCTTTCGTATGTTCCACAGGCCGCCTAGTGAGGGCGCTCCTAATGGAGAAATTTAGGTTAGGCATGTTGGAGTGCCATATGCCTTATCACCCCACCTTTGCAGTTGACAGTCTTGCTAGCTACACTTTCAATGTAGCCTAGATATTAGAGTTCAAAGTAATGCATTTAAAGAAGCCTGAAAATAGGAAATTTTCTCAGAGCAATGTGAAGTACCTGACGCTTTCTCATGGGGTGCCAGAGCAATTGTGGTCCCAGGAAGCTTACAGACCACACAACTCCAATAGTAGCTTTCAAAGTTTAAAGAAATAAAAGAAAAAAGAAAACGACACAAAATTGGTAGTATGCCTACTACCGTTTTTTTTTTGGCTTTTTTGGACACACTACTCTGTACACTAAACTCTACTTATTATCAAAAGTGATACCTCTTCAGGTGAAGTATGTTCCATGGTTTGTGTATGATTTGACCGTCCATGGTCATTAATCTATATGCCCCATGGCCAACAACGCCTTCTACCAGGTATGGTCCTTCCCATTTCTGCCTGCCTTACGATTCTTGAGAGGTTTAGTTTTCGGTACTTGTCGTTAGGAGCACCTAGAACAAAACAAAATTTATATCTCCACAAACAACTCTACTATTAGTAAAGAAGCAAGTAAAGGTCGGATCCCAAGGGACGGGTATTGAAGTAAGATTTTCAATTGTAAGTAGCAATGTCTAGGGGTGTCACAATTTGGGGTTGGAATAGAAGATCACTAAACTAAATAGCAATGAAAGTAAACAAGCAAGATGATTAAAAAGGGGTGTAAACAATTGATAAAAGGCACTAGGGTGTCATGGGGTCATAAGGGATTCATGGGAATTGATCATACAAACATATTCTCAAATTATAAGCAAGCAATTATTGTTGAGATGGATCGAGTTGGTTTATATCTTACAATCCTAGGAAAGTTTGGGTCCCGGAGCCGAATCGATTAGATTGTACAACACCTAAAAGTTGACTTAATCTTCCCTACTAAACTATATGCATGGTCTAATGAGACTCGAGTTGGTTTATGTCTTACAAGTCTCATTGAAAAGGTAAGTGATGGGTAAAAAATGCAAGGATTCATAGGCCCGCATTTCATCAAACATAACATGTGCATAAGTTGAGATCACAACAAGCAAGCAAATAAACTATGAAAACATATTAAATTAAGCATGAATCATCCCCCATGTTGGTTTCCCCTAATTACCCATTAACCCTAGTTAAGGAAACTACTCACTCATTATCATGTTGAACATGCTAGCAAGGTTGTCAATCATACCAACAAAGTAAAACATGATGAATAAATGAAGATGATTAACAATAATTAAAAAGGTATTAAAAGAATTATACCTACTAATGATTCCTATAATAAAGCAAAGAATAATAGAAGTACTTGATGATTGATTGGAAGGTTGTCAATCTCCCAATAATAACCCAAATAATCTTCAATTACCCAAAATAAAAGATGAACAAAAGAGAGATTAAGGAAATGAGATTTGTATTAAGACTTGATTAAAAGTTGATTACAAGATTAAGAAGAGATTATAATGATATAAACTACACTAAAGATTAATAAGAAGAACATGATTATCTAATTAGACTAATGGGGTATTTATAGTGGAGATTAGGTACACAAATTAGGGTTTACTAAGGGCTTAAATGACGATTAAGTCCTTGAGGAGTCGCTCCTCTCAAAAGATATGCGAGTCTCCTTTTTGCCGGTCTTTCCGAGATATGCGCATACTTCATAGAACAAGGAGAGAATGGAAAGTTGTTGTAACACAATCCGAGCGTCCAAGGCACGGGACGAGCGGATTGTGGCCTTGTTGGACGAGCGGATTGTCTGGCTGGACGGGCGGATTTTGGTGTTTTTGGACGGGCGTCCCTATGGCAAAGACGCTCGGATTCCTGGTCTTGTACGGGCGTCCCGAGGGCAATCCGCTCGGATTCTGGGTCAGCCTCTTCCTTTCTTCTTTTCTTCCTCCTTTTTCCAACAATCCTCGGGGATCTTGTTGGAGATGCAAGGATCTTTTCTCATCATTGTCCAACTACTACAATATGTACAAAGGCCTTCTAGTCTTGTCTTCTCTTTGATGCTTGGTCATTGAATTCAATCAATTTACCTCTATTTTGCCATGAAAATGCAAGGTTTGCACTCCTTTCCTACCAAGGGGACAAAGCCTCAAAGAATATGCGAAACAAAGGACTAAAGACAATAAATGACCTAAATATGCACTAAAAAGCATGGGAACAAGGCTAATTCGGGGACTAAATATGCTCAAATAATGGTCACATCAAATATCCCCAAACCGAACCTTTGCTCGTCCCGAGTAAAGAGGTGACAAAAACTAGGACCGTTAATTAAACTAGCCTAATAGCATAGCCGATATGAGACAATTAGCGGGTCTCACTCCGCCCCTTCAACTCACAACAAGACAACCATGAGGTAGGATGCCTTCTTGAAAGGCAAGGTGGGTCTTGCCAAAATGGCGACACATCCAAGCATTAAAGCATACAAAATCAAGTAATGGATGCATCTACAAAAGAATAGCCACTTTCCTCATCTAAGTGTCAAAAATTATCTACAAGGGAAGCAATTCAAGGGTACACACTCCTTCTTAGATGCAATTTCTTCATACTACTAAGCCTAGAAGGATACCAATAAATCACCTCCAAATTGTATCAAGCTAGGGTACCTTTGTCCTCAATCGTTAAATGCTTTTGTCAAGAGTAGACTCCCTATGGTGTTAGAAACACTGGAGGATCGCGGAATTCCCCTTCTTGCCTAGACTAGAAGAAGGGTCGTCCTCTCTCTACCATGCACAAAAATAGATACGATGGATAAAGGGATTGATAGTATTTGAGTTTCATTTGGGAGTTTGCTTTTGTTGTTGTTTTTCCCCCCAATTTCTTGTGGCATATAACATTTGAGAACACTTTTTTTTGCCATTTCTTTTGATTTTTGGCATTTCAACACTTAACAACTTTTCAAATTTTTACATTTTCTTTTGAACATTTTCAAAGTCACCCCATATGTAGCGAGGGTGCCTTATATTTGAAGCATAGGAGTTTATTTTTGCTCCTCTTTTCATTTGATGCAAATTGCAAACTTTCTTTCACTTTTCATTTCATTTCTTGAACTCAAATTTGAATAATTTTTGTTCCCATTCCCTTTGATGACAAAAATGTATGGTAGAACATGGATGAATGATGGTTGCATGGTTTCAAGGGTCACCTTGGAATAAACGGTAGCCAAGGAGTTATCACACCACAAGGTACTCTTGACTAGGCCTTAATCCATGGGTCAAAGGATACTAGCATGACACATCCTAGGGTGTTTTACAAGTATTCTAACAAGCAAAGTCTTAAGAAGAAAAAGCATCTACTAGGGCCTATATAAACTTGTCAAGCTTCCCAAGTAGACGGTTTCACAAAATTTTTCTAACATGCAAACTACATGCCATGATGCAACTAACACTTATACATCCTAATGCATATGCTTCTACCAACTAGTATGTCAAATAATCTAAATGCAAGTCTTAAATTCACATTGTTTATACCGCATCAATCAAAATAAAGCCACATAGTCATTAACATAGAGAGGAAAAAGGAGATTGGAAAGATCATACCATGCGGTCTTCAATATCCTCATGTCTCGGATGTGGCGTAGTCGATCAATGTGAACAAGGATAGACAAACATAATATATACAAACAATATATACAAGACAACACTACAAAGGAAATGAACTTGTTTTTGGATTTTCAATTTTTTGATATTTTGATTTTTTCAAAATTTTTGATTTTTTTGGATTTTTGAATAAAAGTCAGGTTAGAATTTCCCATCCCCACACTAATATGGGCATTGTCCTCAATGGCCAATATGACAGGAAATTATGCAAGTATGATGCATGATTTCTAAACTAAATGCAAGCTATACTAGGCTACACTACATGATGCATGGGTTTTTGTTTATGACGGAGAGCGTAATTTAGATTACCTTCCGTTGCGTATGCATGTACTTCCCCAAACCAAGATAGACATTATTTCTAATGTCTTAAATTTCGGGGTAGTTCATGCCACTACCATCATATATATATAAAGCCCTTACCCCCTGGGGCAAAGGCACCAAAATAATTGTCAAGGTCAGGGATGACCTCCGTGACCAGCCAAACACATAAAAACAAGAAATTAAAATTGTCTTTTCAGTGACATCCTGGATGGGCCAATACCATCAAGAAAAATATAAAATTACTGCTCTCCCTTGGAGACAGCATCAGCAATACCATCTTTAGCCTGATCAGCAACCTACTCCTCATCAGCATCAACATCTTGCTCCCCTGGAGAATCGACCTCCTGTTCATTACCCATATTGTGCAGGTAAGGATAGATAGAAGCAGCAAAGGCTATCTCAGCTTCGGGGTTCCAATTTGCCTTGGCCTCCATAGGCTCCGACATAGCAGTCACTTTCGCCTTGATATAGAAGTACAGGGAAGCATCGTCAAGCTTGAACTCCAAATCATCCCTCTCCAGAGTAAGCTCCTCATTCCTGTCCAGTGCCTCCTGCAGAAGCTGCTTACTCGAGCTGGCCTCAGTCTTGGCAACGTCCCTCTCAGACTGCACCTTTGCCAAGTTAGCAGTCCCTGCAGCCAGATCAGTCCGAGTGAAATCCAATTCTGACTTCAACTTATCATAATCAGATCTCATAAGATCAATCATGGCCACCAAAGCGGTAGCCTGATAAGCATTGTGAACACAAGCTGCAGCATCCTGAACAGAAACAGAAATAGTATAAATATTATATCATAATAAAGAACCTCAAATATATATATATATATATAAGCAAAATAAAAGCTATGTACCTCTCTCACAGCGGCCAAGGCACCTGCCAAAAGGCTGACAGCATGATCTACTGAAGCAACTGCCTAAGTAGCGGTCTCAATAGGATCAAGGGTAAGCATAACATCAGATTTGGAAGTGGCATAATCACTGATTTTCACCTTGGCAGCCTCCAAATTATCCACCTTGGCTCGCACCTCCCTGACTGGGGCAGATAAATCAACTTCCTGCACTTTCCTCTTCTAGGCCGCTGCATGTTTCAGCAGGATCAACCGGAGTAGGAAAAACCTTGGGAGTAGCAACCAACTCAGTTAAATCAATGACAGGTCCAATATCGCCGCCACCCTGAGAACTCTCCTCCTTGACCTTGGCCAACCTAGCAGAAAGATCAGTCATGCCAAACTCAGCAAGGCGAGTGGATGATCTAGTGGCTATGACACGAGACCCTATACTAGTAATAAAGACAGGATGTCACAGAAAGTCCAAAATAGAAAGAAAAATAAAACAAAAATAAAAAAAGAAAAAGACTTATTGCCTGAAGTAGAAGCACTAACAGCCTTTGGAGGTCTGGGCATTCTAGCAACACCTTCCGTCTTCAGGCAACGAGGAAGGTGACCAGCCCCACAACAGAGAGGCCAAGACCTCTCCAATTGAGGAATTGCAAGGAAGGCAGAGATGCTTGCTGTAGGGTACTCAATTTCATTAGACCAATCATCAACTACAAACATTAAAGGTATAAGTCATTTAAATATTTACTTTCTTTAAAACTAACAAATAAACATACAGGATAAAGAAAAAACTCAGGGTACTCACCATCAACACAGGCATCATAATTCAAATACGCCAGATCAGGACCCACAGAATTGGTCCTGATAAACATATACCAAGCAGCCCAATTCTTGTCATAGTCGCTATCCAGATTGCTAAGAAGAATAGCGGCTAAAGCCCTGGCCTTGAAACTGATCCGTCTAGGACTGTTGGTCCTGACAGCATAGCAGGCCTTTAAGTCCTCCAAAGAGAACAAAATATTGTATTTTTTGCAGAGATATTAAACGGAGCAGACCACCTTCCATACCATGGGCATCAGTTGGTAAGAAGGCACGCCAATTTCTTTAATAACATCCACCATAAGTGGAGAGAAATGAAGCTTGCAACCAGCCCTGAAGGCCCAATCATGGATGCAGAACCAGCCAGGACACGACCAGTCTGCTCTGACAGGAAAATTTTCAGGGATCCAGACTTGAGAATCAGCAGGAATGATTCCCTTATCCTTCAAGACTTTTTCAAATCCAGGTTTCAGACGATTTGGAAGAAACTGTTCATCTTTCAAAGCTTTTGTGGGTTTAAATTCAAATTATTTGTGGAAGATGGAAATCATTTCAAGAGGGGAATTGGTTGGTTTTTCAACCGCAAGAGGTTGAGTAATTGAAGGGCCAGGAAGATTTTCAGAAACGGTTTCTTCAGGATTGGAAACGAATGGAGTTCCAGGAGACATCACTCCCCTGGACGATTTCTTTTTTGCAACCATTGTTGAAGATTAATTGAAGATTTATTACGGATTAATTCTGGAAACTAAGGGAACTTGAAGATGAAGCTTATTTGGAGAATGATCGGATTATGGTGGAGTTAAAATCAATGAAGTGAAGGCTATTTAAACTTGTGGACCTGGGCCACGTGCACGCCAAGCCAATCTGTGGACGTACATCGGTCTTTCTGAAAGCCACGCTCGGCGGCGTAAAAATGCTTTCGACCGGATCATTTTAGATCGGCCGGTTTCGTCTCGGCAAAGGTCTCGAAATGATGCTAGAGATATTCGGAGTCGTCACCAAGTATTGTGGGATGCTTGGAACCCGTTCGAATCCACTTTATACCTAGGGCAACCAAGGCAAAAAGCGGTGTTTGACATAGGTACTAAAGATAAGGTATCGTCCCTCTTTAGCATCCTATCTCTAGAATGACTCTCGTACGCCCTGGATAAGATCGTCAACTATCCAAAGTTTCTGAGTAAGAGGTGAAGGTACGTATTGGGAAGCCCTTTAATCGGACACCCAATCCCGCCCGCGGTAGCGGCTTCTATTGTTTGATCTTGGTTGGTTAAATGCAAAAGTTGATAAAACGGGTAAATGCATTTGTCTCAGTAAGGCGTTTTGCAAATATGATGTAAAATGGGCAGATTTGTCATCTGATCCGTCCTGTATTCGGGTTTACCAAAGTCGGGATCGTCCTAGACAAGTGTTGGAAGGAAACAGACCCTGCATCAGGCAGCCAATATAGGCGTGAGCCATCTGGCGATGCAAGTAGGCCTGTCCTGATTTGAAAATGGAAAAATGAGTGGCTTGTTTAGGCACGGGTCAACAGACGATTTTAAGGACGTCTTCTGACCATTGAAAAAGTTCGTAAAATGGATTAAAAAGAGGGTGTTTGAACCCGTCTTGGTTTGATAAGGCCATTTAGGCCACTTTTGTGTTGATGTGGGGAATGAGACTTGAATAATCATCATTATTTTCACAATATTCGTTGTCGGGTTCTGTTTTGCAAGCTTGACATGAATAGTTTTGAAAATAATTATGAACTAATTGTTTTAAGTTCAATTGTTTATAATTAGTCAATGTTGATCATCGTACTCGAGTTAAAATCCGACGTGGTATGTAGAACCAAGGATGATTTTGTGTTTATGACTAATGCATTTGTTTTGAAAATTTAAACAAATGAAAAAGGTTTTAAAATGCCTTTTTAAAATGTAATTAACCAAATATTATCACCGAAACACGGGTTAAACAGTCATGGAATTATGAGACAAGGGTGAAAAATGTTTTATGGTTAAAGTTCATCATGAAAATGATTTGAAATATTTCAAATGGTAAAAACCGATTACAAATATGAAATGAAAACAAAAGGGGAAGAAGAGACCAAACACGGTTGGATTTAGGCTAAGAGGGGCTTTAGGCGCGAGCCTGGTTGCTATACAAGCAGCCCCTGCCTCAACCAAAAATCCGGTTTAGGCTCATTTATCCCATATTTGGACCATGTTATGCATGTTTTTGAAGGAAATGTAGATCTATATACTCAACATATTCATATATGTTTTAATTTAATTGTCATAAAATTAAATGGTGGATCTTATGCATGCAAACAAATTAACAAAATAAGGAAGAAACATTATTCTTACAATGGGTATTTCGGTTTTATGGGTACAAAAGAAATCTCCTTTTCTTTTGTTCTTGTGCTTTCCTATAATTGAAGAACCAAGATCCAAGTATAGAATCTCTCCTTAGGATTTATACCCAAAGCTCACCCTTAATCAAATTAATATTACATGAACTAGTATAATATTAATCTAGTAGAAAAATGACCCAAAAACATTACAACACACTTAATATTTTCGGTTTTATGGAGGGAGAAGAAGAGAGCTTTTTATCTCTCTAGAAATCTTATTTTGGATGAGTGAAGAAGTGAATGAATAATACAATTACATTATTGTATATGAGGTAAAAATTAAGAGAAAAACCAATTGTTTTTCCCTTCTTAAAAACCGGACAAAGGGGAGTGGGAGGGGAGCCAATGCATGGAAAAATTGTTCTTCACAATAAACAATAGGGTTGCATGGCTAGTGACTAGGGTAATCATCATGCCCTCCACTGATTATAATCAACATATAATTAGCTTAAAACTCCTCTAATTTTCGGCACACTTGATAATATGGATTCCATATTATTTTTGTCAATTGTCAATATGTCACATGTCATATGTGACATAAATTTGTTATGTATTTTTAACATATTAAAAATCAACGTATTAATAAAAATACGTCATATACAAAAATCGACTTAGTAATTTCATAATTACTTGTACCAAAATATTTTACCATTTATAAATCACAACAGATTGTATTTATAATAATTCATTCAATTTCATTTGTTTCTTTAAACAATAATTTCATCCGAGTAATGATACAATTCAATTACTCGCATCAGTATCTCATTTAATCACATTTTAATGTGATACGTAAATTTTACTTCCAAAATCGTCCGTCAATTTTTCAAGTAATTTAATTAACCCGTAACATTATACGATTAATTAAATGATCAATTAAGAGTGTTGCCCTATAGGTATGACCTAGGGGTCAATCGATCACCATCGTCACACGACAAAGAATGTCAAACTCTAGTCAGCCAATCATTACCGATATATGTTGACCAGTTGACAGTAACAATATTACTTCCCAATTGTATTCTTTATAATGAGATTTAAACATGTGATCATCATGATCAATAGTCGTGATCGCATTATTGTCGGAGGACACATATTCCAACAATCTCCCACTTGTCCTCGACAAGTGTGCGTCACCAATTCTCTTGTCCTATTACTATCTCCCACTCAATGCAAGGTGTCTTTCAGGTCGTACTTGCAAGTGATCATATCGAGAGTGGTTTCCTCGATCTGGAGAATAACTGTTTGACCGGATTTATCCACTCTGGATACCTTCCGAGCGTGGCCACGCATTTCCAGTTCATTACTCCTCGAGTGGCCCTGAGATATTGTTATAACCCTGACAAGGGGATGGACAATTCCTATCGCACTCATTCCCTTCGACTAGCCACAACCATCATAACCCAAAATATGCCCATTTGACCCCATTTACGAAGGTCGTAGTAACACAAATCAAAGTTAATCTGAAACTGTGTCATCTTAGGCGAATAGTCTTTAGTCAAAAGAATCGACTCATTTGAATACTATAGCAGCTCTCGCCACGACCAGGCTATATAAATTTGCCAGAACTCTATAAGCGGTCATAAGGCCCGACAAAGTGTTCCTAACAATCTGCCTATGTGATCGACTAGTCATCTCACATGACTGTATGGCACTTGAACTTGCCATCAATCGCATCACACTCTAGTCACTTTGAGACGTCACCTCATACAAGTGACTATGGGCGAATACAATGCTAATCCGTGTTCATTTTAACGGGGTTCAATTATCTCCACAACCCGTTTGGATGTAACAAAGTATAATAAAAGAGTTTTAAAATAAAACTCGAACGACAAATGCGATTATCACACATGAATAGTCAATGCCTGATTACTATTTCATGTTCTATAATCTAATTTGATCTTGTATGTAGTTGCTCATTTCAATTCAATTGAAATGACATGACTCATCATGTTAAGCCTATGAGAAGGCTTTGGTTAGTAGGTTTTATCAACTTCTTGTACCTTACTCAACCTTACTACATACTAGTTTTCCTTTGTAATGTATACATTTGCATTACAAAACTTTCTGAGTACGTGTCGAGATCCAATCAAGACATAGGTCCTCTAGCCTAAGAATAGCTCCCATTGTTTTCGCAGTGTGCGGGACTCTTCCTTCTTGCACATCCCATGATTGCAAGTGTACTCAATTTCCGTTATCAATATCTCTCATTGTTCTTTATTGCCTAGAACGATTCTAGAAAATCTACTTCTTAATTAACATTGCCACAATGGTATCTTAACCATCCTAATGTGTTTTGATTATGGTTTTTGTCGGAAACCATGCGCAATCTCAATTGTCAATTGTCACTTGTGTAACGCCCTTACACAAAATTGCATCATAAACACTTTGCATCATAGCCTTAATGCTTCTGCAAGCACTTTAGGGTAATCTTTATGGCTTACTTGGCAAAGATTACTTAAATTCGATTTTGAAAACAATTCATCATACTCGAAGTATATGAAGTGTTATACATCATTACTCATTTAATTGATCCTAAGCAGCGAAGCAAATGAAACCAATCAAATATGTTCAATTTAATTGAACTGGTCATGAATCTTATCAACATAAGACTTCTTATTGACGCTAATATCACGTGTATTTATCTTCATAAATACGTATATTAAAGATGTATTATAATACTCCAAAAGTCTTAAATCATTCGGAATGATCAATATGTCATCCACATATCGGACTAATTAAAATTTCCGTAACTCCCACTAAACTTCATGTATAAACACAACTTCTCGACTTATCGAGAAATGTTTTGCCACATGATCAAAATGTTGATTCTAACTCATTGATGTCCTACTTAAGATCCTCTCTTAAGTTTCACATTATCTTAGGATTGCAAGAATCTATAAAACTCATGACATGTATTGAATACATTCCTTCTATTGAAGAAGTGGGTTTTAGATTCACTTGTCACATGCATATCCTCATAATGAAACACAATCCCTAAGAAGATCCAAATAGACTTAATCATTTCAATTAGTGCAAAACTCTTTGCAACCAATCTTGCTTTGAAATATCTCTTTATTAGTGCAAAACCCTTTGTCACTAATTAAGCCCTTTCGATTCGGATTTTCATGGCTCTAAGCCTTGTATTGAGTTGTGACTTAAACACTCTTATGTAAGTCATATGTTCATTACTTTCTAGAAGTAATCAACTTGAATCAAATAAATTCTTTTGTAAGTTATAAGCTCTTTACTTTCTTAAAAGTAGCATGAATTCATCATTTTTAACAAGTGACGAATTTAACCTCCTAGGTTTTGAAGAAATAATGTCTTACACAAAACGTCTCATGTAGCCAAGAAAGTTTTGAAGAAATAATGTCTTACACAAAACGTCTCATGTAGCCAAGAAAGTTTTGAAGAAATAATGTCTTACACAAAACGTCTCATGTAGCCAAGAAAGACCAGTTTCTTGCGACATAACATTCTTTGTGGCTCTTGAATAATTTCTCCCACTCTATCTTCTAGAAATAAACTTGTATTTTAGAAAGACAGCTTCACGAGCCGCAAACCCGTTGTACTCGTGATATTTGAAAAGGGAAAAATGAGCATTTGTTTCTTGTGAAAAACTTACAAACATGGTACCCTTACCATTTCATATCTCATATGATTCGTTTTAAAGGAAAAAATAATTTAGACAAAAATGATAAAATCCCCAAAAGGATCAAGTAACTCAAAGTAACTTGATTGAAGTTCAAACCATATCGAATAGCGTTTGATTTCTTATCTAATCACACATTATTCCATAATGCGTGCTAAGAGAGATTAACTTGTGATACTATATCACATTTCCTTTGGCTTATATCAAAGTCTTCACTTTGATAATCCCATCACGACTTAAATCGTGATTCCTTGAACTCTTTGAAATTCTTCAAAGATTTCTCTATTTACCTTATTAAGTGAACACATTAGCGTCAACCTAAATCGTTGGTAAAAGAAAATGATCAACCTATTTTGGATCAATGATTTACAACCTCGATCTCCTTTTCAACCAAAAGGAACGAGACATCTTGCTTTGAATACAAGATACGCATATACCATTAACAATCTAATGGTTTCAAGAGTACTCGATAACTCTTTGCGTTCATTATTCCAATATTTAAGGTTTGATCTTGGGTTACCAATTTGAGTCTTGCATCATCTTCATGATATATCATTCTAGTTTGGTTTAGAATATTATCACCTTGATAATGGGCTAGCCATACATCAAATCGTGGTGTATAGGGTCACAAAAGTGAAACCTCTTTTGTATCTTAACAAGTTTGTATTCTTATTTAGAGTTTATGTACTTAATAGTAACAATTAAGTACAACTCCAAACCCGAAAAACTAGATTTAGTACACAATGACTCTATCTCTCGACTTCATTGTTGCTAGTCGTCATATTCTAATCATTCTATGTATCGCATACCATGATGAAAACCACCACTGGTTTCTAATATTGACGAAGTGGTACTAGCAAAATTTATGTTTAACCAAATAAACATTTAAAGAAGAAGATCCCATTAGATGTCCCACAACTAATTTTGTTGATTCTTCAATAATTTGGGGTAGTTTCCTTTCTCGTGTCCAACATTTAAGACAATGGAAACTTTATCGGTCGGGATTGATAGGTTTAGTATCGTCATTCTCAACAACTTTACCTTTAACATAACCTTGTATCAATTCCATACTGATTTTACTTCTTTAACCTCGTCCTCATCTTAACGGTTTAAGAGAATGCTCCCACTCATTTCAATGAGTCTTTACTTAGAGAAGCAAAGGTGAATCTTATAAAGATTACTCTTCAATTCAATCGTTTTAGTCTTAAAACTTTCATTGAAGTGGTTGCGTTATTTTGGTCAATTACTTAATTCGACAAAACTAATTACCAAAACAATTTATTGCTTCAAGGTACTTAATTCAATTAAGTATATGAAAAACAATCCATTGTAAGTCGATGTGTTAGTCTAGAATCAAAAACCTGTTTGATAATGAATAACATTAATCTATACTCCTTGCAAGAGATCCTTAGCAATGGTTAAAACGAGGTTTTTGGAAGAAAAATTCAAATTTTGTCTTTAGTTACGATGTTTTAATGGAGATTTGAATCGAAATGATATCGTATATGAATTGTGGTAAAGAAATAGAACAATATGATAACGGAATAATGGAAAACTTGACATTTATCGTTTTATTAATACTTGTAAATAACAAGTAAAGCATTTACATAGTGACCTCTACCCAACTATGATAAATGATTCCAAGACCCAAATTCATATTAACTTGGGCACGGTGTGGCCGATGAAACCCTTATCAATATAACTCGGTGGATTAACGCTTTAATCGATTCTACTTTTAGAACTCTTGGTCGATAATATTACATTAACATATATCTTTAGCCCAAAACACATTCAACAAGGGGACGGTGTGGCCGATAAAACCCTTATCGAAAAACTTTTGTTGAGTTCAATCCAAATTTCGAATAAATGTGTCCATGATCCAAACCCACATTAACTTGGGCACGGTGTGGCCGATGAAACCCTTATCAACATGAATTCGGTGGATAGACATTTATCACCCACTTCCCCTACGTAACAAGGTTTGTACCCCGGTGTGGCCGAGTGCACTCCCTCACGAAATAGGTTTTCATGGTTTTTACTATTTGGTAAGGCTTTGTCTCAATTAATTGTTTTAGCGAGAGGTCATGTCAATTTATTATCTATCACGTTTTAAGTGAACTAAAGCGGTGAACTACGATAATTTTAATTGACACGGTCGATAAACTCGATAAAAGAAAATGCATGTTTTAGTTATGGCGATTTAGCGATGCATGCGACATATAAATAAAATGCAAAGCATAAATTTTAATAAATCCTAGTATGGCCTTTCCTAAAATAGAAAAACTATTTAAATATTACATATTCGGAAACCAACTCCATTGGTCCCTTGAACTTCGGTTGTGACACGCATCTCGAGGTAACACCGTCTTTAATGTATCGTCATTCTTGAAGAAATCCGTCTTTGGGAACTCCGGAATGAATAAAATTACATAATAAATTACATAATTTCCTATTATACATTTGTAACTAAAATAAATTAAATCTATTAAATTACAAAACGGTGATACGAGATCACAAAAAAATTACAACCGAATCGATATTCCCATACATTTCGGGAAATACCAATTAAAATCTAAGGCCATACTAAGTAAAATTACATAATTCAAAATTACATAAATTAAAAATATGACAATCATAAAGAAAAATGCAGCATTATAATATGTATGAACATGCCCAATTTTATGCTAAATCGCCTTTAATTAGCCAATAACGTATATTACTCTTGGTTTTTTGACGATTTGTGATTTCAACATTTTTATAATCACAAAAATACATAAATTCATATTTATGCATAAGTTAATTACCCTAACCTCTTAGGACTAAAAATTTAGTCTTCACTAATAATTTGACCATAATTAACCCATATTTTATAAAATTGTTCATAAATGGACCAAAAATTACAAAAATAAGCTATAAACTTCAAATAAATCACAAAATTTCAAATAAATTCAAAATTTGAAATTTAAACTCATGAACATTCTGGAAAATTACCATGACACTCATAATGTTCAAAAACTTAGGTTAAAAATTTCGAAATTTTCCGGAAAAACAATGTTGCGGTTTATCGATTTTTAATAAAATAATCATAAAAACATGGAAAAATTATATTCATAAAATTTTCAATTTTAGATCTGAAAAAGATGATAAAATGCAACATTAGACGTTTTTCCTAAGTCATAGATTATGTTTTATTAATTTTTCACTAATAATGTCACTATTTATGCTATTTTTCTTCAAAAATCCATAAATCATGCAAAAAGACTTCTTTATAGCCAATTATTTTACACACATCTTGTAAAATTGTATGTGACAACATATTAACTTTCTATGACCAGATTCGAAATTTAACTAATATTAACCTATTTTTCACCTAAATCCGAATTTAATAATGAAAAATCCATTTTTCGAGCATAACAAGTCCAAAAATTATGAAAATTTACAGGTTATCTCAAAATAATATATGTAACAACATATCCAAAAATAAATGGAAAATTCGAAGTATAGCTAATTTTAGACCGAAAATGACATTTTTACTCATAAAATCATATTTAAATGCCATTAAAGTATAATATGAACAATAAAAATCCGTAAAATTAATTAAAATATCCTAAAACATTTTAGGACCAGAAATATTAACATGCGTGGATTAATTTCGTGATATCTCATAATAACACAAATTTTACAAGTTTTATATGTTATTCTTATAACTCGGAAAAACTTTTAACCGATTTGCATGCAAACAACCGCGGCTCTGATACCAATTGAAGGAAATGTAGATCTATATACTCAACATATTCATATATGTTTTAATTTAATTGTCATAAAATTAAATGGTGGATCTTATGCATGCAAACAAATTAACAAAATAAGGAAGAAACATTATTCTTACAATGGGTATTTCGGTTCTATGGGCACAAAAGAAATCTCCTTTTCTTTTGTTCTTGTGCTTTCCTATAATGGAAGAACCAAGATCCAAGTATAGGATCTCTCCTTAGGATTTATACCCAAAGCTCACCCTTAATCAAATTAATATTACATGAACTAGTATAATATTAATCTAGTAGAAAAATGACCCAAAAACATTACAACACACTTAATATTTTCGGTTTTATGGAGGGAGAAGAAGAGAGCTCTTTATCTCTCTAGAAATCTTATTTTGGATGAGTGAAGAAGTGAATGAATAATACAATTACATTATTGTATATGAGGTAAAAATTAAGAGAAAAACCAATTGTTTTTCCCTTCTTAAAAACCGGACAAAGGGGAGTGGGAGGGAAGCCAATGCATGGAAAAATTATTCTTCACAATAAACAATAGGGTTGCATGGCTAGTGACTAGGGTAATCATCATGCCCTCCACTAATTATAATCAACATATAATTAGCTTAAAACTCCTCTAATTTTCGGCACACTTGGTAATATGGATTCCATATTATTTTTGTCAATTGTCAATATGTCACATGTCATATGTGACATAAATTTATTATGTATTTTTAACATATTAAAAATCAACGTATTAATAAAAATACGTCATATACAAAAATCGACTTAGTAATTTCATAATTACTTGTACCAAAATATTTTACCATTTATAAATCACAACAGATTGTATTTATAATAATTCATTCAATTTCATTTGTTTCTTTAAACAATAATTTCATCCGAGTAATGATACAATTCAATTACTCGCATCAGTATCTCATTTAATCACATTTTAATGTGATACGTAAATTTTACTTCCAAAATCGTCCGTCAATTTTTCAAGTAATTTAATTAACCCGTAACATTATACGATTAATTAAATGATCAATTAAGAGTGTTGCCCTATAGGTATGACCTAGGGGGTCAACTGATCACCACCATCACACGACAGTAATGTCAAACTCTAGTCAGCCAATCATTACCGATATATGTTGACCAGTTGACAGTAACAATATTACTTCCCAATTGTATTCTTTATAATGAGATTTAAACATGTGATCATCATGATCAATAGTCGTGATCGCATTATTGTCGGAGGACACATATTCCAACAGTTTTTGCATGTTATAGTCATGAAACAAATAAAAAACATAAAAGAAGAGGATTTTTACACACTCATACTTACATGCTAGGCTTGAGACGAGAAATCGACGAAAGTGTATCAACTTGTTTGGTCAGAAAACTCGGTTTGAAAACCGTTTTAGCAATGTAAAAGAGTGTTCTAAATTTAGTGATGGTTTAGTTGGTCGAGATGGTCGGTCAAGTGATTTAATGCACGATGACGGTACCAAACAATGTGTAAGGCTTGTGTTTTCGATCGTTAGGTCGGAAACACGTGTCGGTTTGTAACTTGAGAAGTCGAGTCTAGAATTTTAAGGGAGAAATGAGGGGGCGGACACTCGCGTAACTCTCAAATGGTGGCATTTGAGGAGTATTTATAGGAAAATTGGCGGTTGTGTGCGTTTTGAGCGACGTGGCCACATGGGCTGCTCCAAGAGGCGCGAGCCATTTCACGCGTCTTCGAGGTGTCTTGTCACTATCACGCAAGTGTAATCATGATTTGTTTTATCCTATGTTTTGGATGAACTTGATTTGTACTTGACCATTAAGGATTCCGGGAAACCATAACATGGAAGTCTTTGAAAAGTTTATTTTTTGTGTTTGACTCGATTTGACTCGTTGTTGGAGTCGGGATTTGAATTTTGAGTTGGTTTTTGTTCCATCGTCGGTTTTGACTCTAATTAGTGTCATTGTGACCCCGTCGTCATGCATTAAACAGTCCAGGTACTTTTTAAAAGTTTTGAAATGTTTTATTTTCGAAATCGTTTTAAGTTTTCTGACGTATAGTTGTACAAAACTGTCGATCACGCTGCGATTCCTAAGCATGTAGTCCGATAATCATCGTGTGTTTGTTGGTGACTCAACGGATACTGGGTGTCTATAGAGCCCCCACTTTGACTGAGGCTTAGATAGGGCTAAAGTCAAAGTATAGCCCCCAAGTCAATCGAAGATTACAACCTGGAGATCTAAGCGATGTCGAGGTGGCTCGAAAGGATTCGGGCCAAGGACCTGCCGTGGGGAAGGGCGACGCCAAGGCGACTCGAGGTTACGAGCCGAGGACCTGTCATCGAGAACAGTTTAGAATCTGTCGACTGTCCGTGCGGGTCGTTTAAAGTCCATTAGACTACATACGAAGCCTAGCCAGCCATAAGAAGGAGTCATACCCGAGGCATCTTCGGGATATGTCCTTGGGTCATTTCTTGTTTGCGGACAAAAGATCGCCAACCGTTGTGCGTATATGAAGGGGCTCGCCAGCCGTGGTGCGTATATGAGGGGGCTTGCAAGCTGAGGTGCATATATGAAAGAGGCTCGCCAGCCGCGGTGCATATATGAAAGGGGCTTACCCGCCGCGGTGCGCATATGAAAAGGGCTCCCCAGCTGCGGTGCGTATATGAAAGGGGCTCGCCAGCCGTGATGCGTATATGAAAGGGGCTCGCCAGCCGTGGTGAATGTGATGCATTTTCAGGCTCGCCAGCCATACCGAATGTGCAATGTGAGGCTAGCCAGCCATATCGAATGTGCGTTGTGAGGCTCCATAGCCATATCAAATGTGCATTATGAGGTTCGCCAGCCATATCGAATGTGCGTTGTGAGGCCCGCCAGCCATGTTGCATGTGCGTTGTGAGGCTCGCCAGCCATATCGAATGTGCGTTGTGAGGCTCGCCAGCCATGTCGCATGTGCGTTGTGAGACTCGCCAGCCATATTGTATGTTGATTGATCGAATGTGGGAAATAGCCGCGTTGGACGGGTCTATTTCGAGAGGTCGTTTGAATTAGCGGGCTTCATAAGGAAGCCTCTGATATCCTGTTGAAGAATTTTGGCTTTTCTATTGAGTGTTTGTGGTGCCGGAAGGGGATAGGTTTGTGAGCCTGGCCCCCATGGTCGGTGGTGATTTTGAATCTCGGAGAGAGATAGCGGGTTTTATTGCCGTTTGTCTTGTGGGAAAAGGACGGATGTGTATTCTGTCGTCTGATGGGTGTTTAGGGAGGATGATTTTTCATTTCGCCTTCCCATGATTTGAGATTCGTGAAGGGTAGCGGATTTCACTTTCCCTTTTTGAACGTTTGACGGTTTTTAATGCCGTTCGTTTGAGATTTGTGAATGTTGTTGAAAATTTGTGAGAATAAGGGATTTGAATCCCGCTATTGATTTTGTTTTTGACAGATGGCGATTTTTAATGTCGTCGTTGAAATTTGTGAAAATAGCGGATTTGAATTTCGCTATCTTGCTTTTGTATTTGAGAAATGACGGTTCTTAATGTCGTCGTTGAAATTTTGTAAAATTCGTGGAAAATAGCAAATTTTGAATTTTGCCATTATTTTTGAAAAAGTGACGTTTTTATTGTCATCGTTGAAAATTTGAGAAAATAGTGAATTTTGGGGAAAATAGCGAATTTTGAATTTCGCCATTATTTTTGAAAAAGTGACGGTTTTTATTGCCATCGTTGAAAATTTGAGAAAATAGCGAATTTGGACTTCACTATTTTTTGTATTTGAAATGACGGTTTTTATTACCGTCGTTGAAATTTTGTGAAAATAGCGAATTTGGACTTCACTATTTTGTTTTTTTTGTATTTGAAATGACGGTTTTTATTACCGTCATTGAAATTTTGTGAAAATAGCGAATTTTGAATTTCACTATTTTGTTTTTTGAAAAATGACGGTTTTTATTACCGTTGTTAAGATTTGAGAGAATAGCGAATTTGGAATTTCACTATTATTGTTTTTTGAAAAATGACGGTATTTTATTGCCGTCGTCGAAAATTCAAAATTTCTGTGAGAAATTGGGTCAAAGCCCGAAATTTCGCAAAAATGAATCAAGGAGCGCCTCATTGAGGCGCGAGCCTAGCTGCGAAGGAAGGGAGCTTCCCTTATTTAGTAGAAAAGACGCGAAAATCAGGACGACTCCTCTTCACTTCGTCTTCTTCGATAATCAAACCAAAAAATCGACAAATCGCCATTTTTCTGATCTAGTCTCTTGATTGACTTTGTGCCCTTATCATCATGAAATCTCAAGGTATGTAAATACTCTTGAATCCATTTGAATTTGTTCGTCTTTTTGTTAATTGAATTTGGGCGTAACCCTAAACTTTCAAAAAAAATCGAATTGGGTGTTTTTGATTAGGCCATTGTCGAGTGAAATTGATGATTTCATTAGGTTAGAAACCTGTTTAGGAGTATAGGGGTGCTTTTAGTTTGCATTTTGGTCCCCGTTCCCGCTCCCTATGCTCGAAAAACGTGAATGAGGAGATAAAACCGTCCTATTTCACAATGTCAAGTTTGCTTGCTTGAGTTGTGTGCCCCACTAGGTTGAATTGTAGTCGGGGAAGACCGTATTTGCCATATGGAACCTTCGTTGGGCATTGTGGGCAAAATTTTGATTTTTTTACTTTTGCGACGGTCTTATATCTGATGAAATAAGCGTCTGTTTGAGCTCAAATTGAGCCAGTTTGTCTTGAAATGGACCTTAATGGTAGTTTAGGTCACTTTGAGATGTGATTAAATCACGTTGCTTTGTCGTGGTCGTATTTTGAAATTTTGACCTGTTTGTGCCCGAATTGGCGTAATATTGCCTTTTTGAGCTGTGAAAAATACCCAATTGCATCGGGAATATTTTTTGGTTGTTGGCGGACCTTGTGTGGTCTCGAGGTGTTGGGGGGTTTTTTGAAAATTTTATGATGTTGTTTTGACTCGTCTTTTGCTTGAAAAGAAGGGCGAGTCGTTTTTTGTGCGATTTTTGTGAAATGTTTTTGTTGGCTGGGTTTAGGCGGGTTTGCCCTTGTTTTGTCTTGCAGGTTTTTTTTGATTTGTCCATTTCGTGCCGTCGTAATACCTAAATTCTGGCTGACTTTTTTGTTTTGTTTTGATTGTAGAGGAGCATTTTGGGCCTACTGGGTCCGTTGCTGATGCTTTGGAGGACTTGTTTAGGACCGGGCCGGTTAGTACTCCGGCTAGTGTACCTAAGGTGGTAGTATAGGACGCTTCCGAAGAGGAGGGGGCCACCGAGGAGGTTGTTGGGGCTGAGGGAGCCACAGAGGTTAGCGAGGAGCCCGTTGTTGGGGTTGTTGGTGTTGAGGGAGCTATTAGGGCTCGGGAGGAGCCTGTTGTTGAGGCTGCTGGTGCTGGGAGGGCTTAGACAGGGTCTGAGGCTGGTACCTCCGGGAGGAGGCTTAGTACCGTTAGGAGGAGGGGTCCTCAGCCGACTAGACGAGAGCTTCATAACGTCGTTAGGGTCGTTGAGAGGCCTCCTCCCCGTCGCGTGGAGTCTCGCGTGGGGAAGAGACGGCGGGTGGAGACGGTTGCGGATGACGTTCACGTCGCAGGCTGGGAGGCTAGACGGGTTATAGCTCCTCGGGGGTTGAACCTGCCGGCGGCGCCTGCTTGGGCTAAGGGTTTTGACGGTAGCCAGTTGTTGCTGCGGCTAGACACTTACCTCTCCTACCGTGCACACGAGAGCCTGGTAAGATTTACCGCTTTGTCGAGTTTTTGTTGTTTTTGATATTTCAGACCTGAATAGGTGTTCTGACGCTGTCCGTTTCCCAATTTCAGGAGATTGCTACCATGGGGACTTTCTTAGACTTCTCGACTTGCATGGGTTTCTACGACGATCTCCGGGCCGGTACGAGGGCGTTGATAGAGAGGTCGGCTATGGGGCCGTTGGTGGCTGCTTGGCGTGATATTCTCGGGGCTTCGATTAGGTCGGAACCTGTGTCTGATCCGCGCTATGTTTGATCGTTACTGGGACACGACGTCGTCGTTCCACGTGGCGTTTGGGGAGAACGGTGTGACCTTAGAGGACTTCGCCATGATATCGGGCCTCCCCTATGGCGAGACGTCTGTTGAGTTCCCGGAGACGCTGGAGAGAGTGTCTTCCCCTGCGGTCACGGGTTTGATCGGCAATGTTTTGCCCGCACCGTCTGATATCACTCCTTACTTGATCGCGAACTCGTATGTGAGGGATCACTTCAGGGGGAGAGTGGCGGGCTACGTTCCGGCGCCGTTGGCGAGTCCGGAGGCTGAGGCTGAGGCTGACGCGCAGGAGGCGCGGTTGTGGTTGTGGTACTTCTTGGGTACCACGTAATTTGGTGACAAGGGTGAGCGCTTGTCGACCAAGGTACTTCCTCTTCTTGCTGACCTGGACACTTTGTATTAGTTTGACTGGGTTATGCCGGCTTTGGCAAGTTTTACCCGGTACTTGCATGTTGCGGTGCATCCGCAGATGATGGGGGATGGTAGTTCTCCCGCTTTGGTTGGTCCAGGCCTCATCTTGGATGTACGAGCATTTTTGTAGTTTTTGTTTTCGGTCTTGATTTGTGATTTGATTTTGATTTTGATTTTGATTTTGGCGATTTTTTGAAAAAGTGGCTGATTTTGCAGTTGCTGTGTTTTGTTACAGGCTTGGTTGTACGCTTACTTTATCCCTCTACGTCCGGGGACTACTGGTGGCGTTCCTTCGGCTTACCCCACCGTGAGGGCTTGGATGGTGGCTCGGAAGAAGTCGACCAAGTCGACTTACGAGGACTGCAGGCGTCGGGTGAACGCCCTCTGAGTTGTTGACGTAAGTTGTTGTCTTTTACCACTTTTTTTTTCGTAGAAACGGATAGAGATAGGATGACTAGGTAGCCTAGAAAGCCCCCAGCTAGTTGATTTGCTTTGCCTTGAATGAAGTTTGTCGAGTGGCCTTGGAAGCACTACACAGGCGTGCCGGCTGCTGTCAGGGAGCATCTGCGACCGCAGCTCCCATCGTTTGTAACTCGAGACGCCGATCGAGCCAGTTTGGTACCTGGGCGAGCGTTTAGCTCGTCAGTGCTTTAGTCGACGCCCAACGAGGTTGAGAAGCACCTTTATGGACACGGAGGTGAGGAGCTGTTGTTACGGGAGTCCGACAAACACACCTTCCAGTTGTCGAAGCTTGCTTGGTACCCGATTGAGGTATGTTTTCCTCTGTTCCTCGTTATCATTGTCTTTTGAGAGAGGGGTTTGTTACCTTCGATGTCTATCTGTATTGTACGGGGTCGATGCGCTGATGAGGACCCAACCCCCAGTTTTCCCGACACAGACCACCTTTCAAGGGCCAGGTGGTGAGGAGCTACAGCTGCACCTGGCACAGCCTGCGGTTGCTGAGGTGACCGACGTTGGCATGGAGTGGAGGTTGACTGTTTTGAGGGTGATTTTCTAATCCGAATACGTTTCCCCGCTTATGTTTTGCCTTGCATTTTGTTGTATTTGAAGGACCTTTATTGTTGTAGGTGTCGACCGCTAGTCATCAGGCTTTGTGGCGGATGGCTAACCGGTGGAGGGCACTTGCTGATGACCTTGCTGCGAGGGAGTCTCGGCTCACACATGAACTTTTTGTAGGTTGATTTTGTGTTGCATTTCACGTTTTTAGATCTCAATGATCTGTATTCTGTTTTGCAGGGTACTGCGGATCCGGTAGAGCTTGCTCGGGTCCTTGCTGAGTTGAACGTAGCGAGGTCGATGATGCAGGGGCAGGAGCTGCGGATCATCAGTCGGGACCAGGAGCTGATGCATCGCGAGGACGGGTTGCGGAGCTGAGATGCGGAGATTGCCTCTCTCAAGGCTCAGCCGGCTGCGGCGGAGGAGCTTCGCGTCACGATGGAGCACGAGACGTTGGAGAGTTCTCTGGAGAGGGGGCCTGAGCAGGAGGTGGTGTCTGCCTTGGCTGTGACAACTCGTGAGACCTAGACTAGTCCACCGGGAGGTGTTGAGTAGCTGTAGTTGTTTGTCAGTGTTTTGGACTCTTTTTCGTACAAATTTACATTTTGCGTGAGGCGGTTTGTATATATGTGTTTTTGGATTGTGGTTTTTTTTTGTTTTGGCTTTTTGTCTTGTGTTTCGGAGGAGCACTGTCGGCTGCTAGTTCCCCTTTTGCTTTGTGTCTGTTCCTGCATTTGTTAGTTTAGGAAACAAGTGACGGGTAGCACATACACATAAATGTAAACACGTAAAAGCATTTGATGGAAACAAAATAACTACGATGACTCGAAGTTAAAATTGACATTTAAATTGATATTTTGAAAATTCCGCGACAGGTCGTCACGTTTGGATTTCTCAAAAGAAAATGATTTGAAATTTTGAGCAATTAACCCGTGTCTGAATTAAATTGCATCGAATTTTGATGGAATTGATTTGTAACTCGGAAAACTAAAACTCAAACCGTCAAAGTTGAATTTAAAAATAGATTTTTGCGAGCGTATTTGATTTGATTTTTTGTGAGATCAAGACTCGGATTTGCAAGAGCCTGAAAAAATTGACGTCGTGTTATCAATTTTAATTTTGTGGAAAATGCAAAAAAACAAAAAAAAAATCGTAATTTTCGACTGTCATGGAAACGATCCATCGCGGATGTGGGCTACTAGCCCTTCCCCTTTAAAAAAGGAAAAAAAAGAATCCATAAGTTTAAAGCTGCGTCATGGAAACCGTATCGGATTTCGTAAGACGCGAAAACAAGGAAATGTGAGTGTGAGAAAACACAACAAAAAAAATCCTGGATAGGCCCGTAGAGGCACGAGTCCTGTGGCGGGAGGTTTGAGGTGTCAGGAATAAACAACTTCAAAGAGACAATTCAAGGTGCGGATTCTCAGGAGCAGCCCAAAGAGGCGCGAGGCCATGGGCGATGGAAGTCAGCTTCCCCTTTTTTCGGAAAAAAGCACTGATTGTTTTGTATAAATAGAGACTCTTGTGCTTCATTGTTCCATCATCCGAAACACGAAAAACATCTCCACAAAACCTTTCTTCTTCTTCCACAAAATCATTCATGGATGCTTTCGAAAATAGGTTGCGGCATTGGTGTCGGGATTTGTTGTTTTGGTAATTTTCTAGCGAATTAGGTTAAGCGAGGTCAATGCGGTCTAACTCGTTTTATGTTGAATGTATATTTATGTTTAATGCTAAGTAAAGGAATTAAATACGTAAATAAAGGTTGACACGTGAGATTTGGTGACGCGGAAAACCCAATGTGGGAAACGACCGCGGGAAGGGACGGTACCCGTCCAAGGATTGCACTAGCTGTTAATATGAGGACGAGTACAAAGGAGACGGAATGTAAACCTAGCTAGCACAATGTGTTTCGTATGTATGAGAGATCTTGAATGCCCCGTCTTCCTTGTTTCCTTGACTATTTATAGGGTAAGAACCCTAGATGTATCCTACTCCATTTATGGTAAGTAATATTAATCCTACTATGCTTCTTTCCATAAACACGATCTTATATTCTATTCTCCCTAATCTCCCTGAATTCTCCCTGAAGACTCCTTAGCACGCGAGTTCCTTCTATTCGTGGGCCTCTTGTAGCCGTAAGCTCCTCGGCCCAACTCATTAGACAGATTCACACGGGCTTGCTCCTCATTAGGCCAATAAGCAGATTTTGGCCCAAACATTTTGCCCCCAATTCCTTGTGAGATACATCTCGAGACGTCGAATAAGGAATTACGGATTTTTAAACCTCACGCCGTCTTTCGCAAATCTTCCCAAGCACTCATAATTGCCCCTACTCTTTCTCCTAATTTCTCGCACCCTACTCCCTCTCTCCTTATTAGACTTGACAAAACTCGACCCGACTCGAAAACCCGACCCGCCCAACCCGTTTTTTAAGGTTACAAACCCGGTTTTTTCGACCCGCCACCCGTTTGACAAGAACCCGAAATGACCCGTTATTTTAGGGTTGATACCCGACCCGAACGGGTCGACCCGTTATGTCAAGGGAAAATCATGAATTTTATTGAAAATATTGATATTTATATATTATATTTGAAAATATAGTTAGAAAACTTATTTTTTTATTACTTAAAATTAAAAATTCAACTAAAAAGTCCATTTTATATAACTTTAATAATATTTAATAATAAAATAATTATTAATTAAACTTTATTTTAATAATTATATCAATATAATTATTATATATGATGAATATGATTAAAATAATAATTTTAAATATATTTTATTTTTTAAAAAAAAATTAAAATAAAAAAATCATTTAAAAAAGACGTTAAAAATTATTTCTTGACCCGTATTCTGACCCTAACCCGACCCGTAACCCGTATGACCCGACCCGTATCTGACCCGACCCATATTTGACCCGACCCGTATGTCCCGACCCGGGACCCGACCCGCCCGACCCGTTTGACAGGTCTACTCCTTATTTATAACACCTACCACCCATCCCCCCGTCTCATTCATTTCGAAATTAAAACCCCTCACCTTTCCTAAAACCCTTCTTCTTCCTTCTGCTTTCTTGCCGGACTGCGTCACTCTTACCGTTGTTCTCCACCAGGTACTTCTTTCTTGCCACTCCTCTTTGATCCCCTTCTTCTTTCCTTTCATTGACCACACTGCTTCGACCTCTACTCCGACCGACCAAGATCTCACCTTTCCTTCTCAAAATCTCTTTGTTCACCCCCCATGACTGTAACTCCTCCCTGACCACCGCCGATATTCCTTAAATAAAGGAGTTGCTAGGTCTCGGCGACGGGTTCGATAAAGCTATCCCTGAGTCGGGCCAAAGGCGGACGCTGTCCGGGCATGATGGGTCTGCTTTTACCTTTACCCCTTTCGGTATGGCCTTCGATTCCCTTTCCCCAAACTCATGTAACACTTCCTACGGACCAATAACTTCACCATGGCACAAATCTCTGCCAACATCTGGAGGGTACTCCTCTACTCCCTATCTGCTAGTCAGAACACCAGCAGCTCCATCTCCCTAGGCGAGCTGGCTCATATGTACGAGATCTGGTCTCTGGGAAGAGGCCAATTTTCTTTTCGGGGTTCCGGCAAGACTCCTTTCAGGCATGTGTCAAAATCCAGGGACGAGAAATGGTTTGAGGATTTCTTCTATCTGAGGAAAGCCTCCATTCAGCCGCCTGCTGACTATATCTTCGAAGACTGGGTCATAACCTCGAGTAAGTAGCTCTCCTGAGGCCTGATTTGCTTCTCCAATGCTTACTGGCTTACTTTTTGCTTTTTTCAGGCCCCTGCCACCTGACTCGTCTAGGTGACCCAACATCTGCCCGCACCAAACTATTCTGCATCTCCCATTCTGAGAGAAAGTTTCCCGATCTGCTTCCTGGTTTCTCACCTGCCTCCTCTTCCAACCCATCGTAGTCAGCCCACAACATGTCTTCCGGTATGTTATTTTGCACCGTCATCCTAGCTATCTCTGATTGCTTGATATCTTGTTGTTTACCGGGTATCTCTGATACCTGAGGTCTGGCTGCTTGCAGGCTCAAAAGTTGACCTTCTAGAGGCTATCTTCCTGAGTGCTAAAAGAAAGAGGGATGTTGCGAGCCCTGATGTAGCTTCTGCCTCTAAGAGAATTGCCCCTGCTGCTATCTTCCAGTCTCCTCCTACCCATTCTAGCACCACTCGTCCTGAGCCTTTGGAGGTTAGCCCATTATCCCGCCATCCTCCTACTCCACCTACTAGTCCAGCTGCTGCTGCTAGTGGTGGCATCATTGCCCATTTCCATGATGGCTTTGGTGATATAGAAAAGGTGCCATACTGGCCTGAGTTCGACCATATCCTCTTTCCCTCCTTGGTGGAAGCCTTCTCAGAATTCTTCCCAGAGGAGATGGCTGAGAATGATGTGCACAACACCTTTATGGTGAGCATTCTCCTTCCACCTGCTCTGAATTTATTCATATTGGATTTGCTAACTCTTTCTTTTCTGCTTTCAGACCTTCCAGTCGGCTCTCTATAATAGAAAAACGATCAATGTGGTGCAGACCACTAGTCGAGCCACTAGTGCCAGGAACAAAGAGCTGTCTGGGACCATTGCTGACTTGGAGCACCAACGCTCTGATGTGAGGGGACGCGTGGTGGAGCTAAAGGCTGAGCTTGCTGGTGCCAAGAAGAAATTGAAGGAGGGAGCTGACCTACTGGCGCACACTCAAGAAGTGTGCAGTACTTTCTCTGATTCCCTTAAGCGCTCTGACGAGAAGATCAGTGAGCTGATCTCCCTTGCCACCAACATCGTTGCTTATGCTACCTGACGGGAAAAGATCAGTGGAATGCGTGCTTCCCTTGCTGAGCCACCAACCCTGCTGGCCATAGAGGAGGAAGAGAGGCAGCTGGAGACCCTTTACCCTGTCCAGCCTGATTTGAGCGTGCTGATGCCTGAGGTTGGCGAGGTAAATTCTCCTTCACTGGTGGAGCAGAGAGCTGCTGAAGGTGCCGGCTCATTCCAGGAGGTTGTTGTTGCTAGGGGAGCTCAGGAGGCTGCTGGTGCTGAGGGCGTGCAAGTTGGTCCAATACCTGAAATGGGTAGTCAGCAGGAAATGGCAGAAGAGGTCCCAGAAAAGGAGGTTATTGATCTGGCATCAAGTTAAAAGTTTTTATTTTCAAACTTTTTTTGAGTGGTGGTCTGACCCTGTACGGGTAGATTTGTAAAGTTTTTTAAACATTTTGTTCTTGCGTTTTCCCGCCGTGGTGGCGGTTGACTGAACTTGGGGCCGTGTTTTGGCCATATTTTGAAATGCCCCCTGCCTAGTTTGGCAAGTTTTATTTTCGTCATATCTTGTGTGTTTTTGTTTACGTATTTAGCTTAGGAAGCTGCCATGTTAGCCTGCTAGCTAATTTAGACTAGTCGTGTCAGCCTGAAAAGGCTGATTTAGACTCGGCTAACTGCCGTGTCAGTCTAATGACTGATTTAGGCGTATGCCGTATTTTAGATGAGGTGGTCGTGTCAACCTTCAAAGCTGATTTAGACCAGTCGTGTCGGCCTGAAAAGACTGATTTGGACTTAGCTAGCTGCCGTGTCAGTCTAATGACTAATTTAGGCGTTTGCCGCATTCTGACTACTTAACCTTGTTCATGACGCAAGGTGTGTTCATCATGTTTAAAGCCGACAGGGGCGTACCTTAGGCAAGTTTATCGTCATTCTAAGACCAATGGGATGTTGCAGGATTCTGGTAGCTCAGAGATCCCTGCGTTCCATATGTGTGTGCATGCATGTTGGGGCCCTAATTGATTGCATCGATTACTCGGTATTGCGAGCTACGTCTAGGGGGTGGTATCCAGGGTAGCTGGATGAGCTTGAAGCTGTCAGCCAGGCTCCCTTTCGTATGTTCCACAGGCCGCCTGGTGAGGGTGCTCCTAATGGAGAAATTTAGGTTAGGCATGTTGGAGTGCCATATGCCTTATCACCCCACCTTTGCAGTTGACAGTCCTGCTAGCTACACTTTCAATGTAGCCTAGATATTAGAGTTCAAAGTAATGCATTTAAAGAAGCCTGAAAATAGGAAATTTTCTCAGAGCAATGTGAAGTACCTGACGCTTTCTCATGGGGTGCCAGAGCAATTGTGGTCCCAGGAAGCTTACAGACCACACAACTCCAATAGTATGCCTACTACCGTTTTTTTTTTGGCTTTTTTGGACACACTACTCTGTACACTAAACTCTACTTATTATCAAAAGTGATACCTCTTCAGGTGAAGTATGTTCCATGGTTTCTGTATGATTTGACCGTCCATGGTCATTAATCTATATGCCCCATGGCCAACAACGCCTTCTACCTGGTATGGTCCTTCCCATTTCTGCCTGCCTTACGATTCTTGGTGTTTTGGAATATTTCACGGAGAACCAGGTCTCCTACCTCCAGGAGCCTGACTTTTACGTTCTTGTTGTAACTCCTGACAACTGACTGTTGTAGGCAGCCAGACGTATTTTTGCACTTGCTCGCAGCTCGTCTATTGTATCCAGGCTCCTGATCATCTCTGCACTGTTTAGTTCCCCTGTCATACATCCGTACCTGTGAGTTGGAACTAAAACCTCTGATGGAATTACTGCTTCTGCGCCAAACACCAGGCTGAAGGGTGTCTGGCCTGTCGCCGTCTTTGGTGTCGTTGGTCGATCCCTCTTGAGAGATTTAGTTTTCGGTACTTGTCGTTAGGAGCACCTAGAACAAAACAAAATTTATATCTCCACAAACAACTCTACTATTAGTAAAGAGGCAAGTAAAGGTCGGATCCCAAGGGACGGGTATTGAAGTAAGATTTTCAATTGTAAGTAGCGGTGTCTAGGGGTGTCACAATTTGGGGTTGGAATAGAAGATCACTAAACTAAATAGCAATGAAAGTAAACAAGCAAGATGATTAAAAAGGGGTGTAAACAATTGATAAAAGGCACTAGGGTGTCATGGGGTCATAGGGGATTCATGGGAATTGATCATACAAACATATTCTCAAATTATAAGCAAGCAATTATTGTTGTGATGGATCGAGTTGGTTTATATCTTACAATCCTAGGAAAGTTTGGGTCCTGGAGCCGAATCGATTAGATTGTACAACACCTACAAGTCGACTTAATATTCCCTACTCAACTATATGCATGGTCTAATGAGACTCGAGTTGGTTTATGTCTTACAAGTCTCATTGAAAAGGTAAGTGATGGGTAAAAAATGCAAGGATTCATAGGCTCGCATTTATCAAACATAACATGTGCATAAGTTGAGATCACAACAAGCAAGCAAATAAACTATGAAAACATATTAAATTAAGCATGAATCATCCCCCATGTTGGTTTCCCCTAATTACCCATTAACCCTAGTTAAGGAAACTACTCACTCATTATCATGTTGAGCATGCTAGCAAGGTTGTCAATCATACCAACAAAGTAAAACATGATGAATAAATAAAGATGATTAACAATAATTAAAAAGGGATTAAGAGAATTATACCTACTAATGATTCCAATAATAAAGTAAAGAATAATAGAAGTACTTGATGATTGATTGGAAGGTTGTCAATCTCCCAATAATAACCCAAATAATCTTCAATTACCCAAAATAAAAGATGAACAAAAGAGAGATTAAGGAAATGAGATTTGTATTAAGACTTGATTAAAAGTTAATTTCAAGATTAAGAAGAGATTATAATGATATAAACTACACTAAAGATTGATAAGAAGAACATGATTATCTAATTAGACTAATGGGGTATTTATAGTGGGGATTAGGTACACAAATTAGGGTTTACTAAGGGCTTAAATGACGATTACGTCCTTGAGGAATCGCTCCTCTCAAAAGATATGCGAGTCTCCTTTTTGCCGGTCTTTCCGAGATATGCGCATCCTTCATAGAACAAGGAGAGAATGGAAAGTTGCTGTAACACAATCCGAGCGTCCAAGGCACGGGACGAGCGGATTGTGGCCTTGTTGGACGAGCGGATTGTCTGGCTGGACGGGCGGATTGTGGTGTTTTTGGACGGGCGTCCCTCTGGCAAAGACGCTCGGATTCCTGGTCTTGGGCGGGCGTCCCGAAGGCAATCCGCTCGGATTCTGGGTCAGCCTCTTCCTTTCTTCTTTTCTTCCTCCTTCTTCCAACAATCCTCGGGGATCTTGTTGAAGATGCAAGGATCTTTTCTCATCATTGCCCAACTACTACAATATGTACAAAGGCCTTCTAGTCTTGTCTTCTCTTTGATGCTTGGTCATTGAATTCAATCAATTTAGCTCTATTTTGCCATGAAAATGCAAGGTTTGCACTCCTTTCCTACCAAGGGGACAAAGCCTCAAAGAATATGCAAAACAAAGGACTAAAGACAATAAATGACCTAAATATGCACTAAAAAGCATGGGAACAAGGCTAATTCGGGGACTAAATATGCTCAAATAATGGTCACATCAAATATCCCGAAACCAAACCTTTGCTCGTCCCGAGTAAAGAGGTGACAAAAACTAGGACCGTTATTTAAACTAACCTAATAGCATAGCCGATATGAGACAATTAATGGGTCTCACTCCGCCCCTTCAACTCACAACAAGACAACCATGAGGTAGGATGCCTTCTTGCAAGGCAAGGTGGGTCTTGCCAAAATGGAGACACATCCAAGCATTAAAGCACACAAAATCAAGTAATGGATGCATCTACAAAAGAATAGCCACTTTCCTCATATAAGTGGCGTAAATTATCTACAAGGGAAGCAATTCAAGGGTACACACTCCTTATTATATGAAATTTCTTCATACTACTAAGCCTAGAAGGATACCAAAAAATCACCTCCAAATTGTGTCAAGCTAGGGTACCTTTGTCCTCAATCGTTAAATGCTTTTGTCAAGAGTAGACTCCCTATGGTGTTAGAAACACTGGAGGATCGCGGAATTCCCCTTCTTGCCTAGACAAGAAGAAGGGTCGTCCCCTTTCTACCATGCACAAAAATGGATACGATGGATAAAGGGATTAATAGTATTTGAGTTTCATTTGGGAGTTTGCTTTTGTTGTTGTTTTTCCCCCCCAATTTCTTGTGGCATATAACATTTGAGAACACTTTCTTTTGCCATTTCTTTTGATTTTTGGCATTTCAACACTTGACAACTTTTCAACTTATTGCATTTTCTTTTGAACATTTTCAAAGTCACCCCATATGTAGCGAGGGTGCCTTATATTTGAAGCATAGGAGTTTATTTTTGCTCCTCTTTTCATTTGATGCAAATTGCAAACTTTCTTTCACTTTTCATTTCATTTCTTGAACTCAAATTTGAATAATTTTTGTGCCCATTCCCTTTGATGACAAAAATGTATGGTAGAACATGGATGAATGATGGTTGCATGGTTTCAAGGGTCACCTTGGAATAAACGGTAGCCAAGGAGTTATCACACCACAAGGTACTCTTAACTAGGCCTTAATCCATCGGTCAAAGGATACTAGCATGACACATCCTAGGGTGTTTTACAAGTATTCTAACAAGCAAAGTTTTAAGAAGAAAAATCATCTACTAGGGCCTATATACACTTGTCAAGCTTCCCAAGTAGACGGTTTCACAAAATTTTTCTAACATGCAAACTACATGCCATGATGCAACTAACACTTATAAATCCTAATGCATATGCTTCTACCAACTAGTATGTCAAATAATTTAAATACAAGTCCTAAATTCACATTGTTTATACCGCATCAATCAAAATAAAGCCACATAGTCATTAACATAGAGAGGAAAAAGGAGATTGGAAAGATCATACCATGCGGTCTTCAATATCCTCATGTCTCAGATGTGGCGTAGTCGATCAATGTGACCAAGGATAGACAAACATAATATATACAAACAATATATACAAGACTACACTACAAAGGAAATGAACTTGTTTTTGGATTTTCAATTTTTCAATTTTTTGATTTTTTGATTTTTTGATTTTTTCAAAATTTTTGATTTTTTTGGATTTTTGAATAAAAGTCAAGTTAGAATTTCCCATCCCAACACTAATATGGGCATTGTCCTCAATGGCCAATATAATAGGAAATTATGCAAGTATGATGCATGATTTCTAAACTAAATGCAAGCTATACTAGGCTACACTACATGATGCATGGGTTTTTGTTTATGGCGGAGAACGTAATTTAGATTACCTCCCGTTGCGTATGCATGTACTTCCCCAAACCAAGATAGACATTATTTCTAATGTCTTCAATTTCGGGGTAGTTCATGCACACGAAATGCAATGCATGAAATTATAAATTGTCATTTTGGATTTTTCATGTGGGAACAATAAAAAGAACACCTCAATGGGGCCAAGGTGTTAGTCCTCCGTGTTTCTAGGACTCTCCAAACTATGATCAAGATAAAATAAAGAAAACAAAAGAAGTAGACAAACATCAAGAGTGTAGGAGTCTCCAAGGTTTGCTAATCCTCCATCATATCATCATTATCATCATTTTCTCCATGGATGTGGAATCATCTCCACTCCCATCTTCACTTCCACTTCCTTGATCTTGCTCACTTTCTTCATCATTTTCATTAGCCTCTTCTTCTTCAACATTTTCTTGAACCTCTTGTTCTTCACCTACCTCTTCATCAACACCCTTATCATCAAAAACCTCATCATCGACATTTTCATCTTCACCCGGTCTTTCACCACTAGATGTGCTCGGAAAGAAAACCTCCCTATCCGCCCAACTAGGCAAAGGACATGATGGATCAAGTAGTCCTTGCCTAGCTAAATGAAGGAGGGGCGGATATTGGGCCTTGTAGGCATCCACTCGATCATTATATGCTTGTTTGTGCATTTCTCTCATGAGTAGGGTCATGTAATCATTTCCTACTTCAACATCCTTGGGTTTGAACTCTTGATATTCGAATGGGTAGGGTGGTGTGACAATGGAGGAGGAGGGCTCTTCAATCTCGCCCCTTTATTGACGGATGATGTACTCGGCTTCCTTGGAGAGTGGAAGAAGGTAGTTTGTTCGGTGAACACTCAATCGGCAAATCTTTGAAGGCAAAGTGAAGGATCTAGCATCATTGGTTAGCTACCCATAGTCGGTGTCAAGAGAATTATGCTTGACCCACTTATACTTGTTAATCATGGTGTCCATATCAATGAGATGGCCCCCTTTGATCGCCACATAGGTGTTATCTTTGTTGAAATTTGGGTCAAAGTGCTTGGCCAAGAGAGTAACTAGACCTCCATTTACAATATGAGCGGTGCCTTCCTTACCACAATCGACATTAAGCCATCTTTCCATCAAAAGCCTTAGAGCATTATATGGCTTAGTGAATTCCCTTCCTATATTCAAGGCCGACTCAAGTAAAACACAATCGAGCTTGGTAAAATGATTAGTGCCTTTTATTGCTATTATAGTATTCCCGATGACCTTGTGCCACACTCTAATGCCCGGATGGTGGACTAATAGAGCACGACAAGCATGAAAGCTCACAAATTTCTTCCCGGAAATTGCCTCCCAAAGAGGAGCGGGGTCATACTTTTCGGGCATCTTGTGATAATATGGTGTATCACTAAGGCCTAATATCTTACTCAAAACATCAAAGGTGATGCGTCTATTCACATTTGCAAGGCGAAACTCGATGTATTCTCTAGTCTCTACCTTAGTCACTTTCAATGAACTTATGAATTCCAAGGTAAGGGAGGGGTATGTCAATTCTCTTATGGTAAACAATTTACCCAATCCCATGGCTTTAAAGAAAGTTTTTGTTTGTTCAAGGACACCCAATTTGTTCAAGGCATCTTCACAAATGAATTTGGTGGGCAAAATGGCTTTCTTAGCATACTTGGCAAATGTATCCCTATGGGAGTCGGAAATGAAAATTACCTCCGGATAGTTGGATAATTGAGCGATTTCCGGAGTTGTTGATGTTGAAGCTTCCAAGGGAGGATCTTGTTGTCGTTGAACTTCCAAGTTTGCATTAGAAACCACCATAGCCATAGAAGCTTTCTTTGCTTGAAGAGTTTGTTGCCTTTTTGAAAGTGTCTTTTCTTTGAGTGCCTTTGTTGCTCCTTTTGTTCTTGCCATTGTTGATTACACCAAGAAAAGATTGAAAATCTTCAATTTCTAATTATGCCCAAATCGATTTAAGATGAAAGGATTTTGCTTTGTATTTCAGAAATCGACTCAAAGGTTGAAGATTTTGGGACTTGAATCAATTTTTGTTGCAAATGGAGTGATTAATTCTTGTTGTGAGGAAGTTTTGATTTGTTTTTGTGGAATTTGGTTGAGGAAATTTTGTTTTTGGTGATGGAGAGGATGAGGGTTTTGGGGTTTTGGGGTTTATGGGTAGTGTTTGAATGTTTGAATGAATGAAATGAATGTGGGAAGGGGGTTTAAAACACCCAAAAAATTCAAAACAGCAGGGGAAAGACGAGCGGATTCCCGTCGGGACGCTCGGATTCTGCTCAAATGGGCTTCAGGAAAAATCGCCTTAAGACGAGCGTCTTTCAGAGAAGACGAGCGGATTCTGCAATGTAGGACGAGCGGCTTTCCTCAAAGACGAGCGGATTCTGTTACAGGAACTTTGCTTAATGTGCACTGGCAAAAAGACGTGCGCCTTTCTACAAAGACGAGTGGCCAGTTTCAGACGAGCGTCTTCTCAGCTGGGACGCTCGGATTCTCTTACAGACCAAATTTTTTTATTTTTACAGCTCAAAAAGACGAACGGATTCTTCCTTGGATGCTCGGATTCCTATAAGATGAGCGGATTACCCATAAGCCGCTCGGATTCCTCCTGGTCTACCTGGATTCAGGTCCATCCGTGCACTTGCATAACCCGTGTCATTTTCATTCTTCAAATCCCGTGTTCTTCATTGTAGGGGCACTACAAAGTCATGAATAGCCTAGGAAATTGCTATCCCCCACACTAAGTTAAAACACTACACATCAATAAAATCATTAGTCCCTCCCTCACTTCTCTCAAAAATGATGAATATCTTGATCAAGGCACAAAAATTCAAAAATGACAAAAATGCAATGTAAGAATTAAAATGCAAGTTAGGGAGTTAGAAATATTTACAAATGGTGGTTTGGATAGGACTCTACCAAACTCCCATCCTTAGTGAGATGTTATGGGGGCATGGCCAAGGTGTTGTTGATGTTACTCAACACCTTGAAGAAGTAGTCAAAAGCTTGTTCATTATCATGATAAAGATCCTCAATAGATCTTTGCACTTGTTGTCCTTCATGTTAGTCTTGATCGATAGCATTACCAATATAGGGATTGAAAATCCCTTCAAACTCGTCATCCCAAAGACCGCAAACTTCGTCTACTTGGTAACTAAAGATCTATTGAGTTTATAGAGACAACTCTCCCACCTTCTTGTTTTGGCCAAGAAGGCCATCTTCTTCATTGCTTGACTTTGGTGAGCTTTTCAAGCTCTCTTTGTTACAATTCCCTTGCTCTTTTGATGGAGCTTCATCAACTTTCTTCTTCCATTGAAATTCCGACTTCTTCCTCTCATCCTTCCGACTATAATGATCAACCATAAAACATGGTTCATGCAAACGGGGAGCTCTCATGGTCTTGTCAAGATTGAAAGTTATGCTCTCATCTCCCACCTCTAGAGTGAGCACTCCATGCTTCACATCTATCACCGCACTCGCGGTGTGCAAGAAAGGTCTACCTAGAATGATTGGAATATTGGAGTCTTCTTCCATGTCAACAATGACAAAGTCCACCGGGATGAAAAATTTGCCAACTCTTACGGGAACATCTTCCCATATCCCTAATGGTGTCTTCGTCGATCTATCGGCCATTTGGAGTGTGATTTTGGTACATTTAAGCTCTCCCATCCCTAACCTTTTACTTACCGAATACGGCATAACACTCACACTAGCCCCTAGATCACATAAGACCTTGTTAATCATTGTGTCGCCAATGGTACACGGTATTGAGAAGCTTCCAGGATCTTTAAGTTTCGGAGGTGAACTCCCTTGAAGGATTGCACTACTCACGTTAGTGAAGGCGATGGTTTCAAGCTTCCGGATCGACTTCTTTTTTGTAAGGATGTTCTTCATGTACTTCGCATAGGCCGGCACGTGATTGATTAATTCCTTAAAAGGAATCGAGACTTCCAAATTCTTCACAATTTCCATAAATTTTCCAAGTTGGTCATCAAATTTGGGCTTAGCTTGAGGACTTGGAAAGGGAAGTCTAATCCCAATGGGTTCCTTCTCCTTGGTCTTGTCTTCACTGTTCTTTGAAACTTCTTCTTTTGTTGGTTCTCCATCTTTGGAGTTTTGCACAACTTCTTCTTTGTCACTAGCTTCCACAACTTCACCCTCAACTTGCTTCTTTGGTGCTTCATATCTCGTACCACTCCTCAAGTGGATGGCACTAACCGTTTCATGTCTCGGGGGATTACTTTGAGGTGGTAATTGCCCCTTTTGTCTTTGTGAGCTTGAAGATGCTAGTTGAGTCAATTGGGTTTCCAACATTTTGGTGTGGGCTAGGATGTTGTTGATGGTGATTTCCTTTGCTTGACTATCCTTTTGCATTTGAGTGAAAAACTCTTGTAGATTCTTTTGCATTTGGAGGACCGCTTTTTGAACATCAAAACCTTGGTCATTTTGTTGATTGTATGGAGTTTGATTTTGGTAACCTTGGTTTTGGTTGTAAAAGGGTCCTTGATTTTGGTTTCTCATGGGAGGTGGGGTGTATGTTGGTTGAGGGTTTTGAACATTTTGGCTTTTGTATGAGAGATTTGGGTGGAATTTGGTGTTTTCATTGTAATAATTTGAATAAGGGGTACCACTCTTGTATTCTTGAAAAGCATTCACTTGTTCATTTGTTCCCCTACAATCACTTTGGTCATGTCCCAAAGTTCCACAATTCTCACATATCCCACTTGGGATTGATGAAGATGTCGTCATGGCATTAACATGATGCTTTGGTGATTTTGAGGCCTCTTCAAGTCTAGCCATAGCTTTTTCGAACTTCAAGTTAATGGTATCAATGTGAGCACTAAGTTGAGCACCCAATTGAGTAATAGAGTCCACTTCATGCTTTCCTCCTCTAGTAGCCTTGCGAGGTCTACTATATTGTGAATTATGGACCGCCATTTCCTCAATCTTGTTCCAAGTTTGATTGTCGTCAACTTCAGTGAACATACCATTTGATCCCATGTTGAGAATGTTTCTTGAGTCTTCATAAAGACCATTCCAAAATTGTTGAACCAAGAACCACTAGCTAAGTCCATGATGAGGACATGAGCGATAAATTCCCTTGAACCGCTCCCAAGCTTCATACAAAGATTCTTCATCTCTTTGCTTAAAGCCCGTAATTTGAGCTCTTAGCATGTTAGTTTTTTCCGGTGGGTAGAACTTTTTGTAGAAAGCTAGAGCCAACTTCTTCCAAGAGTCAATTCCAAGAGTAGCTTTATCAAGGCTCTTCAACCATTGTTTTGCGGTGCCAATTAGAGAAAAAGGAAATAAGACCCATCGAATTTGGTCTTGAGTTACACCGGTTTGTAAAATCGCATCACAATAGTCACAAAAAGTTTCCATGTGAGAGTGAGGGTCTTCACTAGGCATCCCCCCAAATTGGCCTCTTTCGACTAATTGGATAAATGCGGATTTGGCAATGAAGTTTCCGGTTAAGTGTTGTGGTGTGGGAGTACCGTTGGGTAGGTTCTCCTCGGTTGGTACGGAATGTGATGAAAATTTAGGCATTGTGGGTTGATTTTGTGCTGGATTTTGTGTTGGGTTCTCCTCACCTTCTCTTGCAAAAGGGTTGATGAACTCAATAGTATTTGGTTGAATATGTACAACCTCACCAATACCTCTCAAAGTACCTCTAGCAAGTCTTCTATTGTTTGTCAAAGTCCTTTCAATTTCGTGATCAAAGGGTAACAAGTTACCTTGTGATCTTCTAGACATGCAAAATATCAAACAACTTGAAAACAATTAGAACAAACCTTGAGGAGTTTTACTTCCCCAAGGCAAAGAAAGACACAACTAATAACAATTTAAGAAAATCTAAATCAAGTTAACACCGTCCCCGGCAACGGCGCCATTTTTGGTCGTGGTGGCTTGGGAGGTTTAGTTTTCGGTACTTGTCGTTAGGAGCACCTAGACCAAAACAAAATTTATATCTCCACAAACAACTCTACTATTAGTAAAGAGGCAAGTAAAGGTCGGATCCCAAGGGACGGGTATTGAAGTAAGATTTTCAATTGTAAGTAGCGGTGTCTAGGGGTGTCACAATTTGGGGTTGGAATAGAAGATCACTAAACTAAATAACAATGAAAGTAAACAAGCAAGATGATTAAAAAGGGGTGTAAACAATTGATAAAAGGCACTAGGGTGTCATGGGGTCATAGGGGATTCATGGGAATTGATCATACAAACATATTCTCAAATTATAAGCAAGCAATTATTGTTGTGATGAATCGAGTTGGTTTATATCTTACAATCCTAGGAAAGTTTGGGTCCCGGAGCCGAATCGATTAGATTGTACAACACCTACAAGTCGACTTAATCTTCCCTATTCAACTATATGCATGGTCTAATGAGACTCGAGTTGGTTTATGTCTTACAAGTCTCATTGAAAAGGTAAGTGATGGGTAAAAAATGCAAGGATTCATAGGCTCGCATTTCATCAAACATAACATGTGCATAAGTTGAGATCACAACAAGCAAGCAAATAAACTATGAAAACATATTAAATTAAGCATGAATCATCCCCCATGTTGGTTTCCCCTAATTACCCATTAACCCTAGTTAAGGAAACTACTCACTCATTATCATGTTGAGCATGCTAGCAAGGTTGTCAATCATACCAACAAAGTAAAACATGATGAATAAATGAAGATGATTAACAATAATTAAAAAGGGATTAAGAGAATTATACCTACTAATAATTCCAATAATAAAGCAAAGAATAATAGAAGTACTTGATGATTGATTGGAAGGTTGTCAATCTCCCAATAATAACCCAAATAATCTTCAATTACCCAAAATAAAAGATGAAGAAAAGAGAGATTAAGGAAATGAGATTTGTTTTAAGACTTGATTAAAAGTTGATTACAAGATTAAGAAGAGATTATAATGATATAAACTACACTAAAGATTGATAAGAAGAACATGATTATCTAATTAGACTAATGGGGTATTTATAGTGGGGATTAGGTACACAAATTAGGGTTTACTAAGGGCTTAAATGACGATTAAGTCCTTGAGGAATCGCTCCTCTCAAAAGATATGCGAGTCTCCTTTTTGCCAGTCTTTCCGAGATATGCGCATCCTTCATAGAACAAGGAGAGAATGGAAAGTTGCTGTAACACAATCCGAGCGTCCAAGGCACGGGACGAGCGGATTGTGGCCTTGTTAGATGAGCAGATTGTCTGGCTAGACGGGCGGATTATGGTGTTTTTGGACGGGCGTCCCTCTGGCAAAGACGCTCGGATTCCTGGTCTTGGACGGGCGTCCCGAGGGCAATCCGCTCGAATTCTGGGTCATCCTCTTCCTTTCTTCTTTTCTTCCTCCTTCTTCCAACAATCCTCGGGGATCTTGTTGCAGATGCAAGGATCTTTTCTCATCATTGCCGAACTACTACAATATGTACAAAGGCCTTCTAGTCTTGTCTTCTCTTTGATGCTTGGTCATTGAATTCAATCAATTTAGCTCTATTTTGCCATGAAAATGCAAGGTTTGGACTCCTTTCCTACCAAGGGGACAAAGCCTTAAAGAATATGCAAAACAAAGGACTAAAGACAATAAATGACCTAAATATGCACTAAAAAGCATGGGAACAAGGCTAATTCGGGGACTAAATATGCTCAAATAATGGTCACATCAGTCGTTCTGTCTGACCATAGCACTAGTGGCAATTCTTCTGCCCACTTTCCTCCGAACTCCTGTAACCTCCTTCTTAAGTTATCCATGATGATCTTGTTGCTGGATTCAGCTTGTCCGTTGGACTTTGGAGTCCTAGGTGCCGACTTTTTCAGCGTGATGTTCCATCTGGCACAGTATCCTTCTGCCACTTTTGAGAGGAATTGTGATCCATTGTCATATATAATTTCTAACGGGATACCAAACCTGCAGATGATGTTACGTTTGATAAAATAGATTACTTGTTTATCTTTTACCTCTGTGAATGCTTCTGCTTCTATACATTTGGTGAAATAATCTGTCATTGCTAGCATTCATATTCTGTTTCCTGTGGCTCTCGGCAGAGGACCCACTATATCCATTCCCCATGTCATGAATGGCCAGGGAGAAATGATGGGATGCAGGGGCTCTGCTGGCTGATGGATCATTGGCGCTGAGCGTTGGCATGCGTCACAATTGCGGGCATATTCCGCTGAGTCTGCCCTCATTGTGGGCCATAAGTACCCTTGCCTGAGGGCTTTATTTGACAGACTCCTGCCCCCTGCAGGGTTTCCACATTCTCCACTATGGAGGGCATGCAATACAGTCTGTGCTTCTTGTTTATCCAGGCACCGTAAGTAGGGTCCTGCCAGTGACTTTCTAAAAAGCACGTCGTCAATTAGTATGAATCTGGAGGCTTTCATTTTAAAACCCCTTATCTCCTTCTTGTCATATGGCAGCTTGCTGTGTCGCAACCAGTATAGGTATTGTGTCCGCCACCCCGGTCCATCATCTCTCGTCACCGTTTGACCGCTTTGGCCGGGCAACTGCCTGGCCAGGTGGATTGTCTCGCCGATACCGCCTGCCATCTGGTGATTAATGCCGCTACACATACCGTCTGGCCATCTGGCTGATTGTCTGGCTGGACAGCTGTCTGGCCATCTGTGGTTGGTAGAACTGCTACCCCATCTTGCTGATCTTCCAGTTCTCCTCTGTCCGCCTCTTCTAATTTTTGGATAGAAGGTTCCAGCATGTGCGCGATGGGGATGTTGGACAGCTCGGTTGGTTTGAAGGTTGCCCCCAGAGTTGCTAGAGCATCTGCCTCCATATTCTTGTCTCTGGGGACCTGCTTGAGCTTGCAATCTTTGAATTTTTGTTTTAGCTCGTTTGCCACTTTTAAGTAGGCGATCATCTTTGAGTCCATAGTAGACTGGCTTTTGTTCCTTGTCCTGCTCTCTGACTAGAACCGCACTTACTGCTACCTCTGTGACAGCTAGATAGAGGAACAATGGTTCTCCTTACTCCGGTTTTGATAGTAGTGGCGAGGTGCTGAGGTAGTGCTTCAGCTCCCTGAATGCATGCTCATGGTCTGTTGTCCATTCGAACTTCTGGCTCTTTCTCAATATATCATAAAATAGCCCGCACTTGTCTATGGATCTTGAGATGAACCTGCTCAAAGCTGCCACTTTTCCTGCTAGCCTTTGCACGTCCTTTGGTTTTCCGGTGACTCCAGCTGCAATATGGCCTTAATCTGCTCGGTGTTGCCTTCTATTCCCCTTTGAGTTACAATGTAGCCTAAGAATTTGCCGGAGGAAACTCCAAAGGTGCATTTGGACGGGTTTAGCTTTATTTTGTATTTTCTGAGGGTACTGAATGTTTCTGCCAGATGCTGCATGTGATCCATAGCTTTCTCTGACTTCACCACCATATCGTCAATATATACCTCCATGGTTATTCCTATTTGTTCTTTAAACATCTGGTTGACCAGCCTTTGATATGTGGACCCTGCGTTCTTCAGGCCGAAGGGTATGACGTTGTAGCAGTAAATTCCTCTTTCAAACATGAATGTTGTCTTCTCTTGATCTGCTGGATCCATCTTGATTTGATTGTAACCACTCCAAGCATCTAGGAATGTTAACATTTCATGTCCAGCTGTCGCATCCGCCATTGCGTCAATGTGTGGTAGTGGGAAGGGGTCCTTAGGACATGCTTTGTTGAGGTCGGTGAAGTCCACGCATACTCTCCATTTTCCATTCTTCTTGGGTACCACCACTACGTTTGACAGCCACTCTGGATATTTCACTTCTCTTATGTTGTTTGCTACTCGCAGGCTGTCTACCTCCTGGTTGATCACCTTATTCCTTTCAGCTGCGAACTTTCCCCGTCTCTGCTGGATAGGTTTGTATCCTGGGTCCACGCCGAGTTTATGTGTTATGATAGATGGATCTATTCCTATCATGTCGTCATGGGACCATGCGAAACAATCCATGATGGCTTATAAGAATTTGATTAGGTGTTGCCTAAGGTCTCCTGTGCATCCAGCCCCAATTAGCACGGTTCTTTCTGGGTGCAGCTTATCCAGGTTGATCTGATCTAGCTCCTCGGCTAGAGGCTCAATGTATTCGTCCTGGACATGCTGCTTCTGTAATTGCTATGCTGGAGGGTTAGCAGTACATTTTAATGCCATCTTGTAGCAGCCTCTAGCTTCCTCCTGATCTCCTCAGATTGTCTCTACTCCCCATGGCGTGGGGAACTTTATGCATTGATGATATGTTGAGGGAACTGCCTTCATCAGATGCAGCCATGGTCTTCCAAGAATAACGTTGTAGGTAGATGGTCCATCTATGACCAGGTACCTTACCTGTTTGTTGACTCCTCCCGCATAGGTTGGGATCACTATTTCGTCCAATAAGTTGGTTGTCTCTTCATTGAACCCTACCAGCGGGATGGTCTTCTTTTGTAAATCCTTTTCGCTGAATCCAATGCTTTCTATGGTTTTCAGCATGATTAGGTTGACTGAGCTACCAGTATCTACCAAAACCTTTCTAACAGTGCAATTGGCCATTGACAGTGTTATGATAAGTGCATCATGATGCTCTTGATTGTCATGTACGTCCTCTTCGTCGAAAGCAACAGCAGGCAGATTGCTGTGAGAGATCCTGCAGGAAGTATCTTGTTTGTCTCCCTTAGTCTCAGTAGGACGCCTTTTGGCTGCTGAATACGTCAATCCGTTTAAGTCTGAGGCGACTGTTATCACGTTTATTATCTTGGTGCACATAGGTGGCTTTGCAGGTTTTACGGAGCCTACCTTATCTTGCTGCTTTCCCCCCACGTGGTAATAGGTGACTCAGTTCCCCTTGCTCATATAGGCACCTGATCTCCCTGAACAGTGTGTAGCAATCTTCCGTGTTATGCCCGACGTCACGATGGAACTCACATTTTTTTTCTTACTGTGTTTTCGCCATGCCTGTCCTTCTACTGGTGGTCTGGGCCACCTTACCCCATCCTCCATCTCTCTGAGCGTTTTCAGGATTTCTCCCACGCCAGTTGTGAATCCATATTCTGCCAGTGTGGGGAGTTGCTGGTTCTCTTCTTTGTTGTCAATTCTGTTGACTCCCCTACCATATGGCCTATATCTTTCATCCTTCTTGCTAGTGGGTTGCTTTCTACCTGACTTCTCTATAGCTGATGTGTTGGATACGCTTGGCGGACTTGGCATGCTGGCTCCGGCTAGGATATCTTCTTCCAATCTGATCGCAGCTGCTGCCTTTTCTTGCACCGCTTCAAAGCTATGACAAGGGTGCATAGTTAACTGCTAATACAGGTCCGACTCATGGTGCAGGCCCCTTCTGAAGGCTTCCACTGCTGTTGACACGTCGCATTCTCGTACTGCCACCTTCTCATTGTTAAATCTGGTGTTGTATTCTCCAATAGTCTCGCTTGCTCCTTGAACAATTCTTTACAGGTCTCCTACATGCTTTTGTGCCTTCCGGTTGCTTGCAAATTGCTGAGGGAGTGCATTTACCAAGTCGGCAAATGTAGATATTGATCTGTTGGGTAAGCTCACGAGCCATCAGAGTGCTGGTCCCGACAATGTGGATCTGAACCCCTTGCACATACAGGCTTCTTTTACGTGCCCTACAGCTGTCACCGGCATTATTTTTTGCTTGTACTGGCTCACGTGATCAAAGGGATCTGTTGTGCCATCGAAGAGAATCATGTTCGGATTTGTGAACCCCTTTGCCTTGGCCACAACTGATATCGTATCCACGAATGGCGAGTCAGCATAATTGTCGGGTGCTGCTTTCTAGAGCGGAGGTGGCAGTCCTGGGACCCTGCTTATCATCTCCCTCAGTTCTAGATATTGCTGGTTAGTTAGGCCTCCTGAGTTCGAGCCGCGCCTGTCTGCTTCCTGCTGATCTGGAGTACTGCTTCCAGGTCTGCGCTCCTAAAGATTCTGATGCGGCGTGATACCTAATGGCGTTGAAGTCACGACTCACGAGCGTTCCCTGATGCCAGCTTACCTGCGGACTACCTGTGGATCCTGCACCGGGTGTTTGGTTAGTTATCACGAGTTTACCACCTGGGATGTTACCTTACTAGACATCCACGCGACTCGCAGGCTTCCAGCTTTCTAGTGTGAGGTATCCAAGTCCCTGTGGGGTTATCCTTTCTCCTGTTCGTACTACTGTCAGATCTAACCTTGTTACCAATTCAGCTGGTATTTGTCGAAGCTGACTCCTGCTGCTTGATGCCCCCTGGGTAAGATCTACTACTGGGGCCCGACCTTCATCCTCCGCGCTTGCTGGTGTGCAGGATTGTTGCTTCAGAATGTCTATCTGTGCCCAGAGTTCCCTGTTCTTCTTCCTTGCCTCGACTTCTGCCTTTCTCTGGTCTTCTCGCATATCTTCCATGACCTTCTGAAGATTTTCCATGCCACTAAGCAGGGTTTTTGTTGGACTTGGCGGTGGAGTAAGGCCTGAACTTGTTGTGCCCTTATCCGATCTGAGTGTGCCGCCACAGCAGGAGTTCTGGGAGGCAGAGTGACTTTTGTCACGGATGTGCTTCTTGTTGCGTGTCCTGGGGCCTTAGTTTATGTCGTTGATGCTGGATTATGAATAGGATTTGGTGGTATCAACGGTTGACCGCTCCTTGACACGGTTGCTGATGTTTGTTTGTCCATTTTGTGTCTGAGTAATTAACGATTGACGACCACAATGCCCCACGGTGGGCGCCAAACTGTTTTGATAATTTTCTACCGAATTAGGTTAAGCGAGGTCAATGCGGTCTTACTCATTTTATGTTGAATGTATATTTATGTTTAATACTAAGTAAAGGAATTAAATACGTAAATAAAGGTTGACACGTGAGATTTGGTGACGCGGAAAACCCAATGTGGGAAACGACCTCGGGAAGGGACGGTACCCTTCCAAGGATTGGACTAGCTGTTAATATGAGGACGAGTACAAAGGAGACGAAATGTAAACCTAGCTAGCACAATGTGTTTCGTATGTATGAGAGATCTTGAATGCCCCGTCTTCCTTGTTTCCTTGACTATTTATAGGGTAAGAACCCTAGATGTATCCTACTCCGTTTAAGGAAAGTAATATTAATCCCACTATGCTTCTTTCCATAAACAAGATCTTATATTCTATTCTCCCTAATCTCCCTGAATTCTCCCTGAAGACTCCTCAGCATGCGGGTTCCTTCTATTCGTGGGCCTCTTGTAGCCGTAAGCTCCTCGGCCCAACACATTAGACAGATTCACACAGGCTTGCTCCTCATTAGGCCAATAAGCAGATTTTAGCCCAAACATTTGTCACCTCCCGAAAAGTATCAACTCGTTGTTATAGGAGTTGGTCAATTGTTGGTGCTTCGTCAAGTCAAGGTGCAATCCTCGTTTCTTGAAGCATGCTCTCGGTTTTGGGATTCGAAACATCACGTTTTCGTTTTCCCGAAAGATGAAATTTGTCCTCTTGCTGAAGAAGTAGGTGCCATTTGTGGGTGGCCGGGTTGTGCTCCGGTACTTCCCCCAACTCGGTTGTGTTATAAGGAGAAGTTCCGTTCAATGTTGGGCTTGTCAACAAGTCAACTCAACTTTCTCCTTGCTCCTCATGGTGTGGATATGTTGGCTCTTATCAACATTTTCTCCAACCGGTTGGATGACATTGTCTCGGAGGTGGTTAGGAGAAGGGCTCTTGCCTTTTGCCTAGTGCATGCATACCTCCTTGTCGATGCCTTGAAGAAAGAGGGGTCAAAATGCTATGGTAGTATGACCCTTGTGCATGTGGTTGAGCAAATGCATCATGGTAGGGATCCATCATGGTTGGTGCTTGGCGAGATCGTCCAAGCTTTGGACAAGAAGGGCTCTTGTGGAGAAGCTCCCTCGTTTGGATCTCCAAGGATCCTCCAAGTATGGCTATTGGAGAGGCTAAGGTATGTAGAGCCTCCGGCCGATTCTTCTTCTTATTCCTTCCGTCACCTTACTATGAGGAAGAAGTTGTACTCGGATAGTTTTGCATCCACCGAGGCCTATTGGACCTCGAGATTGGTGGAGGAGGGTGGTCCTCATATCCGTTGGGTGGTGCCATGGTGGCACTTGAGGTCCTTCACGGGGTTGCCCACTTCGGTTGCTAGTTCTTGTTCTTTGATAGTGGTGGGTTTGAAGGTTGCTTCCTTCATTTATCCCGAAAGGCTCGTGAGGCAAATAGGGCGCCAACAAAATCGCTCAAAATACTCTCTCCAAGAGGGTGATTTTTAGAACTCCGAGCTTGTGGAGGTCTTCGAAAGATGGTGGGCCACTCGGCCGCTTTGGGAGGTACGAAAGCCCTTTGCCACGGCATGGGTAACTCCCGCTTATGTCAAGTGGTCCAGAGCTCAAACCTTGGAGGAAAGGTCCAAATCTCGTAAGGACGAGATTGTTGATTTGAAGTATAGAGAGGTTGGCAAGGCATTCGTTGAAGGGCCTTGATTTTGGTAGGATCAATCTCAATGCCTCTTTTGCTGACAACGTGTCCCAGGAGTTTTCCGGAGGTGACCCCGAATGTGCATTTTTGAGGATTCAATCTCATGTTGTATTTCCGCAGACGAGCGAAGAACTTCCGGAGGGCGCTTATGTGACCTTCCCGCTCTTTGGATTTAACGATCATGTCATCGACATATACCTCTACCTCCTTGTGAATCATATCATGTAGGAGAGTGGTAGCGATTCTTTAATAAGTTGCTCTTGCGTTGATTAGGCCGAAAGGCATGACCGTGTAGCAGTATGTACCCTACTGTGTAGTGAATGTAGTCTTATACATGTCTTCCTCAGCCATTTTGATCTGGTTCTACCCAGCATACCCATCCATGAATGATAGTAGGGCATGCTCGGCGGTATTGTCCACCAGGATGTCAACATGTGGCAAAGGGAAGTCGTCCTTTAGACTTGCTTTGTTCAAATCCCTGAAGTCGATGAAAACCCGAATTCTTCCGTCTTTCTTGGGTACAGGAACAATTTTGGCCACCCAGTCAGAGTATTCGGACACTTTGATGAACCCCGCTTTGAACTGCTTGTCTACATCTTCCTTGATTTTCAAGGCCAATTCACGGCGCATTCGGCGCAACTTTTGTTTCACGGATTTAGCTCCGGGTTTAATGGGTATCCTGTGTTCTGCAATCTCTCTGTCGATCCAGAGCATGTCTTTGTAGGACCATGCGAATACGTCCTTGTATTCGTGTAGGAGGTCGATGAACTGCCGTCTTTCCGAGGGGTCAAGGGCTGTCCTTATGCTAAGTTCTTGAGGTGTGTTATCGGTCCCTACGTTAATAGGTTCGGTCTCTTCAATGATGGAAGTCCTAGTTTATCGTTTGTCAAGTTCTTTGGCTAGGTGAGGCGGGTAGTCACTCAAGTCAAATTCCTCATAGTCGTTCAGAATTGCATTGCAGTTAAATTGAGACGAGTCATAAGCAAACTTAACGTTCATTAAGTCGACTTGAGCGAAAAGCTCGGATAGGACGGTCATCTCATGGGCATTCAGAGGCGATACAGTGGAGGAGGTGGCCCCTTGAACAAGCTGTGGGTTTCTACCTTCCATGGAAGTGGGGATGATCCTAGTCGACTCAGCCTCTGAACAGCCACGAGTTTGTGATATAACAGCGGGAAGGGGACTCTGACTGGGACATCAGGAGTGCTAGGCACTAAGACAGACTCCGACTCAGACTCTTCTTCACTTCCCTCTTTAAACATAGGGCCTTCTCCAGTTGTAATCTTGAGAATGCGGCCTTGACGATCGATCCACTTGACAGTTTTCCTCCAGCCTTGTGCAACTTTCTCTGGGTTAGTGTCAGAGATTAAGGCGGTGGGATCGAACTGGTTATCCTTCAGGGCAATGTTGATGATTTCCTCATAGCCTAGGTGTTTGATGTTGTCTTCAACGAAAAGAAGGCTGACAGCTTTCCGTCGAGGCATAGGGTCGACTCAGATTTGGTCGGTGTAGCTTTGGTGTTGTCGGGGATGAATTAGCAGTCTTAAAAGACTTCTACACCCGGGTGTTTGACCTTGGCTACGTAATCATAGATTGGCTCAGGAAAGCCGTGCTAGAGCTCGGATTCTCCCTCGGGGATGAAGTATCCATTAAGAGTTAAATGATAGGGATGGAGGATGATTCCGTGCTTTTTGCCCTTCCGTATTAGGAGGTTCATTTCATGGATGTCTTCGTCGGTAGGGTCATAGCCTAGCCCGAAGGGGATGTTAGGGACCTTTGCCTGTTTCAAGGGAGGCAATGGGCTCTTTAGCGGATTGAGGGGTAGACACGGGAAATAACCCTAACGCATCAAAATGCGGTTGACTCTGAGGTTGGAGAACGGATCACAATCAAAAGGTGCTGATTCATCGGTTAAGGCGTTCACGGCTTAGAATCCCGACTTTTCGTTGTCTTCCTCCTCAATGGTCTGGGAGGTTATTCCCTTTTTTATGATAGCCTTGATTGGAGAATCGGGAATCGTAATTGTCTTCCCGTTGAAAGGGACCCTGATTTTCTGATGAAGGGTTGAAGTAACAGCCTTAACGGCGTGAATCCAGGGGCGTCCTAGAAGCATGTTGAAAGAGGCGTCAATGTCGACCACCTGAAAACTGGCTTGCCTTTCCAAGGGTCCCGTTGCGAAGGTCAAGGTGACAAGCCCCACAACCTTACGACGACTGCCGTCATAGGCGCATACTCCTTAATTGGTTGGGACCAAATCAGTTTCTTTGATGCCCAGCTTATGAGCGGTCTTGAGGGGAATGGCATTAACCACAGATCCGTCATCCACTAGAACCATAGGCACATTCTTTTTTAGGCATTGTATGGTGATATATGGGGCCAGGTTATGGTTGGCTCCGAATGGAAGGATATCTTCATCAAAGAAGATGATTGGGTTTCTCAGGTCGGGGACATCCCTTGTCATGTGTGCTACCACTTCTTCAGGAGAGGAGGTAGAGGGAACCGTCAATTTTCCCAAGGCTTGTAGTAAAGCTTGCCGATGTTCGAAGGATGTAGCAATCAGTTGCCAAATTGAAATCTCGGCTTTTGCTTTTTGCAGTTGTTTGAGGATCGCGTTTTCGGGAACCTTAGGTTGGGTGTCCGTCTCCGGGACAACCTGGTCATTCGTTGTTGGAACGACCGCTGAATTGTTTAGGTTTTTATAGGGGCGTCCGGACCGGGTAAGATGACCGATCTCTTTTGCTTGTTTGCCCTTTCCCGGAACCATATAGACATCCTCCGCACCGTCTCTCCAGATACCATTAATTTCGGGATCTCGAGGGTACTTTGGAGGGGTATTCCTTGGTGGGTAGTTTTTGTGAGTGAAGTTTTTGTGGGGGTAATTTTTGTGGGGTTGATTATTGTGGGGTGTGTGCCAGAATGGTCGCGGGAGAAATCCGTCCTGGTGAGGGTAGTTTCGGGTGTTCAGAGGACCCCCGGGCGCGGTGTTGGTGTTCGTGGGTTGAAAATCAACCGGTAGTAAGCGTCGTCAAGCCGAATAATTCTTTCTGAGAGGCTGGCTATAGCCTCCTCGACTTGTTGGAACATGGCGAGCATGGTTGAGGCGTTGAATACGAATACCCCGTCCGAGGCACCCTTCTCCAAGGCATTCACCTTGTCATCAATTGGGAAGATGAGGTGCGAGCAATCCAAGGTTGGCTCGTCTTCAGAGATAGCATGGATTCCCAAGGGGTTTGTTTTGTTATTTGGTTTTGTCGGCGGAGGCAAAGGTAATTCTCCTTTCTCGATCATGTTTTAAATGATGTGTTTGAGCTTAAAACGGGTTTCCGTGTCATGACCTTTCCCCTGGTAGTATTGGCAATAGACATTGGGATTCTAGAAACGGGTTTTCTTAGCCTCAGATGGATCTAGAGTGGGTCCAATTGGTTGTCATTTGCCTTGGTCCATAAGCCTTTTCAGGGCACATGCATAGATTGACCCCAAGTTGGTGAATACTCTTTGAGGACGCTCGGTTCTCTTTGTGGCTGGTTCAAGGAGGTTGACCTCATCGATTTGGTTTGTTTGACCATAGGGGCAAGATCCGGTTGATGTACATCCCCAATAGCCTCTACCGGTGGTTTTGGCTAGGACACCCTTGCGGAGATCGTCTTCGATGCGGGTCCTAAGGATTTGTAGATCCTGGAATGTTTTGATGTTTTGGTATCTCAGCAGGTTGGCATAAACCGGGCGGAGGTTGTTGGCAAATTTCTCCACCAAATCTGATTCACTCGGCTTACTGACCAATTGAGTGCTTACCCTCCTCCAACGGGTTAGGAATTCTGTGAACCCTTCCCTATCATTCTGAGTCAGGACCTCAAGAGTGCGGGTGTTAGCCTGGATTTTGACATTGTCGGCAAATTGTTTAGCAAATTCAACAGCGACTTTGTCTTAGGTAGTCAGGTTCTTCGGGTCGAGGGAGTAGTACCACTGGCGAGGGATCGGTTCCAGGGATGTGGAAAGATCCAGATGAAGAGTTCTTGTTTGACCCCCTTTATGGCCATGTAGTCTTTGAAGGCCCGAATGTGATTGAGTGGGTCCTTCACTCCCTTGAATTTGGGTACATCAGTCAAGGTAAAGTTGTCGGGTAGATGGTCCCCAACGGGTTCGAATCTTCGATTGTTTTCGAGGTGGATGTTATTACCACGGGCTAGGAGTTGTTCGTCCAAAATTTTGAGCCTTTTCTCAGTTTCAGTCAAAGGTGGAGTGTTGTGTTTTCCGGTTTCCTTGTTTTCCAGGGTGTCGGTACAGGTTTCGACACGGTCCAGGGTGACCTTAAGAGCAGTGTGCAGGATGGCTAGCTGGGCAGTTGTAACATCTCTGTTGTCATTGTTGTTGTTGGATGAAGCTGAAGATAGGGCCATGGTTCTGAGGCAAAAAAACGGCTCACATTACATCTCAATCCGACACGGTGTGGACATGGGCACCTGCACGCCTAGCCAATCTGTGGACGTACATCGGTCTTTTTGAAAGCCACGCTCGGCGGCGTAAAAATGCTTTCGACCAGATCGTTTTAGATCGGTCGGTTTCGTCTCGGTAAGGGTCTCGAAACGATTAGAGATGTTCGGAGTCGCCACCAAGCATTTGTGGGATGCTTGGAACCTGTTCGAATTCCACTTTATACCTCGGTCAAATCGAAGCACAAAGCAGCGTTTGACATAGGTACTAAAGATAAGGAAATCGTCCCTCTTTAGCATCCTATCCCTAGAATGACTCTCGTACGCCCTGGATAAGGTCGCCCACTATCCAAAGTTTCTGAGTAAGAGGTGAAGGTACGTATTGGGAAGCCCTTTAATCAGACACCCAATCCCGCCCGCGGTAGCGGCCTCTACTGATCGATCTTGGTTGGTTGAATACAAAAGTTGATAAAACGGTTTAAATGCATGAATGCGCATCCAATAATTTAAACCTAACATGTGAGAGCTTTCTAAGTCGGTTGATTTAATCCAAGTATCAAGCATAAGATGTCGAGTTGGATTAATAATTGATTTGCATGCAAGACGGAAATTAAACATCCATTTACCGTATTAGGTTTAGGGTGCATAGCATGATCCATTTGTCTTAGTAAGGCATTTTGCAAATGTGACTTTGAATAAGCAAATAGTCATCTGATCCGTCCTATATCTGGGCTAACCGGAGTCAGGATCGTCCTAGACTAATACTGGAAGGCGAACAGGCCCTGTACCAGATGGCTACATGAGGTGCGAGCCAGCCAGCGGTGTAAAGGGGCCTCCCCTGGTTCTGAAAATGAGAAAGAAAAGGCCTGCTTGAGGCGCGGGTCAACCTACGGTTATATGCCGTGTTCTGACCTTTTGAAAAAAAATGTTATCAAACGTGTTGAAAAATGGGTGTTTGAACCCGATTTGATTTGAAAGGGTCGTTTAGACCGTATTTGTTGATTTGAAGAACTAGACTCGAATAATCATCATTATTTTGATAATATTCGGTGTCGGGTTCGATTTGACAAACTTGACATGAATAGTTTTGAAAATAATTATGAACTAATTGTTTTAAGTTCATTTGAATATAATTAGTCGATACTCATCATCGTACCCGGGTTAAAATCCGGCATGGTATGTAGAACCAAGGATGACTTTGTGTTGATGAGTAATATGTTTATTTTGAAAATGTAAAGAAATGATAAAAGTCTTTAAAATACCTCCTTAAATGCCTTTTAAATGTCATTAACCAAATATTATCACCGAAACACGGATTTAACCGTCATGGTATGAGGAACCAAGGGTGAAAAATGCTTTATGGTTAAAACACATGAAATGAAATAAAAAAAGGGTTTGAGAATATTTGAAATGGTAAAAACCGATTACAAATATGAAAATGAATTAAAGGGGAAAGACGAGAACAAACACGGTTGATCTCTGACCTGAACACCCCATTTAGGCGCGGGCAAGCCGGCGAACCAAGGGGCTTCTGTCTCAGGCCAAAAATCCGTTTTCGCTCGTTTATCCCATGTTTTGGTTCATGTTATGCACGTTTTAGCATGTTATAGTCATGAAACAAATGAAAACATGATAAAAAGAGGATTTTTACACCCTCATACTTACATGTTTGGTTATGGCGAGTGACCGACGTAAGTGTAACAACTCGTTTGGTCGGAAAAAACTCGGTTTAAAACCGTTTTGGTATGTAAAAAGAGTGTTTTAAGATTAGTGACGATGTAGTGGTCGAAGTGGTCGATCAAGTGATTTAATGCACAATGACGGTGCCAAACAATGTGTAAGGCTTGTATTTACAATCGGTAGGTCGTAAATACGCGTCGGATTGTGACTTAAGAAGTCGAGTCGAGAATTTTAAGGGAGAAAATATGGGGCGGACACTCGCGTAACTCTCAAATGGGGGGCATTTGAGAGGTATTTATAGGGAAATGAGTGGTTGTGTGAGTTTTGAGCGACATGGCCACCTGGGCTGCTCAAAGAGGCGCGAGCCACGTCGCGGCTCTTCGAGGTGTGTTGTCGCTTTCACATAAACGCAATCATGATTTGTTCTATCCTAGGTTTTGTAGTCATATGTTTGGTACTTGACCAAACATAAATCCGGCAAAACTTAAGGTAGAAGGTTTGAAATGTTTTGTTTTTGGTGGTTGACTCGGTTTGACTCGATGTTGGTGTCTGGATTTGAATTTTTGAGTCGGTTTTTGGTCCGGTGTCGGTTTTGACTCTAGTTAGTGTCATTGCGACCCCGTCGTTGTGCATTAAACACTCCAGGTATTTTTGAAATGTTTTGAAATGTCTTATTTTCGAAATCGTTTTAAGTTTTCTGACTAAAGTTGTACACAAACTGTCGATCAAACGCCACGATTCCAAAACATATTGTAGTCCGATAATCATCGGGTGGTCATTGGAGTCTCAACAGATACTGGGTATCTACAGAGCCCCCACTTTGACTGAGGCTTGGACAGGGCGAAAGTCAAAGTAGAGCCCCCAGGTCAATCGAAGATTACAACCTGGAGACCCAAGCGACGTCAAGGCGGCTCGAAAGGATTCGGGCCATGGACCTGCCGTCGGGAAGGGCGACGCCAAGGCGACTCGAGAGTACGAGCCAAGGACCTGTCGTCGGGAACAGTTTAGAGTCCGTCGATTATCCGTGCGGGTCATTTAAAGTCCGTTAGACTACGTATGAAGGCTCGCCAGCCATAAGAAGGAGTCATACCTGAGGCATCTTCGGATATGTCCTTGTGCGTTTGCGGACAAAGGCTCGCCAGCTGTGACAAGGAGTTGTACCCGAGGCATCTTCGGGGTATGTCCTTGGGTGTATGCGGACAAAGGCTCGCCAGCTATGGTGCGTAGTAAGGTTCGCCAGCCATGACGCGTTGTAAGGCTCGCCAGCCATGGGGCGTAGTAAGGCTCGCCAGCCATGGCGCGTAGTAAGGCTCGCCAACCATGGCGCGTAGTGAGGCTCGCCAGCCATGGCGGGTAGTAAGGCTCGCCAACCATGATGCTTAGTAAGGCTTGCCAGCCATGGCGCGTAGTAAGGCTCGCCAGCCATGGTACGTAGTAAGGCTCACCAGCCATGAGCAGTCGGCTATTGGACCGTGAGAATAGCCGCGTCAAATGGGCTTGTTTTGAAAGTAGCGAACTCGTGATGCCGCTGTGGAAATAGTGAATTTTGAATTTCACTATCAATGTTGTTGAAATAAGCGGGTTCCGCGAGGAAGCCCCCTGTTGGTATTTGAAGGAATAGTGAATTTGAACTTCCACTACTCGTTTGTTTGAATTTGCAGTGGCGGTTTCGATCGCCGTTTGTTTGAAAAATAGCAAATTTTAAATTTTGCTATCACGTTTGAAGTGACGGTTCATGTGCCGCCGTTGAATGTGATGGAAATAGCGAATTTGGAATCTTCACTATTAATTGAAGTGACGGTTTATGTGCCGCCTTGATATTTGATGAAATAGTGAATTTGGAATCTTCACTGATGCGTGTCCTAAATATGTTGTTTTACACCCTATTTTACACGCATTTCAGAGCTCATTTGTGTAGTTTATGCTACTATTTTCCCATTTCCGTCTACTTTCGTGTTTTTTGTGTAATATTGCAGAAATGTGAAGAATCCAGCGGAAATCGAGCCGAATCCGTCCCCGAGTACTTGGCATATTATTTGACATGAAGTATTTACTCGGGAAGCTAACTTGGTGCGCGTATCGAGGCCCGAAAGACGAATTTACGAAGCTTTTGGAGCCAAGTACCTGTTTAAGTGGTCGATAGACCGATGCTCTTGGTCGATAGACCAGCGTACGATTGTCAGAAGCTACTGTACAGCGTGGGTTGGTCGATCGACTGGTCCTTTTGGTCGATCAACCAAACCGTGTTTTTGGCGTGAAATGAAAAGGACGAGAATTAGAAAGCCCATTGTAATTAGGTTTTAGGAATAAAGTTACGTATGACTATCTATATAACGTAACTCCTCCCTACTGCAAAAGATCATCTAATTTTAGGGAAATAATTAGGGTTCATCACACAAAGATTGAACTTTTATTAGTTTAGAATAACTTTCGTCAATAAAGTTTACATTCCGCATTTGGTTTTGGTCTTTGTTGTTCAATTCTTCTTAACGGTAATCTTCTGTTCCTTTGTTCAGGTTGTTGCTTTAATTCCTCCGTAGTTTAGAATTGCTAGGTTAGATCTCCCAAAGCCAAATTATCGTTTCATGATATATATTTATTTAGTTAATTTAAGTATGAATTCGTTTGCTTTATTAGTTAATTCTATTGCTGTTACTATGACCATCATAAGTAGCTAAATCCTTTGTGCTAAGATGTAGGGGATCTGTAGGTTAGACGGCTTCGACATAGGCAACCTGTTGTCGAGCTCTAGTCGATCGACTGACATACATGGTCGATCGACCAGAGCGTGTTAGATTTGCTTCGACTTATTTAATTTAATTGCTATATTTGACGAATCGAGTGCACGCGACTAGTTGAATGCTTAGGAATTGACCGACCCGATAAGATCGAAAGATGGGGAGGAAAATAGACTACTTAATTAAGACGACAAAATTAATAAGATCGAGAGATAAGTTAATTTAGATTTTGAGTTTCATTAATCAAGAACGAAAGTTAGTATTAGTGAGATTAGGGACCCGTAGCCTAGGCCGAAAGGTTGCTACCTGTTAAATTGGATCGAGAGGACTTTTTATTTTCCCGTCTAACATGCTTAAGACAGTTTACCTAGAGTTGCCGCCGTCGAAACTACAGTGAACCGACCATCTTAGCATCCATTTTATTTGATTTGATCCGTTTTCTTTAATCGCTCATTTATTTTCTTTAGTTTAGTTTTAATTTGATTGCCTTTAGTTATAGAACTATTCAAATCAACCCCCCCCCCCCCTTGTTTCTTTAGACTAAAATTAGACAACTATTAATTGCATCGCCTCTCTGTGGTTCGACCCTGACTGTCGCTATCTATAGTAGTAGTTTGGATTATAAATTTATCTTTGGTACTCTACGACGGTATCAAATTTTGGCGCCGTTGCCGTGGTGGCAATTGTTTAATTTTAGTTGTTTTTATTTTAGTCTTTTTCTTAGTTTAAGGGACATCTGTTCCTTAAACTTTTCTCATATTCTACTTGTAGTTTCCTCTTATGCGCAGGTCACAGGGTGGTGAATTATGACCGTTAGATCCTGAGATCGAAAGGACTTTGCGTAAGTTGAGACGATCATCTAGAGTATTGCCGACAGAGGAAGAGCTGAGTACTCTTTCCAGTTACTACGAGAACGAGCTATTTGAGGAGGATCCACCTTCGTCTCCTATTTCTACTTCCTCAAGTGAGACCGTTACATCTCCAGATATGGCTGAAGAAGCAAGTATAGCCAGTCACTCCGAACCAAAAGCCTAAAATCTCTATAAGGGATTCGCGTTGCCAGCCGGGACGGAAAGGAAATTCGAACCAAAACCGTCTTACATTAACTTGGTTGAGAGAAACCAATTTGGGGGAGCTGCAAATGAAGATGCAGCTAAACATATGGAGACATTCATTGACTACTGTTGCTCCATACCCCGACCAGCAGGTGTGACCCAGGACCAGGTAAAGGAGACAATGTTCATATTCTCACTTCGTGATGCTGCAAGGGAATGGTACCGAGATCTGGATCGAGCTACTAACGGGATTACAGATTGGAATTCGCTGGCCCTAGCATTTTATAAGAAATATTTCTCTTCATCGAAGACCAATGCGATTAGAGCTCAGATCACAAGCTTTAAACAGGGTCCTGATGAAGATTTTCATGAGCCATGGGTCCGTTTCAAGAGACTGGTGCGAACTATTCCGCACCATGGGTTTGAGAAATGGTTTCTGTGCAACCAATTCTATAATGGTCTTTATGATGATCAGAGAGCTATCCTAGATGCTGCAGCTAATGGGAGATTTTAAGAAAATAATGGTGAGACAAAGGGGTGGAAAATCATCGATGACCTGGCCACCCATAAAGCTGAGCATGGGAATTCTAGAGGAAATCTGAGAAGATCATCTGAATCTCCTGCTATAGCTGCAATAGAAGCCCTTACTGCTAGATTCGACAATATAGATTTTGGGGGATCCCAAAAAGGAGGTATATATAAAGTTAATGCAGTTTCATACGGTCCCTTTACATACAAAAGATGTGGAGGAGAGGGACATGTTTCGGAGTTTTGTACTAGTTCGAATGAAACATATGCTGCCTTTCAACATTATAGGCAGACTGGTACTTATCCCGATCCCTCCAATGTCCACCCCAATTTGAGGTGGACTAACCAGAATGTCCTTAATCCTGGTCCACAGCAGCAGCAGCAGCAGCAAAGCTATGTGCCCCCTCATAAGCAGCAGCAGTATCAAAAGCCTCCCTATGTGCCTCAACAGCAGCAATTTCAAGGTTCTGATATTTCTGAATTGAAAAACATGGTTCAGAATTTGTCGGGATTGTTGCAAAAGGTGTCTCTAGCTAGAGAGACTTCTACAAAAATGTTGGAGAGTCAAATTGCCCAACTGGCAAGCAAAAGTGCAACTAGAGCTCCGGGGCATCTACCGTCGCAGCCGGATCAAAAAGAGACTTTAAATGCGATCACGTTGAGGAGTGGGTCTACCCTTGATGGGCCCGCTATGGTCGAAGATGTTACTTAAAAAGATGAGGCGGAACCAAGCAAGAAAAAGGCCGGAGTGAACAGTAGCAAGAAAAAGACGATCAGCAGGTATGTCAGTCGATCGATGACACGCTGGTCGATCGACCGACTCAGCAATGTGATGTGTCGCGACTTCTTGTCCTGAGGAAGTCAGTCGATCGACTGACATACACGGTCGATCGACTGAAGGTACAGCTGGTCGTGAACCTTTTCGTCCTCCAATGCCAGATAACTTGAGGGACCACTTATTCCGGGGTACGACTGTTGGAATATGTGTCTTCCGACAATAATGCGATCACAACTGTTGATCATGATGATCACATGTTTAAGTCTCATTTTAAAGAATACAATTGGGAAGTATTTTTACTGTCAACTGGTCCACACATATCGGTAATGATTGGCTGACTATAGTTTGACATTACTGTCGTGCGACGGTGGTGATCAGTTGATCCCCTTAGGTCATACCTAAAGGGTAACACTCTTAACTGATCATTTAATTGATCGTATGATGATACGGGTCAATTAAATTGCTTAAAATTGACGGACGATTTTGGAAGTAATATTTACGTGTCTTATTGAAATTTGATTAAATAAGATACGGTCTAAGTAATCGAATTGTTTTATTACTTAGATGAAATTATTGTTTAAGGAAACAATTGCATTTGAATGAATAAATTATTATAAATACAAGATGTTGTGATTTATAATTGGTAAATTATTTTGGTACAAGTAATTATGAATTACTAAGTCGATTTTTTATATGACGTATTTTTATTAATGCGTTGATTTTTAATATATTAAAAATACATAACAATTTCATGTGACATAAGACATGTGACAAATTGACAATTTGACAAAGATAAAATAGAATCCATTTTATCTATTATAACCAAAATAATGGGAGGATTAGGAAAATATTAGGTTAATTATGTTAGTGGTAAACATAATCATGTTTGCCTAATACTAGCCATGCAAGCCTACTTGTTCTTGTGAAGGCAACCTTGTGCATGCATTGGCTCCTTCTTTTCCTCCCTTCCACCCGGTTTTGAGAAGACAAATACCATGGGTTTTTCTTCTTATTTTACCTAATATACACTATGATATTCACTAGTGCATTATTCATTGTTTCAACATCTAAAAATAAGAATTTTAGAAAGATAAAATCTTCCTCCTCCTTCCTCTCTCTTAACCGAAATTGTTGAGAGACCAAATAATTTTTGGGTCAATTTTTACACAAAATTAATATTGTTCTAGTAATAATAATATTAATTTTATTAAGTTGTTACCTTGGGTATAATTCCTTGGGAGGGATTCTACACTTGAATCCTTGTTCATCCAATTAAGGAAAGCTCAAGAACAAGAGAGTAGGAGAACTCTCTTGTGCCCTTTAATACGAAACATCAATGTAAGAATGAAGATTTCTTCCTTATTTTGCTTATTGTTTGCATGCATAAGATCACCTTTTAATTTTATGACTAAATTAATATTAAAACATATATGAATATGTTAGTAAAGAGATAAAGATTTCTAACAAGCGGTATCAAGAGCCTTGGTTGTTTGCATGCAAATCGGTTATAGTTTTTCAGAGTTTTACGATTAACATATAAAACTTGTAAATTTGTGTTATTATGATATATCACGAAATAAATTTATGCATGTTAAAGTTTCTGGTCCTAAAATGTTTTTAGGATATTTTGGTTAATTTATTGATTTTTATTGTTCATCTTATATTATAATGGCATTAAAAATGTGATTTTATGATTAAAATGTCATTTTCGGACTAAAATTAGCTAAACTTCGAATTTTCCAGTGATTTATGGATATGTTATCACATGTTTTATTTTTAGATGACCTGTAAATTTTCATAATTTTTGGAGTTCTTATGCTCGAAATATGGATTTTTCATGATAAAAATCGAATTTAAATGAAAAATAGGTTAATATGAGATAAATTTCGAATCTGGTCATAGAAATTTAGTATGTTGTCACATGCAATTTTACAAGATGTGTGTAAAATAATAGGCTATATTGAAGTCTTTTTGCATGATTTATGAATTTTTGATGAAAAATAGCATAAATAGTGACTTAATTAGTGAATAATTGCTAAAACATACTCCATGACTAAGGAAAAACGTCACATGTTGCATTTTATTATCTTTTTCAGATCTAAAATTGAAAAGTTGGTGGATATAATTTTTCTCATGTTTTTATGATTTTTATTGATAAATCCGATAAACCGCAACATAGTTTTTCCGATAATTTTACGAAATTTTAACCTAAGTTTTTCAACATTATGACTGTCATGGTATTTTTCCAGAATGTTCATAAGTTTAAATTTTGAATTTTGAATTTATTTGGAATTTTTGTGATTTATTTGAAGTTTATAGCATTTTTATTGTATTTTTAGGTCCATTAATGAACAATTTTAAGAAATATGAGTTAATTATAGTCAAATAGTTAGTGGAGACTAATTTTTAGTCCTAAGAGGTTAGGGTAATTAACTTGTGCATAAATATGAATTTATGAAATTATCGTGATTATAAAACGTTGAATCACGCAAATCCGTAAAAACCGTGTAATATACGATATTGGCTACTTAAAGGCGATTTAGCATAAAATTGGGCATGTTCATACATATTATAATGCTGCATTTTATTTATGATTGTCATAATTTTATTTTATGTAATTTTTGAATTATGTAATTTTACTTATTATGGCCCTAGTTTTTAATTGGTATTACCCGAAATGTATGGGAATATCGATTCGGTTGTAATTTATTGTGATCTCGTATCACCGTTTTGTAATTTAATAGATTTATTTTATTTTAATTACAAATGTATAATAGGAAATTATGTAATTTGTTATGTAATTTATTTATTCCGGAGTTCCTTGAAGACGGTGTCACACAAGAAGGCAATACATAAAGACGGTGTTACCTCGAGATGCGTGCCAAAACCGAAGTTCAAGGGACAAATGGAGTTGGTTTCCGAATATGTAATAGTTAATTAGTTTTTCTATTTTAGGAAGGCCATACTAGGATTTATTTTATGTTTTGCATTTTATTTATATGTCGCATGCATCGCTAAATCGCCATAACTAAAACATGCATTATCATTTTAATCAAGTTTATCGACCGTGTCAATTACAATTATCGTAGTTCACCACTTTAGTTCACTTAAAACGTGATAGATAATCAATTGACATGACCTCTCGCTAAAATAATCAATTGAGACTTAGCCTTACCAAAAAGTAGAAACCATGAAAACCTATTTCGTGAGGGAGTGCACTCGGCCACACCGGGGTACAAACCTTGTTACGTAGGGGAAGTGGGTGATAAATGTCTATCCACCGAATTCATGTTGATGAGGGTTTCATCGGCCACACCGTGCCCAAGTTAATGTGGGTTTGGATCATGGACACATTTATTCGAAATTTGGATTGAACTCAACAAAAGTTTTTGATAAGGGTTTAATCGGCCACACGGTGCCCTTGTCGGATGTGTTTTGGGCTAAAGATAAATGTTAATGTAATTTTATCGATCAAGAGTTCTAAAAGTAGAATCGATTAAAGCGTTAATCCACCGAGTTATATTGATAAGGATTTCATCGGCCACACCGTGCCTAAGTTAATATGAATTTGGGTCTTGGAATCATTTATAATAGTTGGGTAGAGGTCACTATATAAATGCTCATACCTTGTTTATTTACAAGTATGATATTAAAAGACAAATGTTAATATTTCCTTTTCCTCCATACTTGTAGTTCATTAGAATGAATCCATCAAACGCTACCGCACCGATAACTATTGAGTCATGCCACAATGTTTTTGACGACGTTTGCTCCACCAATGATTTCGACACTACTAGAGAACTTCATTTTGGGATAGGTTCGGATGGAAACCTTAACTTCATCACTTCTACTAGACCACCCACTACTACTAGATCCCGTGTGAGCCCGTCTCAGGAAGACCACCTCATACAATCTATAGGAGCTTTGTCTCTGGAAGATAAAGATGCCAAAACTAGTGGGAGCTCAAGCAATCAAGTTCTTGCTTCAAAGGGCAAAAAGTTCAAGAAGAAGGGAAAGAAAGTGAAAAACTTCAAGCAAGTTAATGATGAGTGCCATTATTGCTATGGCATGGGACATTGGCTTAGGAATTGTCCCGTATATTTGTGAAATATAAGGGAAGGAATCATCGTTCCAAAAGGTAAAATTCCTAAGGAAATTTTTGTTATTGATATAAATTATACTTCCACTACGACATGGGTACTGGATACCGGTTGTGGTTCTCACCTTTGTAATCATTTACAGGGTTTAAGAGACGTGAAGAGGCTTAGCAAAGGAGATGTGGGTCTACGCCTTGGAAATGGAGCTCGAGTAGCGGCCGAATCCAAAGGAACTTATGTACTAGCTTTGCCTAATGGATTTGAGTTGTATTTACATAATTGTTTTTATGTGCCTACACTCTCTAAAAACATTATTTCAATCGCCATGCTAGACATGGACGGTTTTTGTTTTGTCATTAAGAACAATCGTTGTACTATTTCGAGGAATGATTTGGTTATAGACCAAGCTTCTTCTATCAATGGCATTTACATTTTAGAAACCTCAAATCCAATTAATGATATCTATAACATTCAATCAAAGAAACTCAAATCAAGTGACCCAAATGAATCGTTCATTTGGCATTGTCGATTAGGTAACATAAACGAGAATCGCATCAAAAGATTAATTTCGACTAATGTGATTACACCATTTGATTTTCAATCATATGGTACATGCGAATATTGCCTTCTTGGCAAAATGACTCGTAATCCTTTTAGTGGTAAAGGGACACGAGCTAGTGAACTATTAGGACTCATACATACCGATGTGTGTGGACCAATGAGTATCACCGCTCGTGGAAATTATGACTACTTCATAACCTTCACCGATGACTTGAGTAGATATGAGTATATCTATTTATTGAAGCATAAAAGTGAAGCATTTGAGAAATTCAAGGAATTTCAAAACGAAGTAGAGAACCAATTGAACAAAAGAATTAAGGCACTACGATCCGATCGTGGTGGGGAATATCTTAGTCTTGAATTCGATTCACACTTGAAAGGTCGTGGTATTATATCACAACTTACTCCACCCGGAACACCACAACTCAATGGTGTTGCCGAAAGGAGAAATCGAACCCTACTTGATATGGTTCGATCCATGATGAGTCAAACCGAGCTACCAAACTCGTTTTGGGGATTTGCAATTCAAACCGCAATAAGATCTTTGAATAATAGTCCCACTAAAGCCACCGAAAAGACTCCATATGATATGTGGACGGGAAAAGTTCCAAATATATCCTATATGAAGATTTGGGGATGTGATGCTTACGTCAAGGCAAAGACCGACAACAAGCTTGCCCCAAAGTCCGAAAAATGCATCTTTGTAGGTTACCCCTTGACTTCTCGAGGATACTACTTCTACAAACCTCAAGAGAACAAAGTGTTTGTGTCTTGCGAGGCTGTCTTCTTAGAAAGTCAATTTGTTTCTAAAAGACAGAGTGGGAGAAATTTTGAACTTGATGAAGTTCAAGAGCCACAAACCGAGATGGAGACGCAATAAGATTTTCCTTCGTCGTCCAATACGGTTGTCTCTCCTCCACTTAGAAGAACGGGCCGTGTTATTCGCCATCCCGATCGATATGTGGGACTTATCGAAGAAGATGGAACACTTGATGTGTTGCTTATAGAAAGTGACGAGCCCGCTACCTACAAGGCCGCAATCTCTAGTCCAAATTCCTCCTTATGGCTTGAAGCCATGATGTCCGAAATGGATTCTATGCATGAAAACCAAGTTTGGGACTTGGTAGATTTGCCTAAAGGGGCAAGACCTCTTCAATGCAAATGGATATTCAAAGTCAAGAATGGCATAGAAGGACATGATGATGTCTACAAAGCTAGGCTAGTGGCAAAAGGATTTACCCAAGTCCAAGGTCTCCATTATGATGAGACCTTCGCCCCCGTAGCAATGCTAAGATCCATACGGATTTTATTAGCGATTGCCGCATTTCATAATTATGAAATATGGCAAATGGATGTCAAAACCGCTTTTCTAAATGGACATTTAGAAGAGGAGGTGTACATGATACAACCCAAAGGTTTTGTTGATTCTAAGAATCCTAACAAGGTGTGCAAGCTTAAGAGATCCATTTATGGTCTTAAGCAAGCATCTAGAAGTTGGAATCATCGATTCAATCATGTTATAAAGGAGAATGGTTTCACTCGAAGTGTTGAGGAACCATGTTTATACATGAAATTTAGTGGGAGCAATGTTGTGTTCCTAATCTTGTATGTCGATGACATACTACTCATTGGAAATGATATTCCAATGTTGTCTTCTGTTAAGAAGTGGTTAGGTAACCACTTCCAAATGAAGGATTTAGGAGAGGCACAACGCATATTAGGTATCCGGATCCATAGAGATAGATCCAAGAGGATATTGGCACTAAGTCAAGAATCTTATGTTGATAAGATTCTTCGACGGTTCAGCATGGACAAATCAAAAAGGGGTTTGGTACCTATGGTAACTGGGACGATATTGAGCAAGACTCAATCGCCCTCCGAACCCCATGATGTTGAGCGCATGAAATTGATCCCTTATGCTTCCGCTGTTGGATCAATCATGTACGCCATGATATGCACACGTCCTTATGTCTCGTATGCCTTGAGCATGACGAGTAGATATCAAGGAAATCCAGGTGAGAGTCACTGGATAGCCGTTAAAAACATCCTTAAGTACTTGAGAAGGACTAAGGATTCTATCCTAGTGTTTGGAGGAGACACCGAACTGCGTGTTAATGGATACACGGACTCGAGTTTTCAAACGGATAGAGATGACATGAAATCACAAACTGGTTTCGTTTTCATGCTCAATGGTGGTGCCGTTAGCTGGAGAAGCTTCAAGGAAGTCAGAATCGCTGATTCAACAACGGAGGGTGAGTACATTGCGGATCGAAAGCATCAAGGAAGTCAGTATGGATCGAGGCAATTCACGGAAGGTCTAAGAGTAGTACCTACCGCCAATGATCCCATCACTCTCTATTGTGATAATAGTGGGACGATCTTCCAAGCTAAGGAGCCAAAGTCTAGTAATAGATCTAGACATGTACTTAGAAAATATCATGTAATAAGAGATTTCACTGAAAGAAAGGAAATTGCGATTTGTAAGGTTGGGACGGATGACAACATAGCCGATCCGCTCAGCAAGCCTTTATCGCAAGTCAAGCATGATGGACATGTTGCGTCCATGGGACTTAAACGTGTACCAAGTTTTTGTTAGATTTTGAAATGAAATAAAAGTGTTGTTTTTGTTCATGTTCTTAATCACATTTGTCTTTTATCTTTAATTTACACATTGTTATATCCAAACGGGTTGTAGTGACAATTGAACCCCGTTAAAGTGAACATGGATTAACGTAGTATTTGCCCATAGTCACTTGTATGAGGTGACGTCCCAAAGTGACTAGAGTGTGATGCAATTGATGGCAAGTTCAAGTGCCATAGAGTCATATGAGAATGACTAGTCGATCACATAGGCAGACTGTTAGGAACACCTTGTCGGGCCTTATGACCGCTTATAGAGTTCTGGCAAATTTATATAGCCTGGTCGTGGCGAGAGCTACTATAGTATTCTAATGAGTCGATTCTTTTGACTAAAGACTATTCGCCTAAGATGGCACGATTTGATTAACTTTGATTTGTGTTACTACGACCTTCGTAAATGGGGTCAAATGGGCATATTTTGGGTTATGATGGCTGTGGCTAGTCGAAGGGAATGAGTGCGATAGGAATTGTCCACCCCTAGTCAGGGTTATAACAATATCTCAGGGCTACTCGAGGAGTAATGAACTGGAAATGCGTGGCCACGCTCGGAAGATATCTATGGTAGATAAATCCGATCAATCAGTTATTCTGCAGATCGAGGAAACCACTCTCGATATGATCACTTGCAAGTACGACCTGAAAGACACCTTGCATTGAGTGGAAGATAGTAATAGGACAAGATAATTGGTGACGCACACTTGTCGAGGACAAGTGGGAGATTGTTGGAATATGTATCCTCCGACAATAATGCGATCACAACTGTTGATCATGATGATCACATGTTTAAGTCTCATTTTAAAGAATACAATTGGGAAGTATTTTTACTGTCAACTGGTCCACACATATCGGTAATGATTGGCTGACTAGAGTTTGACATTACTGTCGTGCGACGGTGGTGATCAGTTGATCCCTAGGTCATACCTAAAGGGTAACACTCTTAACTGATCATTTAATTGATCGTATGACGATACGGGTCAATTAAATTGCTTAAAATTGACGGACGATTTTGGAAGTAATATTTACGTGTCTTATTGAAATTTGATTAAATAAGATACGGTCTAAGTAGTCGAATTGTTTTATTACTTAGATGAAATTATTGTTTAAGGAAACAATTGCATTTGAATGAATAAATTATTATAAATACAAGATGTTGTGATTTATAATTGGTAAATTATTTTGGTACAAGTAATTATGAATTACTAAGTCGATTTTGTATATGACGTATTTTTATTAATGCGTTGATTTTTAATATATTAAAAATACATAACAATTTCATGTGACATAAGACATGTGACAAATTGACAATTTGATAAAGATAAAATGGAATCCATTTTATCTATTATAACCGAAATAATGGGAGGATTAGGAAAATATTAGGTTAATTATGTTAGTGGTAAACATAATCATGTTTGCCTAATACTAGCCATGCAAGCCTACTTGTTCTTGTGAAGGCAACCTTGTGCATGCATTGGCTCCTTCTTTCCCCCCCTTCCACCCGGTTTTGAGAAGACAAATACCATGGGTTTTTCTTCTTATTTTACCTAATATACACTATGATATTCACTAGTGCATTATTCATTGTTTCAACATCTAAAAATAAGAATTTTAGAAAGATAAAATCTTCCTCCTCCTTCCTCTCTCTTAACCGAAATTGTTGAGAGACCAAATAATTTTTGGGTCAATTTTTACACAAAATTAATATTGTTCTAGTAATAATAATATTAATTTTATTAAGTTGTTACCTTGGGTATAATTCCTTGGTAGGGATTCTACACTTGAGTCCTTGTTCATCCAATTAAGGAAAGCTCAAGAACAAGAGAGTAAGAGAACTCTCTTGTGCCCTTTGATCCGAAACATCAATGTAAGAATGAAGATTTCTTCCTTATTTTGCTTATTGTTTGCATGCATAAGATCACCTTTTAATTTTATGACTAAATTAATATTAAAACATATATGAATATGTTAGTAAAGAGATAAAGATTTCTAACAACGACGACTCCGAAATTATTGAGGCAAGATCCAAATGCTGATGGGTCAGTTCCGGTTCCAAAGTATGACCCCCTGACGGTTAATGGTTCATTCCTGAGACGGTCTGAAGAAGGTTCGAGCTACAACAAGGACAAAGTAGTGGATTTTCAGCCTAAATCCACTGATGCCGGTATGAGATACCTAGAGGAGAGGGCTAAGTTGCTTCTTACAGCCCCTTATCCAGAGAGATTGGTGCCGACAAAGGAACAGGTATCGTTTAACAAATTTGAAAATGTTATTCGTAGTTTAAATGTGCAAGTTCCTTTCTTAGAATTAGTTAATCAAGTGCCTGCTTACACGAAATTTATGAAGCAGCTTTTGTCTAAAAAGAAGTCACTTGATACTGTGCAATCTGTCGCATATCTGAGGAGTCATGTTCCTATTTGACTCATACTGCACCTCATAAGTTAGCTGACCCTGGTAGCTTTTCTGTTCCATGTAATATTGGCATCTTCTCAATCGAGAAGGCCTTGTGTGACCTAGGGGCCAGTATTAGTGTTATGCCTTTGAGTCTTGCTAAGAAATTGAAATTGACTAGGTTTGCAGTCACTAACATGACAGTCTGAGATGGTCGTGGTCGCTCGCGTCCAAATTATAGGAGTCTTAGAGGATAATCCTGTGAAAATAGGAAAGTTCTTTTTCCCAGTTGACTTCGTTGTACTAGATATACCCGAGGATGCTCACATTCCTATCATTTTGGGTAGACCATTTCTGCACACTGGTGGTGCAGTTATAGATGTTGGCTCAGGGACATTGACCTTTAAAGTAGGGAAACAGTCCATTGTTTTTGCCCAGACCGCTAAGAAGAAAGATCCTATGTGGCCAGTCACTTGTAATACGATTTCTGAGAAGAAATCTTATTTTGTGCTTTCTGATATGCCTGCCCCTATGCCTAATTCTGCTATAACACCTCCGCCCCAGATTGGGAGCAAATTGGAGGAAGATCCTTCTGTTTTTACTGTTGCAGGAAATGGTTTGGGGAAGGAAGAGCTGTTCACTGCTCCAGTTGTGAAGGAGCCAATCGTTCAAAGAGGCGGCTTAGGATGTCTTAGCTATGGCACAGATGAGGAGCCTGATGAGGAGCCAGTCAAGGTGACGGAGTCCGATTTGGATTTTGACGAGCGAGACGAGGTCATTGATTGGAAAGATGTTAGAGATGTTGATCCGTTGAGTTCTGCGAATATTGGAGCTGATAGGAGTGCAGCTGAGGAGATGAGCACTGTAGAGGCTACTTCTTGTAGCCAGAAGCCAAGCAAGTGGGCCATTCCGTGGCCATTCTTGATCAACTATTAGTTGATTAAGACTTTTTGAAAACATTTTATTGCTTTTGTTAGACCTTTTATTGCTTTGGTTTGCGCGAGACTTCGCTTTAATAAGTTTGCTTAGGATTTATAGACTTTAGACTGTTACTTTGGGTTTTGCGCAATTTTAGGCGCGTTATTATGTGTATTTGCAGGTTTATAGACCATATTAGCTCAATTTATTGAGCTAATTCGAAGAAATCAGAAACTTACAGCAGGTTTCTTAGTCGATCGACTGGCTGCTATGGTCGATCGACTGAGCCGCGATACCAGGGGCTTCTGTTCTTGTCACCCCTTGTCGATCGACTAGCACCCCTGGTCGATCGACCGCTTCCCGCTGATGTACCTGTTCACGACCATTCCCCTGCTGTGTTTGGTCGATTTGCGGAGTTGAGGGAGTCTTTTCTCCACTTTATTCTCCGATTCATTTCTGTTTTCTTCCATTTCCTTATTTTGCATATAATTTTGCGTTTCGTAAATTGTTTTCTCGGAATTACGCACGGTACTTTTGTTTCTTTTCAGGCAACTATGGTAGCACTGCTGGCTACTGAAACCTCCTAGCTCACGCTGGTTTGGGGAGGTTTCCTTTTGCTGCGCTTAAAGTCTTGTGAGTTTCCGAGTTCCTTTTCATGTCTTGTTTAGTTATTTATCGCAAATTCCCATTTCTCTTGATTATTTTCTCACATGATTTTGCACAATGGGGACATTGTGTGATTTGGTTTGGGGAAGGGTTTTGCATTGCATTCACATGTTTTATTGCATTTCTGTTTCACGTTTGTTGCACTTCAGTTTGCATTTGTTATTTCATTTCTCTTATATATACAGAAAATTCAAAAAAAAAATTGAAAAAATTTAAAAGTTTCAAAAAATGCACGTTTATTTTAGCATATAGGTTGAGTCGGAACGGTAGTATTTCAATGATGACATTGCATTTTCAGCTGTTTTATGCCTAAGCCTTGCTAATTGACATGTTATTAGTAGAATCTTATAAGCATAATCTACGAGTTTTCGTTAAATTTATTGCTGAACTTTAAACTTGACTTAGATTTTTGGCAAACTACATCATTTTCTGAGGTTTAGAGCTTATAACTGGTGTCATTCATGACCAGTTTATCTAGGATTGTGAGTAGTTACTCCTTATAAGACATGTTACATAAATATGCATAAATATGAACTTAATCTACTTAATACCTGTAGGCATTCGGGTTCGTGGTTAGTTGACACATGTGGAAGAGGCCACCCTTTTATTCATTTTGTCCCATAAGCTCCACACTGCCAAAAATAGCCTTTTTGTCCCGTTAACTACATCCTACATCTAGCCTGCCCTTGTCAAGCTAGTAGTTTATGTTGTTGGGATTGTTATTTCATTTTTGGTAGCTAATGCTCATTTTGAGATGATGTTGGGAAGATGAAAAAGGAAAAGAAAAGGAAAAAAAAAGAACAAAAGGAACAAAAACAGAACAGTGTTCGACAAAAGAGAAAAACTTTGGTCGATCGACTGCAGCTCGAGAAAAGGAAATTCGAAAAAAACACATGGTTAAAGTTTTGAGTAGATGGTGATTTTATTCCCATGTTTTATTTGTATCATTTGGGGAATTACAGTTACTATTGGAGATTGTGAGATTCGTGCTTACTATTAGCAACGCTTTATCGTTTAATCTTGAGCAAGAAGTTGGAATGATTTATTAATTTGGTTGCCTTAGTTACTAGCTTGGCTTTTAACTCTGTTTTTATCCAAATTCGTCTTAGCCCCTTCTTACCCATTACCTCACATATCCATATTTACATCGGCATGTGTCATGGTCTTTTATGGTTGGAATGCATATGTACGGTTGTAGAGATTATTTTCATATTAGATTGCAGGCATGTTCTTATGGGTCATAGTTAGGTGAGTGTCATTACAAAATTACTTCTTTCTATCTTTACATTTATTCACCTGTGCTTATGTGTGATATGAGCGACCCGTGAGAGTCCATAATGATAAGTCTCTATAAGTTGACGGTTCAGCAGTTTTTGACGACTACATAACTCGTTTGCATGATTTATATTGCCAATTGATTGTTGATTTGTAGCATTAAACTGGTTTAGGCTATTCGGTTTGCTTTTCGCTCTGAGATTGAACTCGTTCCATTAGGTTTTAGGATCGAGTCTAGTTCTTGCTTGGGGACAAGCAAGGGTTTGGTTTGGGGAACTTTGATGCATGTCCTAAATATGTTGTTTTACAACCTATTTTACACGCATTTCAGAGCTCATTTGTGTAGTTTATGCTACTATTTTCCCATTTCCGTTTACTTTCGTGTTTTTTGTGTAATATTGCAGAAATGTGAAGAATCCAGCGGAAATCGAGCCGAATCCGTCCCCGAGTACTTGGCATATTATTTGACATGAAGTATTTACTCGGGAAGCGAACTTGGTGCGCGTATCGAGGCCCGAAAGACGAATTTACGAAGCTTTTGGAGCCAAGTACCTGTTGAAGTGGTCGATAGACCGATGCTCTTAGTTGATAGACCAGTGTACGATTGTCAGAAGCTACTGTACAGCGTGGGTTGGTCGATCGACTGGTCCTTTTGGTCGATCGACCAAACCGTGTTTTTGGCGTGAAAAAAAAAGGACGAGAATTAGAAAGCCCATTGTAATTAGGTTTTAGGAATAAAGTTACGTATGACTATCTATATAACGTAACTCCTCCCTACTGCAAAAGATCATCGAATTTTAGGGAAATAATTAGGGTTCATAACACAAAGATTGAACTTTTATTAGTTTAGAATAACTTTCGTCAATAAAGTTTACTTTCCGCATTTGGTTTTGGTCTTTCTTGTTCAATTCTTCTTTACGGTAATCTTCTGTTCCTTTGTTCAGGTTGTTGCTTTAATTCCTCCGTAGTTTAGAATTGCTAGGTTAGATCTCCCAAAGCCAAATTATCGTTTCATGATATATATTTATTTAGTTAATTTAAGTATGAATTCGTTTGCTTTATTAGTTAATTCTATTGCTGTTACTATCACCATCATGAGTAGCTAAATCCTTTGTTCTAAGATGTAGGGGATCTGTAGGTTAGAAGGCTTCGACATAGGCAACCTGTTGTCGAGCTCTGGTCGATCGACTGACATACATGGTCGATCGACCAGAGCGTGTTAGATTTGCTTCGACTTATTTAATTTAATTGCTATATTTGACGAATCGAGTGCACGCGACTAGTTGAATGCTTAGGAATTGACCGACCCGATAAAATCGAAAGATGGGGAGGAAAATAGACTACTTAATTAAGACGACTAAATTAATAAGATCGAGAGATAAGTTAATTTAGATTTTGAGTTTCATTAATCAAGAACGAAAGTTAGTATTAGTGAGATTAGGGACCCGTAGCCTAGGCCGAAAGGCTGCTACCTGTTAAATTGGACCGAGAGGACTTTTTATTTTCCCGTCTAACATGCTTATGACAGTTTACCTAGAGTTGCCGCCGTCGAAACTACAGTGAACCGACCATCTTAGCATCCTTTTTATTTGATTTCATCCGTTTTCTTTAATCGCTCATTTATTTACTTTAGTTTAGTTTTAATTTGATTGTCTTTAGTTATAGAACTATTCAAATCAACCCCCCCCCCCCCCCCACACTTGTTTCTTTAGACTAAAATTAGACAACTATTAATTGCATCGCCTCTCTGTGGTTCGACCCTGACTGCCGCTATCTATAGTAGTAGTTTGGATTATAAATTTATCTTTGGTACTCTACGACGGTATCATTCACTATTATTTGAAGTGACGGTTTATGTGCCGCCGTTGACATTTGATGAAATAGTGAATTTTGAATTTTCACTGTTATTTTGAAAATTGAAGAAAATAGTGAATTTTGAATTTTCACTATTATTTTTGAAGTTGGCGAAAATAGTGAATTTTGAATTTTCACTATTATTTTTGAAATTGGCGGTTTGATCCCCGTTTGAAATTTGAAGAAATAGTGAATTTTGAATTTTCACTGTTATTTTTAAAAATTGAAGAAAATAGTGAATTTTGAATTTTCACTATTATTTTTGAAATTGGCGGTTTTGATCGCCGTTTGTTTGAAATTTTTGAAAATAGCGAAGTTAAATTTTCACTATTTGTTTTTGTCTCTGAGAGAATGACGATCTTTGATATCGTTAATGAAAATTTGAAGTTTGTTATGTGGAAATTGGGCTAAAGCCCAAAATTCGCTGAAAGAGTAAGGGACGCCTGATTGAGGCGCGAGCCACCTGGCGAACCAAATGGGCTTCCCTTTTTTCTGTAAAAAGACGCGATGTTGGACTGCATTTCATTCCTCATTCATCTTCAACCTTCGACATAAAACCCGCAAAAAAAATCGCCATTGTTGGACTTTTGCTAGCTTCCATTCGTGCCATCAACAATAATGTCGTCTCAAGGTATGCATTTCCTCTCGAATCCATTTGTTTTTGTTGATCTTTAGCTTAATTGAATTACGGCGAACCTTTACCCTAGAAAATCGATTTGGGCGTTTTTGATTGAGCCAATTTGGAGTGAAATTGATGATTGCATTAGGTTAGAAACCTGTTTAGGAGTATAGGGGTGCTTTTAGTTTGCATTTTGGTCCCCGTTCCCGCTCCCTATGCTCGAAAAACGTGAGTGAGGTGAGAAACCGCCTCATTTCACAATGCCAAGTTTATTTGCTTGGATAATGGGTCCCACTAGGTTGCATTGTAGTCAGGAAAGATCATTTTTGACATTGTGGACCTTTGTTGGGTATTGTGGGCAAAATTGGAATTTTTGCCTTTTGTGACGGTCTTATGTCTGACAAAATAAGCATCTGTTTGACCTTGAATTGACTCAGTTTGCCTTGACATGGACCTTATTGGTAGCTTAGGTCGCCTTGAGGCGTGATAAAATCACGTTTGCCCTTTTTGCGGTCATTTTGAATTTTTGACCGGTTTGTGCTCAATTTGGCGCATGAATTGCCTCTTCGAGCCGTAGAAAAATTTCCCGTTGCCTTGGGAATGTATTTTCGGTTCATTGGCGGACCTTGTATGGGTCTTGAAATGCCGTTTTTTTTGTGGTGGTTTTGACTCGTCTTTTGCTTGAAAAGATGGGCGATTCGTTTTTTTGTGCGTTTTTTGTTTTTGTTTTTTTTTTTGTCAATGGTTTTGTTTGTTTTGTTGGATTTGGGCGGGATTGCCCTTGTTTTGCTTTGCAGGTTGTGTTTTTTTTTTTGGACTTGTCCATTTTATGCCGTCATAATGCCGAAATTTCGGCTGACGTTTTTTTGTTTATTCTTTTGATCGCAGGGTACCATTTGGGACTTATGGGGTCCGTTGTGGAGGTACTGGAGGAGGAGGATGATCCCGGAGGGGAAGAGACGACTGTTTTTTGTTACAGGCTTGGTTGTGTTTCTCCCTGGCGGCCTTTGCTTGGCCAATGATCGGGTATCGATCGTTGGTCGTTGTCTGCAGAGGTTCGGATGACCGATGAGTGGGGTTCAATACGGGCGTGTTATCCCATGTTGCCGCTTTCAATCGCTGTTGAATTCAGCTGATTGGGGTTCAACATCGGGGTAGTATCCGTTGTCTTGGTCCCTTTTTACCCTTGAATTCTGACGATTGGAGGCCAACGTCGGGGTAGCGCGTTGAGTTACGATCCTCGGTTATTGCGTCGTCTAAAATCTGCCAAGCGCCATTTTTCTTTTTGTCGTGGAGCAGGAACGAGGTATTACCGTTATGGTAACCACCTCTGCTTCCGCTGTTGCTCCTCTATTCCTTATGTTGCTCCCTTTCTTTTCTGATTGGAAGGGTACGGAGTGCTTACTTCGGTAGGTGGCGGATAGCCCCCAGTTCGTTGTCTTAGGCCAGTGTCTGTATGATAGACAGTTGTTTTAGGCCAGTGTCTGTATGATATATGTCTGTACTGGATCCAGTTTGTACGGTCAGTTGTCTGTATCAAACGCGTGTCGATATATTTTGCGTGAGGCGGTTTGTATATATGTGTTTTTGGATTGTAGCTCATTTTGTGATTTTAGGCTTTTTTGTGTTGTGTTTCGGAGGAGCGTTGTCGGCTGTTGATTCTCCTTTTATTTTGCATCAGTTCCTGCATTGTTAGTGTAGAAAACAGGCAATAGGTAGCACGTATGCATAAACGTAAACACGTAAAAAGCATTTGAACAAAAATTAACCAAGATGGCTCGAAGTTAAAATTAAAGTTTGAAAAATTGAAATGAATTTTGAAAAATTCCGCGACAAGTCGTCACGTTCGGAATTCAAAAGGAATTGATTTGGAAACTTGAGCAATTAACTCGTGTCTTGAATTAAATTGCATCGGAAATTATTTAAATTGATTTGCGATTCGAAAAAAATCAAACTCAAACCGTCGGGGAATGAATTTTAGAAGAGATTTTTTTTTTTACGAGTGTATTTGATTTTTGAGATCAAGACTCGAATTTGTGAGTGCTTGAAGTTTGAGGGAAATTGACGTCTTGTTATCAATTTTCAAATTTTATTTTGATGGAGAATTACGAAAAAGCGAAAAAAAAAATTTGGAATTTCGACTAACATGGAAACGATCCGCCGCGGATCGAGGCGACTAGCCCTTCCCCCCTTAAAAAAAGGAAGCAAAATCCGTATGTTTAAAGCTGCGTCATGAAAACCGTGTCGGATTTTGTAAAACGTGAAAACAAGGAAATGTGAGTGCGAGGAAACACAAAACTATCCTGGATCATCCCGAAGAGGCGCGAGCGTCCTGGCGGGAGTTTTGAGGTGTCAGGAGAAAACACAAGTTGAAAGAGACAAGTCAACATCGGGAATCCTGGGGAAGGTCCTAAGAGGCGCGAGCAGCCTGGCGATGGAAGCCGGCTCTCCCCTTTTTCTGAAAAACGCGTTGGTCATTTTTATATAAATAGTGATGTTTGCGCTTCATTGTTTCATCATCCGAAACACAAAACATCTCGACAAAACTTCTTCTTCTTCTTCCACAAAAATATTTCATGTATGCTTTCGAGAATGCATTGCGACAATGGTGCCGGGATTTGTCGCCTCCCGAAAAGTATCAACTCATTTGCATGGGAGTTGGTCAATTGTTGGTGCTTCGTCAAGTCAAGGTGCAACCTTCATTTCTTGAAGCATGTTCTTGGTTTTGGGATTCGAAACACCATGTTTTCCTTTTCCCGAAGGGTGAGATTTGTTCTCTTGCCGAAGAAGTTAGGGCCATTGGTGGGTGGCCGGGTTGTGTTCCGGTGCTTCCTCCGACTCGGTTGTGCTACAAGGAGAAATTCCGTTCCATGTTGGGTTTGTCGACAAGTCAAGTCAACTTTCTTCTTGCTCCACATGGTGTGGATATGTTGGCTCTCATTAACATCTTTTCAAACCGATTAGATGTCAATGTCTCGGAAGTGGCTAGGACAAGGGCTCTTGCCTTTTGTCTTGTCCATGTGTACCTCTTTGTTGATGTCTTGAAGAAGGAGGGGCCGAAGTGCTATGGTAGCATGACCCTTGTTCATGTGGTTGAGCAAATGGAGCATGGTAGAGATCCATCATGGTTGGTGCTTGGCGAGATCATCCAAGCTTTGGACAAGGAAGGCTCTTGTGGAGAAGTTCCCTCATTTGGATCCCCAAGGATCCTTCAAGTGTGGCTCTTGGAGAGGCTAAGGTATGTAGAGCCTCCGGTAAATCCTTCTTCTTATTCCTTCCGTCACCTTACCATGAGGAAGAAGTTGTACCCGGATAGTTTTGCTTCTACCGAGGCTTATTGGGCCGCAAGATTGGCGGAGGAGGGTGGTCCTCACATCCGTTGGGTGGTGCCGTGGTGGCACTTGAGGTTCTTCACGGGGTTGCCCGCTTCGGGTGCTAGTCCTCGTTCTTTGATGGTGGTGGGTTTGAAGGTTGCTTCCTTCATTTATGCCAAAAGGCTCATGAGGCAAATGGGGCGTCAACAAAAGATGCCCGCTCAAGATACTCTTGTCCAAGAGAATGTTTTCCGGAACTCCGAGCTTGTGCAGGTCTTCGAGAGGTGGTGGGCCACTCGGCCGTTTTGGGAGGTACCAAACCCCGTTGCCACGACATGGGTGACTCCCGCTTATGTCAAATGGTCACGTGCTCCGTCCTTGGAAGAGAGATCCAAATTTCGTAAGGACGAGGTTGTCGACTTGAAGTACCGAGAGGTTGGCAAGGCCAACCGTGCCTTCTTTGAGGAGTATGTTGATGGAGCTACCCCCGATGTGATGAGACCACCGAAGAGGAGGAGTTCCGGCCCTAAGAATATGGTGGGCCGTGCATTGGCTCTTTTTGGGTCGAACATGGGGTCTTGTGCTAGACCGGAGGCCGTCGCCGTCTTAGATCCATTGAGGATCCGTTCCGAGGAGGAAGTCCATGCTAAGTGGGCCAACAAGAAGAACAAAGGGAAGATGTACTGGTCGGACACTACGTCTTTTCGGTAACTTGTCGTTAGGAGCACCTAGACCAAAACACAATTTATAACTTCACAAACAACTCTACAATTAGTAAAGAGGCAAGTAAAGGTCGGATCCCAAGGGACGGGAATTGAGATGAGATTTCTATTGCAACTAGTGGTGTCTTAGGGGTGTCACAATTGGGGTTTGATGTAGAAGGTCACTAAACTAAATAGCAATGAAAGTAAACAAGCAAGATGAATTAAAAGGGTTGTAAACAATTGATAAAAAGCACTAGGGTGTCATGGGGTCATAGGGGAATCATGGGAATTGATTATACAAACATGTTCTCAAATTATAAGTAAGCAATTATTGTTGTGATGGATTGAGTTGGGTTATATCTTACAATCCTAGGAAAGTTTGGGTCCCGGAGCCGAATCGGTTAGATTGTACAACACCTACAAGTCGACTTAGTCTTCCCTACTCAACAACATGCATGGTCTAATGAGACTCGAGTTGGTTTATGTCTTACAAGTCTCACTGAAAAGATAGGTGATGGGTAAAAAATGCAAGGATTCATAGGCTCGCATTTCATCAAACATAACATGTGCATAAGTTGAGATCATAACAAGCAAGCAAATAAACCATGAAAGCATATTAATTTAAGCATGAATCATTCCCCATGTTGGTTTCCCCTAATTACCCATTAACCCTAGCTAGGTGACTACTCACTCATTATCATGTTGAACATACTAGCAAGGTTGTCAATCATACCAACAAAGTGAAACATGATGAATAAATAAAAGTATTTAGCAATAATTAAAAAGGGATTAAGAGAATTATACCTACTAATGATTCCAATAACAAAGCAAAGAATAAAAGAAGTACTTGATGCTTGATTAAGAGGTTATCAATCTCCCAATAATAACCCAAATAATCTTCAATTATCCAAAATAAAGGATGAACAAAAGAGAGATTAAGGAAATAAAACTTGTATTAAAACTTGGTTAATTGTTGATTACAAAACTAAAGAGAGATTTGATTGATATTAACTACACTAAAGATTGCTAAGAAGAACATGCTCTTCCAATTAGACTAATGGGGTATTTATAGTGGGGATTAGGTGTAGGAATTAGGGTTAACTAAGGGCTTAAATGACGATTAAGTCCCTACTTAAGGAAACGCCGGTATTTTTAGAAGGATGGGCATCTTTCTTGAAGCTTGAAGAAACGAATTTGCCTGCCTTGGAATTCGTGCGTCTTCAGCACGGGACGGGCGGATTCGGTGGTCTGGGCCCGGGCGTCTTTGGGAGAAGACGGGCGTCTTCTGGATGCTGCTACCCGGGCGTCTTGTAAGGAAGACGCACGGATTGTGGCTTGGTAGACGGGCGTCTTCTTGGGAAGACGCACGGATTGTCATGCAACGTGGTTTCTTCTTCTTTTCTTCCCTTTTCTTCATAAAATCCTTGGGGATTTCCTCGGGGATGCAAGGATCTTTTCTCATCATTCCCCATCTACTATAATATGTACAAAGGCCTTCTAATCTTGTCTCTCCTTGATGCTTGGTCATTGAATTCAATCAATTTAGTCTCATTTTGCCATGAAAATGCAAGGTTTACACTCCTTTCCTACCAAGGACACAAAACCTCAAAGAATATGCAAAACAAAGAACTAAAGACAATAAATGACCCAAATACGCACTAAAAAGCATGGGAACAAGGCTAATTCGGGGACTAAATATGCTCTAATTATGGTCACATCATGTACCCCGAGGGAAAAGGCAAGGGTAGAATGGAAGAGTGAAGACCTCCATTACCCGTTTTATTATTATGTTGTATTATTGTTGTGAGTTTTTATTATGTTGTATTAGCTAGTTGTTGTGTGTTTTGTTCTAGTTTTATTATGTGAGGTGTTTTAGTTGACACCTTAGCTTCGATAAGTTCTAGACTTGTCGAGCTTTATCTGCTGTTGGAAATGTAATCCCTCCCATTATTAATTAAATAAGGGGATTGCCCGTGTCGAAAATTGTGAACGCTTGTTTCTTCCATCCATTTTGTAAAGGCAATTCGATTTGAATCGTCCTAAACATTTGCACTTGGGAAAGTGGGATTTTGTGGGAAGGGAGAAAGGCTTATTTTCGTATTTTGTTGGGAAGGGAAATGGTTTCCCTTCCTCCTTTTTTTTGATGGGGATGTTTTTTGTATGTGGGTAATGTTTTTTTTTATCATGGGGATGGTTGCTTTTTTTATTATGGGAATGTTTGTTTTATTTTATTGTGGGAATGGTTGTATCCTTCTTGTGTAAGAAAGGACTGCCTACGTATTCACCTGAAAAGGTGAAATCAAACCATGATCGTAGTTCGAGATGCTTTGTAAATTTGATTGGGTTTTGTGGTTGTATCCCTCAGGCATAAGAGGGACTGCCTACGTATTCACCTGAAGAGGTGAAATAAAACAATGCTCGTAGTTCAGGGGTGTTTTGTAAATTTGATTGGGTTTTGTGGTTGTATCCCTCAGGCATAAGAGGGACTGCCTACATATTCACCTGAAGAGGTGAAATCAAACCATGCTCGTAGTTCAAAGGTGTTTTGTTTTGGTGCAAATGGATGTTGCCTTTGACAGATCAAAGGACATTCGAAACGGGCAAGGTGTTGCAGCTTAGACTCGATAAAACATGCAATTTCAAATCAGAACACGTTGAGGAACTTGACCTGAAAAGGGGTTGAGTTGGTTTCTAGTTGTAAAACTAGGCTCAGGTCGTTGGTTGCTATGGTTCAAGGGTAGTATTTCTTGAGTTGGTCTAGGTTGGTTGGGTTTGTAAAGTCCTCCCCATCTAGGTCACTCGCCTCATTGCCCCCCCGAAAGTATTTTCTTGACCAGGTATGGCCCGGCCCAGTTGGGTTTGAATTTCCCCCTCGGATCGACGGGTAATGGTGCTCGAACTGACTTGAGGACCAAGTCGCCCTCCTGGATGTTCCTGGGTTTAACCTTCTTGTTGAATGCCCGTTGTATACGTCGTTGGTATAGCTGGACGTTATGCAAGGCGTTGAGTCGCCGTTCGTCTAGAAGAGTGAGTTGCTCGTACCTTTGACGGGTCCATTCCGCCTCAAGGACTTGACTCTCCAGTAGGATGCGTAGAGAAAGGACCTCTAACTCTACCGGTTGAACTTCCTCCATACCGTATGCTAGGTAGAAGGGTGTGGCGCTTGTCGGTGTTCGAATGGAGGTTCGGTATCCCCAGAGTGCGAATGGGAGTTTGCTCGGCCAATCGCGGTAGTTGTCTTGCATTTTCTTGATATTGGTGACAAGTGTTTTGTTCGCTGCCTCCACCGCTCCGTTGGTTTGGAGACGGTAGGGGGATGATCGATGTCATTTGATCTTGTATTTGTCCAGCAAGGCCTGAGTTTCCGCCCGGAAGTGAGAGCCTTGATCGCTGATGATTTCATGGGGTACCCTATACCGGCAGATGATGTTGTTTTGAATGAACTTGGCCACTTGTTTTGCGGTGAAGACTGCATATGACTGTGCTTCCACCCATTTGGTGAAGTAGTCGATGGGGACGGGGACGAAGCAATGCCCCTTGGTGCCTACTGGGTTGACTTTCCCGATGATGTCGATGCCCCAGGTTGAGAAAGGCCAGGGTGACGTCATGGTGTATAAAAGGGATGGTGGTATGTGTTGTATGTTGGCGAAGATTTGGCAATTGTGGCAATGTTTGACGTAGTTACAGCAGTCGGCTTCCATGGTGGTCCAGTAGTAGCCTAGCCGTGTGTTTTTTCGAGTAAGCATCATTGCGCTCATGTGAGGGCCACATTCTCCATCGTGGACCTCTCCCATGACTTTTTTGGCTTTGTGATGGTCAATGCAAAGGAGGAGAATTCCTTGGGGTGTTCTTTTGTATAGTTGATCTTGGTTTATCACGAATTGTGATGCAAGTAAACGGATGGCTCTTTGTCCTCTTTGATCAGAGTTGGGAGTGTTGGAGCTAGTGTCCTCCACAGTTAGTGTGATAACGTGTATAAATCTCTTATAGGTTCACACGGTATACTTAGTATTTTATCAATTGATTAACGTTTACTAATAACGGTTGGCTTGCTAGACGTTTGACGTTATTATCATACTGATGGCGGTGATCAACTGGTCCCTAAAAGTCACACCTAAAGGATGTTTTCGAGAGATGTGATTATATGAAAATATAATCACATTGATGCCTTATATGACTAAAAGGTTAGTCCATGTATTTGACTAAAAGGTTAGTTAATGTGATGATGAGTCGCTTATTTAATACAATTAAATAATATCAGCTGAGACGAATTAATTGTTAATTCGTAAATTGAATATAAACTGTTATATTTAATTAATGTATATAATGTTAGCTTAAACGAATTAAGATGTTAATTCGTAACTAAACGTAAACGGTTATATTTAATTAGCAAATTATAAATATGCGATATTTATAGTTAATGTATATATTATACGAAATTGTCATAATAAATGATGACAGACCGGTATTAATAAATCCACTACAAACTATTGTGTGTGGACTTATTAATACGTGACGACATAAATGACAATTGATAATTATACACATTTTATACAATATGATAACTACCTAAAATAAGAAGATTTTCTCCTAATTTTTTGTGATTCACGGTTTAAAGAAAAAAAAAAGAAGAAAGATATCTTCCCCTCTTTTTCCTCCTTTTACACGGTTATAATAGGAGAGAGGGAGGATCATTTTTCTCTTAAGTTTTTGACCTAATACTCTCATCACTCAAAACCCTAAAAATTATTAGGAATTAGGGTTCTCTTTCTAGCAAGAAAAAGGCATTTCTCGGAGCATCTTGGGTGCAACGATTTGGAGAATATCGATCTCGATATTTGTTCTTAGGCCAAATTGCTAGGACCGGAGGTTAATTCTAATCTCTATTCTTTTGTTTATGCAATTTCGTTTATGACTCGTAATTTCATATTTCATAATTTCGTTATAATCCGAATTTTTCTTGATGAAATATACCGATATTTCCTACAAGTGGTATCAGAGCATAGGCCACGAAATTATTTTATCTGATTTTCATAAATGGATTAAAACAAAAAAAAAAGAAAAAAAAAATTCGGCCGCATCAAATTTTTTTTTGCCGAGAGGTTTTTGTTTTTTTTTTATGCCTTGTTTCCATTTTGATTTATTGATATTGTTGTTTTAATATGTTAAGATGATAATATGATAAATTTGTAGATATTTTGATTTAATAAGAATTAAATTGAAATGGAAATGGAAATTGTTTTGCTTTATGATGTTCATTTGTTTTTTCTATATAGCTTTGGCATACATGTTAAATTGTTGTTTAAGAATCATGATTCATTAATTTAAGAATGGTCAAATTAATTGTGATGAATCAAATATTCAGATAATCGATTTAATCATAATTTGGATATTCATTTTAAGAGGTTAAATTGAATCATCTAGTTTGGATCTATGTTTAAATTAAAAGTTGATGATTATGCCAATCTTGTTATAGTAGCAACTTTAAACAAATTTGTTCTCATAAAAGGTGTAGTTTTTCGAGAAAACGAAAAAAAAAAAAAAAAAACTGTTTTCGATTTTTAGGGCAGAATGTCGTGAGCATTTAAAAAAAAAATTATCGTTTTTTTTTTCCTTTTTGTTGTTGTGTTTTGGCCAATAATTATTATACATTATATCAATAATGTATGATTGTTTGTTGTGAAAAAGTTCACAAATTTTAGATACCCAATTATTTTAAAGTGGTTTAAAATAATGTTAGATTAATTCATATTACAAGTTATTGTGTATTAAGATTGGAATTATTGTGAGTAATTGAGGAATTGTCACATAATTTTGATCATTTTTGTGGATAAATTACTCTACATAATTAAGGAATTATGTCTTGAATGATTAATTTATTGTTGATGCATTTTATTTAGTTGTATGAATTGTAGAATGGTTTATTTACGTATTTTTGCAATCGGTTGAAATTTTGTATTACCTAGTGTGGCCTTAGTTGATTATGTTTTCGTAATGATGGAAACATAATCTTGATGTAATTTTGAGATCTCGAATCTCCTTTGGTTTTCTTTAGTATTATGTTTTTGAAATTAGAATGTAAATAGGTTTATTTTCTAATTTTTTAATTGTAATTTTGAGAAGGCTAAAGATGGAGATTGGATTGCTCACTCCCGCTACATGGACCAAGATGGAACATCAAGACAAGCTTCTCGGGTCCTAGGAAGGATTCCAAAGTTGTATTTATATTCATTTTGGTAGATAGGCCACACTAGACCTTTATTTTTGTTTTACGTTTTTCCATTCTTGTTGCTTTTCTTCGCATGATAGTTAGTGCATCAAATTCCGCCTAAACCAAACCACCTACTTATATGCATGAAAATTGACTCATATAGTTTGGATGTTAGTTATCATGGACATAAAGATGTCACACTATTTTAAGCCATCATCTTAGTTTATTCATTCTTGCATGCTAGATATTAGTTCACTTAAAATGTATTAAAATAAAGTTGATGGGATCTTCCTCTAAAACTAAAATTGAGACTAGTCTTTATAGGCCAAACAACTGTGAATCCCTTCTTCGTCGGTAGGCATATAGGACCTTACTCTCCATATGACCCCTTCTACGTTGGGTAAGTAGTTTGTGTTGACTTATTTTACCTCAACATTATAATCCGAAGAGTTTCTCGAGATTATGATGGACTAAAGATAGAATTTACAGATATTTATCAACCAAGAATTCTAAAAGTAGAATTAGCCAAGAGGTTGGCTTATCAATTTACAGATAATTGAGTCTTGGGATCATTTATATAATTCTTGAGGGAGGTCAATTGTATAAATGCTTGAGTCTTCGCATTATAACAGTTTTGCATTAGACTTAAATCATAACGATGAGTATGCTTATTATGTTTTTCTTCTTCTTTTCGCAGTGTAGAATTCGTTTTATATTGATAATACTGCTTACAACAAATGGCTGGAAATAATGATATCCCTATGCCAAGTGCCACACTTGCACGCGAGTCTTGGCTCAAAACTTTCATGGACCACATGAATCAGTCCACACGGCTGAAGAATGACGGGTCCAACTTTGCGGACTGGGAGGCATCATTACGGAATGTTGCCATTGCTGACGGTAAGCTCAAGTACTTGCCTGAGCCAATACCGCTAAACCCAGGCCCCAATGCAAGAGCTAACGAGTCACTTGCCTATAGTGACTTCGTCATGGAAGCGGGTGCGATAAAGAACGTACTCATTTTTGCAAGGGAAACCAATTTGCGAAGACGCTTCATTGCCCAAGGTGCAAACAAGATTTTCACCACGCTCACTAATGAGTTCTCAAAAGCACCGAGAATCGTTACCTATGAGCATACCTGTCGCTTCTTTGAGGCGAAACTCTAGAAGGGCCGACCGGTTAGCCCACACATTCTTGACATGATTGAGAATGTCGAGAAACTAGAGGCACTCGATTGCAAAATCAGTGAGAGCATAGTCATTGACCGTATGCTTCATTCACTTCATGATGGTTTTGCCCTTTTCAGGGCAAATTACTACATGAATGACATGAAGAAAAGTCCTCATGAGCTACACTCACTTCTCGTATAAACCGAGAAGGATATGAAATTGAGTGGGAGCATGAAGCAAGATGTTCTCATGATTTCCAACAAGAATAAGGGTAAGGGCAAAGCTCACGGCGACCTAACTGTAGGAAAGCCAAAGTTTAAGAAGTCAGGAAACGGTAAGAGTGGGCCTGGTGAGACTAGTGGCTCACAAGGCAAGGAAAAGAGCAAGGGCGGTAACGTTGAGTGCCACTATCGTCACAAGACTGGGCATTAGAGGAGGAACTGTCCCGTGTACCGTGAGGATAAAAAAGCAGGCCACTTCACTCTTGTTGGTATGTCATCTTATATTCATATGATTGAGATTAACCATGCAAGTTTCGGAACTTGGGTACTTGATACTGGTTGTGGTTCTCATCTGTGTAATCATTTGCAGGGCTTAAAAAACATCACACCCCTCGCAAAGGGTGATGTGGACCTACGAGTCGGGAATGGAGCAAGAGTTGCTGCAGTCTCAATGGGAACATACGTAATCCAGCTCCCGAGTGGTTTTGAGTTATATTTATATAACTGTTACTATGTACCCAGTTTATCTAAGAATATTATTTCTGTTTCCGTACTTGATAAAGACGGTTTTTCATTTTCAATAAAGGACAATAGCTGTATTTTCTCTTTTAATGAAATGGTTCATGGCAAAGCAGTTTCCATGAATGGAATTTATATCTTAGATCAAACCACAGATATATTACATGTGAATAATAAGAAATTAAAGGTTGGTGACAAAGATCAAACTTATCTATGGCATTGTCGAATGGGACATATAAATGAAAAACGTGTAAAGAAACTCTTTGAGAGTGGGAGTATCCCCACATTTGATTTCTCATCATTTGGCACGTGTGAATCATGTCTTATCGGCAAAATGACTCGAATTTCCTTCAAAGGTGTTGGAATGCGCGCTAATGACCTATTAGGACTCATACATACTGATGTATGTGGACCTATGTCAATCACCGCAAGAGACGGCTATAGATATTTTATCACTTTCACGGATGATTTGAGTAGATACGGATATGTCTACTTAATGAAGCATAAAAGTGAGTCTTTTGAAAAATTCAAGGAATACCAGAATAAGGTTGAGAACCAACTGGGAAGAAAGGTTAAAGCACTCCGTTCAGATCGTGGTGGCGAATATCTTTCAAATGAGTTTGATCAACACCTTAAAGACTGTGGAATAGTTTTACAGTTAACTCCACCTGGAACACCTTAATTAAATGGTGTGTCCGAACGACGAAATCGAACACTACTTGATATGGTTCGATCCATGATGAGTCACACTGTAGTACCTGATTCATTATGGGGTTTTGCTCTTTTGTCAGCTGCTCTTATACTTAACCGAAGTCCGTCTAAAGCTGTCGACAAGACTCCGTATGAAATATGGAAGGGAACGGTCCCTAACTTGTCCTTTATTCGGGTTTGAGACTGCGAGGCTTATGTCAAGTGGAGACACGAGGATAAGCTCGGCCCGCGATCGGTCAAGACATACTTTATTGGTTATCCAAAAGGAATGTTTGGTCATTAATTCTATTTACCTACCGAACATCGAGTTTTTGTTGCGGCTAGTGCAAAGTTCTTAGAGAAAGAATTTCTCGAGAACAAGTCAAGTAATAGAACCTTCGATCTGTCGGAGATTCAAGAACCAACAACCGAGGAACAGATGGAGGAAGATGTTCCTTCAACTTATGATACGGTAAATATTCCTCAGGAACCTAGGAGGTCGGGTAGAGTCTCTAATCCTCCAGACAGATACATTGGTATGGTCGAGGAAAATGACGTTTTGCTCCTAGAGAGTAATGAACCCGCTACCTATAAAGGTGCTGATACGTGCATTTTATATAGTCTTTTTAGTCTATTCTTGCACGCATCTTTATGCTATTTTAGTAGTTATTTGCTACGAATATGCCCCGAATTGCATACCTTGGAAGTTCTTGTCTTATTTGCAGGAATGAGCCATAAAGTAGTGAAATCAAGTCATTTACCGTCCGTTTTGCATGCATTTGGAGGAAGAGATAATTTGGAGCGGGAAATATTGCTGTCTTGGGATGCGTGAAGCTAATTCGGGAGCTAAAAGGCCAAGTCAAAGACCAAATTACAAGACCAACACGAGCTGGAACCAGGAACCACTCGATCGAGCAGTTTATTTTGGTCGATCGAGTAAACAGACGCAGGAACTGTTCGATCGAGTGGCCAACTGTTCGATCGAGCCTTATCTTTTGGTCGATCGAGTAAACAGACGCAGGAACTGTTCGATCGAGTGACTTAACTGTTCGATCGAGCAATTACAAGCTATTGGGCCTCAATTTACGTTAAGCTTAGATTAGGTTTATGCTTTTAGGCTATAAAATAAATCTAAGAGGAGGACGTTACTTCGCCCCTCTTCACCTCTCTAACTACCTTTTCTTCGGTCACTTTGCATCTTTTTATTTTTTTGTTCTTTCATTTTCCTGGATCATTTATTTCAAGAAATCCTTTCTTCCTTTTTCTCTCTTTAATTTAATTTAATGTTTATTATTTGTTCTTTCTTTATTTCTTGTTCTCCCTTAACTATGCATAGCTAATTCCCCTAGTATGTTAGGATTAGGGAAGCCATGGTAGCGATGTTTTAATTGACTTATATAGATTAGTCTTGCGATAGGAATTGTATTAGGCAATTTAATTGTTATCCGGTCGAATGAATGCATGCAGGAGACCATAAATTTAGTTAACCCCGACCTAGATCGAAAGATTGGAAGGGAAGGCTTGCTTAGTTACAATAGGGTATTGCAGTGAGGGCGAAAGTTAAGTTAAGTTTTTACGCTCTAGGGCGGTTTAAGGACCGAAAGGTGACGACCATAGCTCTTCTTATTAGTAGTTTAATCGCCTCAGTATTTCAGATAGTGTAGCTGCCACGGTGGACCGACTCTTAGCATACTCCCTTCCCTCTGTTGTTAATTTCTTCTATTTTTATCTCTCTTTCCTTAGTCTCTTAATAGTTTTAGTAACTCATTTCAAACCCCCACATTGTGACCCGTTACTCATAGACTAAAATTAGACAGATAAATCTCATTTTTGCCTCCCTGTGGAGATCGACCCTACTTACCGCTGACTTCTGTTAGTTGTACTTAGGTATTTTAGTTTTGGTACGAAACGACAGTATCAAATTTTGGCGCCGTTGCCGGGGAGGCAGCGTAGTTTTATTTGTTTTTATTTAGTTTATTTCTTGTCTCAGGGAGCTTCGGTTCCTTGAGACCGTTATTATGTCTTTCGTTCTTCTCTTTCCGCAGGAAGAGAACGAAATTTTTGGTACTTATTTAGCCAGGTTTATGGAGTGGCTCGAGCCCAGACGAGATGCATTTTCCTCGAACTCCAATTGTCTTTGGACTATCTTCCGGGGTATGAATGACCCTACGCGAGCATACCTAGAATCTATTGGTAAGTGGGATTTCGAAGGAATCCCCGTAAATGAGGTATTAGAATTCTTTGATTGGTTTGTTGCTGAATCTCTTAAACCCAACTTTTCTCTTCATGTTGACTCAGATGAGGAGGTGGGTGAGACCTTAGAACCCAATCTAGGAAGTGTTGACGGAGACATAGAGGAGACCACTAGCGTGGTTGACAATCCTTTTTATGAGGATAGTTTAGAACCCCTTTATGATTCTTGCACTGATAGTGAGGGTGATTTGAAGGCTCTCTTTGAGAATCTCCATCTTGACGAGTCTAGCGATAAGGAGAGTGAGGAGGTAGATTTAGACAGTCTTGAGGTCAAATGGGATACTTATGATGATATAGATGATGAGCCTATTATAGAGGACCCGATTGACCCAATTGACTTTACAACCCCTTGCATCTGGGATGATTATCCACCTTTACCTTTAGCTGACCAGACTCCTTCACCTCACAGTTCTTACCCGTCTGAGCACTTAAATTCTACTCGCGTTATTTTTAAGTTGAATGCTGTTGAGCTCCTTCATTTACCACCTGCGGTTAACCTGAGCTTTTATATTCCGCTCTTAGCTGGAGGGCAGAATTATTTTATGAACAATGTTAGGAGCTGTCATAGGAAATTTGTTAGACTTAAACTGTTAAACATTTTTATTTCCTATTTCTGTAATCCACTTTTGTGCTACTTATGCTTTTGTGTAGCTCATGCGCAGATGTATGATTTGATGCTGCGCGCTTTGAGCTGTTTTGATTGTGACTAATTATAGAGGCTCGAAGAAAAGAAGGTCGAGCTGAGACCTGACTGAAGCTAGCGCTACCCGGGAGGCAACCCGGAGATTTATTTTTATCTTTCTATTTCATTTCAGTTGTAATAAATGGTTTTTATACCATAGACTTTCTAAGTATGCTTGTCTTGTTAGTTTGCGGGCTGTTTTTCATTGCATTTTGCAGGAACACGCTGGGAATCACTCGATCGAGTAGTTTTTTTACTCGATCGAGCACTTTTGCTGACGAATTCACTCGATCGAGTGAAATATTTACTCGATCGACCACCTGCAAGATGAGAAACTACTCGATCGACCACAATTCCCTTCGATCGAGCAGTTTTTGGATGCCCTTTCACGTGTTGACTTGGATTAGCTTCCTGAGACGGTTTTCCGGGCCCTTAGCAACCTCCCATTTCATGGTCGGTTTGGGGAGGTCCCCTTATTCGCGCTATCTTGTGAGTTTTCCGCATTTACTCTCTTTCTCTTCCAGTTTGCATTTCCTTTCCATGTTTTGGTACAATTGGGGCATTGTACGGTTTGGTTTGGGGAGGTTATGCATCCATATCTGTGTCTGCATTTTGTTTTTATTGCATTTCAGTTATCACGTTTAATTTATGTTTGCATTGTTGTTTATTTTCGTTAAAAATCAAAAATTCAATAAAAATCAGAAAATTGTTAAAAATTCAAAAAAAATTCACGTTTAATTTAGCATATAGGTTGAGTCGGAACGGTAGATTTCCATGATGATAATGCACTATAACTTGTCAATTTACTTGAGCCTTGCACTTCTGTTGATAGTTTTTAGCTTTATCATACGCATAATCTACGAATTTCTGTTCAAATATAAGCTGACTGTTTAGACTTGACCTATAAATTGGCAAACTACCTAAAAATTCTGAGATTTAGAGCCCATAACTGGTGACATTCATGACCAGTTCATTAGGAATTTTGAGTAGTACTCCTTGCATAGCATGTTCGTCTCTTTTGCACATTTATGACATTCAATTTCTCGTCAAAATGCACATATTCGGGTTCGTGGTTGGTGTCACATGCAGGGAGGGCCTTGCAAATTTCCCTTTCCTTATATTTTTCACCCATTTAGCTCCACATTAGCCAAATTTGCCTTTTGACCCATTAGCTACATCCCAAACTAAGCCTGCCTAGTCAAGCTAGTTAGTATGTTCTTTTGTGGTATGAGTTTTCGTCCGCAGTTTGGCCGTATCTCTTTTGTATGGAGTTGTTGGAAAATAAAGGAAGGAAGAATAAAAGAAAAAAAAAGAAAAGAAAAAAAAAAAGATGATACGTGAATAAAAGAAAAAAAAAGGAAAAGAAAAAAAAATGAAAAAAGACATGGTGATTCACGTGAAAACCAGAGAAGCAAAATTATCAAATTTTTGAACTGGTTGTATTTCGAGACTGTATATGCTTATCTTTATCTTGTGACGGTCTCCCTCCTCCGTTTTATTCATATATTTTTGAGGACATAGTGTATTTGGATGGTGAGTTTTGTGCCAATGAAGGGCACTTGTGTTTATTTTTCAGTCAGTTGAGATTGGGACGGTCTTATATGGTCCTGTTAGGAACTAGCTTGACGCTTTTACCTCCACATTTCCATAACATGTTTTGCCCTTTCTCACCTGAACCTCACTGTTCCCAAATTATTTGTAAGCCCTCACGTGACGGACATTATTGGTTGGAGTATGTGCATTAGTACTTGAATTGTCTTTCATTTTTGTTGCATGCATGCTATGTAGGTCGCAGTTAGGTGAGTGACTGTCCTTTCTTCTCTCTTTTACATATAAATATTCACCCTTTGCTTCATGAGAGAAGAGTGACCACGAGAGAGTCCAATTTTGTTGGTCTTGCCAGGTCGATAGGTTGGCTATAATTCTGAACAGCTCATAATTCGTTTGCGTATTGACTGCTTAGCTTAAACTATTAATCTTTGTTGCATAAAATTGGTTCAAGTAGACAAGTTAAGCTAGCTCTGAGTTATCTTTTTCCGTTCCTTTAGTTGCATTTAGTTTACTCGGGGACGAGTAAAGGTTTGGTTTGGGGAGATTTGATACGTGCATTTTATATAGTCTTTTTAGTCTATTCTTGCACGCATCTTTATGCTATTTTAGTAGTTATTTGCTACGAATATGCCCCGAATTGCATACCTTGGAAGTTCTTGTCTTATATGCAGGAATGAGCCATAAAGTAGTGAAATCAAGTCATTTACCGTCCGTTTTGCATGCATTTGGAGGAAGAGATAATTTGGAGCGGGAAATATTGCTGTCTTGGGATGCGTGAAGCTAATTCGGGAGCTAAAAGGCCAAGTCAAAGACCAAATTACAAGACCAACACGAGCTGGAACCAGGAACCACTCGATCGAGCAGTTTATTTTGGTCGATCGAGTAAACAGACGCAGGAACTGTTCGATCGAGTGGCCAACTGTTCGATCGAGCCTTATCTTTTGGTCGATCGAGTAAACAGACGCAGGAACTGTTCGATCGAGTGACTTAACGGTTCGATCGAGCAATTACAAGCTATTGGGCCTCAATTTACGTTAAGCTTAGATTAGGTTTATGCTTTTAGGCTATAAAATAAATCTAAGAGGAGGACGTTACTCCGCCCCTCTTCACCTCTCTAACTACCTTTTCTTCGGTCACTGCTACTGTTACTTTTGTTCTTTCATTTTCCGGATCATTTATTTCAGTAATCCTTTCTTCCCTTTTCTCTCTTTAATTTAATTTAATGTTTATTATTTGTTCTTTCTTTATTTCTTGTTCTCCCTTAACTATGCATAGCTAATTCCCCTAGTATGTTAGGATTAGGGAAGCCATGGTAGCGATGTTTTAATTGACTTATATAGATTAGTCTTGCGATAGGAATTGTATTAGGCAATTTAATTGTTATCCGGTCGAATGAATGCATGCAGGAGACCATAAATTTAGTTAACCCCGACCTAGATCGAAAGATTGGAAGGGAAGGCTTGCTTAGTTACAATAGGGTATTGCAGTGAGGGCGAAAGTTAAGCTGTTTACGCTCTAGGGCGGTTTAAGGACCGAAAGGTGACGACCATAGCTCTTCTTATTAGTAGTTTAATCGCCTCAGTATTTCAGATAGTGTAGCTGCCACGGTGGACCGACTCTTAGCATACTCCCTTCCCTCTGTTGTTAATTTCTTCTATTTTTATCTCTCTTTCCTTAGTCTCTTAATAGTTTTAGTAACTCATTTCAAACCCCCACATTGTGACCCGTTACTCATAGACTAAAATTAGATAGATAAATCTCATTTTTGCCTCCCTGTGGAGATCGACCCTACTTACCGCTGACTTCTGTTAGTTGTACTTAGGTATTTTAGTTTTGGTACGAAACGACAGTATCAGGTGCCATGACCTGTTCCGACTCTAAGCTATGGCTTGAAGCCATGCGATCCGAGATGGACTCGATGTATGAGAATGACGTATGGGATCTGGTTAATTTACCTAACAACGTACGACCTCTTCAGTGCAAATGGATTTACAAAATAAAGAATTCTGTAGAAGGGCAACCAGATACTTATAAGGCTCGACTAGTGGCAAAAGGTTTCACTCAAGTGCACGGATTGCATTATGATGAAATTTTTGCACCCGTAGTTATGCTGCGTTCCATTCGGATAATCTTAGCGATTGCCGCTTTTCATGACTATGAAATTTGGCAGATGGATGTGAAAACCGCCTTCTTAAACGGTTATTTGGAGGAAGAATTGTACATGGTACAACCCGAAGGTTTCATAGATCCTGAAAATTCTAAGAAAGTGTACAAGCTTAAACGTTCCATTTATGGACTTAAGCAAGCTTCTCGGAGTTGGAATCATCGTTTCGACCAGGTGATAAAAGAGTATGTTTTCACTCGATCGGTCGAGGAACCATGCTTATATGTCAAGTCGAGTGCGAGTAAGATTGTTTTCTTGATATTGTATGTCGATGACATACTCTTGATTGGGAATAACATTCCTCTCTTATCTTCGGTAAAAGGATGGTTGAAGAACCATTTCCAGATGAAAGATCTGGGTGAGGCACAACGCATATTGGGAATCCGTATCTATCGAGATAGATCACGACGGATGTTATCACCGAGTCGAGTCTTATTTAGATAAGATTCTTGAAAGGTTCAAAGATGACCAACTCCAAGAAGGGGAACCTTCCAATGACTTCTGGGATGCATTTGAGCAAGTCTCAGTCACCCAAGACACCTGAAGGGGTTGAACGCATGAGTCGCGTTCCTTATGCATCAGCCATAGGATCAATCATGTATGCCATGATATGCACACGTCCAGACGTGGCATATGCATTGAGTATGACGAGTCGGTACCTAGGCAATCCAGGTGAAACACACTGGATGGCTGTTAAAAACATCCTTAAGTACCTACGGAGAACAAAGGATTGGGCAGTGACTTATGGAGGAGATACTAAGCTATGTGCAATCGGTTACGCAGATGCTAGCTTCCAAATGGATCGAGATGATTCGAAATCTCAGTCTGGATTCGTCTTTACTCTTAATGGTGCTGCGGTCAGCTGGAAAAGTTCCAAATAGGAAGTTGTAGCAGATTCTACTACTGAATCCGAGTACTATGCCGCTTTTGAAGCAGCAAAGGAAACTATATGGATTCGTCAATTCTTACAAGGACTAACATAGTTCCTAGTTCGAATGACCCAATCACCATCAATTGTGACAATAGAGGTACCATCTTCCAGGCCAAGGAGCCTAAGTCTAGCAACAAGTCTATACGTGTACATCGGAAGGCTCACCTGATCCATGATTACGTGGAGCAAGAGGAGATAGTGATTGACAAGATTGCTTCGGATGACAACATCGCGGATCCTCTCACTAAACCATTGAAATATGATAAGCATGAAGGGCACGTTATTTCCATGGGAATTAAACGTGTTCCTGAGTTGTACTAGTTGCTTATGGATTCGATACATTTTCTTTTTCATATGCTATTTATACCTTCATCGTATTTTTCATATTTTGTTTTTCATGTGGATTGTACGACAACATTGAACGCCACAAAGTGAACTGAATTATATTATATTTGTTCTGGTCCGTAATCGCCTACATGAGCTGATAACTCTGGCTACTATATTGTGAAGTTGATTGATGGTGGGTTCAACGAGCCATAAGTCAAACGGTTGGCTGATTGATCACAGATGCGAGTTATAACGATACCTCGTAGGACATTGTGACAACGTAATGGAGTCCTAAATGTTTAAAAATATTCGGTGCCAGGTCGTGGATTGGACGTCCATTGTGTTCCTAGAGTCGATTCTTTTGACTATCGACTGTCTCTTGAGATTAAGGCAGTTTTTGGGTGACTTTGGTTTCTTTCTCATGGTCGACCGTAACAGGAGGCTAAGCGATTTTTACTTGGGTCATTTCATACTGTGCTTGTATCTGCAGGATTCGAGTTGAAGAAAATATCCATCCTTTATCAGGTTTAGTCATTTCTCAGGGCCACTCGAGGAGTTGTAACTGAAATGCATGGCCATGCTCGAATGATGATTCGTTTATCAGTTAAGTTACTCTCTAGTCGAGAAAACCACTCTTGATAATGATCACCTGTAAAATACGACCTTTGTGAATACGGATTTTGCAAATTGTTTTACATTAAGTGGGAGAAATTAAGGATATGAGAATCGGTTATCGCACATACACTTGTGAGGACAAGTGGGAGTTTGTTGGAGCTAGTGTCCTCCACAGTTAGTGTGATAACGTGTATAAATCTCTTATAGGTTCACAGGGTATACTTAGTATTTTATCAATTGATTAACGTTTACTAATAACGGTTGGCGTGCTAGAAGTTTGACGTTATTATCATACTGATGGCGATGATCAACTGGTCCCTAAAAGTCACACCTAAAGGATGTTTTCGAGAGATGAGATTATATGAAAATATAATCACATTGATGCCTTATATGACTAAAAGGTTAGTCCATGTATTTAACTAAAAGGTTAGTTAATGTGACGATGAGTCGATTATTTAATACAATTAAATAATATCAGCTGAGACGAATTAATTGTTAATTCGTAAATTGAATATAAACTGTAATATTTAATTAATGTATATAATGTTAGCTTAAACGAATTAAGATGTTAATTCGTAATTAAACGTAAATGGTTATATTTAATTAGAAAATTATAAATATGCGATATTTATAGTTAATGTATATATTATACGAAATTGTCATAATAAATGATGACAGACCGGTATTAATAAATCGACTACAAACTGTTGTGTGCGGACTTATTAATACGTGACGACATAAATGACAATTGATAATTATACACATTTTATACAATATGATAACTACCTAAAATAAGAAGATTTTCTCCTTATTTTTTGTGATTCGCGGTTTAAAGAAAAAAAAAGAAGAAAAATATCTTCCCCTCTTTTACCTCCTTTTACACGGTTATAATAGCAGAGAGGGAGGATCATTTTTCTTTTAAGTTTTTGACCTAATACTCTCATCACTCAAAACCCTAAAAATTATTAGGAATTAGGGTTCTCTTTCTAGCAAGAAAAACGCATCTTGGGTGCAACGATTAGGAGAATATCGATCTCGATATTTGTTCTTAGGCCAAATTGCTAGGACCGGAGGTTAATTCTAATCTCTAATTCTTTTGTTTATGCAATTTTGTTTATGACTCGTAATTTCATATTTCATAATTTCGTTATAATCCGAATTTTTCTTGATGAAATATACCGATATTTCCTACAGGGAGGGAATTCATTTTTGGTTTTGTAGTTGAGGATGGCTTGGTACCAAGGTTCATCATGTCTTTCCTCGTCGTCGATGATGGCACAAACGTGAGCTGGCTTGCTCCTTCTCTCGACACATAGGGGCATTGATGTCATGTCGTCAGGTATGTTGACGAGCGCGGCAAGTTTTGCCAGGGCGTCAGCAAATTGATTTTCCTCTCGCGGCAAGTGGAAGTAATCGACTTGGTCGAAGAACTCGGCCTCTTGATTGATCTTTGCTCGGTAGGGAGCTAAGCTGTCAGATCGGATTTTCCATGATCCGGACACCTAGTTGATGATGAGCGAGGAATCGCCGTGGACCCTCAGTCTCTTGATGCCAAGTGTGATGGCTGCTTGTAGGCCGATGAGGCATGCTTCATATTCAGCTGCATTGTTGGTGACGGCAAATTCTAGCTTGACCGAGATCGGAACATGTTCTCCCTCAGTTGATATTAGAAGGATTCCTACCCCGAAACCTCTCAGATTAGATGCATCATCGAAGTATAGGTCCCATGCGTCGGAATCGGCACAAAGGATGTCTTCGTCAGGAAGTGACCAGGTGTCGGTCGCTGGGTCCTCGTTGACGGGATTTTCAGCTAGGAAATCGGCAACCGCTCTTCCCTTGATAACCTTGAGGGGTACAAATTTGAGATCGAACTCAGACAGCATGAGCGTCCACCTAGACAGCCTTCCGTTTAGTACGGGTTTTTCGAAGATGTATTTGACCGGGTCCATCTTGGAGCAGATGTGGACCGTGTAGCTGAGCATGTAATGCCGAAGCTTCATTGTTGACCATACTAAAGGCATGTCTTCTCCAGTTGGGTATACCTCGTCTCGTACTCAATGAACTTTTTGCTGATGTAGTAGATGGCTCGTTCTTCGCCGTCGACTGTTTGCGCTAACATTGTTCCCATGGCTGTGTCGGTAACAGTCAGGTATAGGGATAAAGATATCCCCGGTTGAGGTGGCATAAGGACAGGAGGCTTGGATAGGATCTCCTTTATCTTGTCGAAGGCCTTTTGACAGTCGTCGTCCCAATCGGTGTGATCGGAGGCGCGAAACTTCTTGAATATCGGTTCACAAATCATGGTGAGCTTGGCAATGAAGCGGCTGATGTATTGGACCTGACTGAGAAATCCCCGAATCTCCTTCTCGTTCCTAGGCCGAGGCATTTGCTGAAGGGCTTTGATTTTGGTTGGATCAATCTCAATGCCTCTTTTGCTGACGACGTGTCCCAAGAGTTTTTCGGAGGTGACCCCGAATGCACACCTCTGAGGATTCAGTCTCATGTTATATTTCCGCAGACGAGCGAAGAATTTCCGAAGGGCGTTAATGTGCACGTCCCGTTCTCTTGACTTGACGATCATGTCATCGACATACACCTCTACCTCCTTGTGCATCATATCATGTAGGAGAGTGGTGGCAGTTCTTTGATAGTTAGCCCCGGCGTTGATAAGACCGAAGGGCATGACCGTGGCAATATGTACCCCACTGTGTAGTGAACGTAGTCTTGTGCATGTCTTCCTCAGCCATTTTAATCTGGTTGTACCCAGCATACCCGTCCATGAATGATAGGAGAGCGTGCTCGGCAGTGTTGTCCACCAGAATGTCAACATGTGGCAAAGGGAAATCATCCTTTGGACTCGCCTTGTTCAGATTCCTGAAGTCGACGCAAACCCGAATTCTTCCCTCTTTCTTTGGTACGGGCACAATGTTGGCCACCCAATCAGAGTATTCAGACACTTTGATGAAACCAGCCTTGAACTGTTTATCCACTTCTTCCTTAATTTTTAGGGCCCATTCAAGACGCATCCGGCGTAGCTTCTGCTTCACAGGTTTAGCTCCGGGTTTAATTGGTATCCGGTGCTCAGTAATTTCCCTGTCAATCCCAGGCATGTCTCTGTACGACCAGCCGAATACGTCCTTGTATTCGTGTAGGAGGTCAATGAATTGTTGTCTTTCCGAGGGGTCCAGGGTTGTCCTTATCCTAAGTTCTTGAGGTGTATTGTCGGTTCCTACGTTAATAGGTTCGGTCTCCTCAATGATGGGGATTCTGGTTTCCCGTTTGTCAAGTTCTTTGGCTAGGTGAGGTGGGTTGTCACTCAAGTCAATATCCTCATAGTCATTCAGAATTGCAATGCAGTTAAATTGAGACGAGTCATAAGCAAACTTAGCGTTCGTTAAGTTGACACGAGCGAAAAGCTCGGAAAGGACAGACATCTCGTGGTCAGTCAGAGGCGACGCAGCAGAAGAGGTGGCCCCTGGAACAGGCTTCAGGTTGTCACCTTTCATGGGAGTGGGGGTGACCCTAGTAGACTCAGCCTCTGAATCAGCCACGACTTTGTAATAGAACAGCTGGAAGGGGATCTTGACTGGGACATCAGGAGTGTTAAAAGCTACGACAGACTCTGACTCCGACTCAGACTCAGATTCAGATTCTTCTTCGCTTCCTTCATTGAACATAGGGCCTTCTCCAGTTGTGATCTTGAGAATGCGGCCTTGGCGATCGGTCCACTTGACGGTCTTCCTCCAGCCCTGTGTAGCTTTCTCCGGGTCAGTGTCGGAGATCAAGGCGGTTGTGTCAAACTAATTGTCCTTCTGGGCGATGTTGATAATGTCCTCATAGTCGAGGTGCTTGATGTTATCTTCCCCAAAGAGGAGAGTGACAGCTGGTCCATCGAGGCATGACGACGGCTTAGACTTAGTTGATGCAGCTTCGGTGTTGTTGAGGATGAAGTAGCAGTCCTGGAAGACTTCCACACCCAGGTACCTGGCTTTGGCCACAGAGTCATAGATCGGCTCCGGAAAGCCATGGTAGAGCTCTGACTCTCCCTCGGGGACAAAGTATCCATTGAGGGTCAGGTGATAGGGATGGAGGATAACTCCGTGCTTCTTGCGTTTTCGGACTAGGAGGTTCATCTCCTGGATATCTTCATCGGTAGGCTCGTATTCCAGCCCAAAGGGAATGTTGGGGACCTTAGCCTGTTTCAAGGGAGGTAAGGTGCTCTTCAGTGGATTGAGGGGCAAACCCGGGAAGTAACCCTGGCACATCATGATGCGGTTGACTGTGAGGTTGGCAAACGGGTCACAATCAAAGGGTGTTGATTCATCAGTTATGGCATTCACGGCTTGGAATCCCCACATTTCATTATCTTCTTCCTCAATGGTTTGGGAGGCTATTCCCTTTCTCATGACAGCTTTGATCGGGGAAGCAGGAATTGTGATTGTTTTCCCGTTGAAGGGGACCCTGATCTTCTGGTGGAGAGTCGAGGTAACCGCCTTGACGGCGTGGATCCAGGGACGTCCCAGAAGCATATTGAAAGAGGTGTCGATGTTGACCACTTGAAAACTGGTTTGTGTTTCCAGCGGTCCGGTTGCGACGGTCAGGGTGATGAGCCCTGCGACCTTGCGATGAGTGTCGTCGTAGGCGCGTACTCCTTGATTTGTCGGGACCAAATCAGCTTCCTTAATACCCAGCTTGTGAGCAGTCTTGAGGGGAATGACATTCACCGCAGATCCGTCATCTACAAGTACCATGGGCACATTCTTCTTGAGGCATTGTACGGTAATGTACAGGGCAAGGTTATGATTGGCTCCGAAGGGAGGGATATCTTCGTCAGAAAAGACGACTGGGTTGTTCAAATTAGGGGCGTCCCTTGTCATATATGCCACTATTTCTTCAGGAAAGAGGTGGAGGGTGTTGGAATGTGTGTCCTCCGACATAAATGCGATCACAACTGTTGATCATGATCATCACATGTTTAAATCTCATTTTTAAGAATACATGTGGGATGTAATATTTTACAGTCAACTGGTCCACACATATCGGTAATGATTGGCTGACTAGAGTTTGACATTACTGTCGTGCGACGGTGGTGATCAGTTGATCCCCTTAGGTCATACCTATAGGGAGATACTCTTAATTGATTATTTAATTAATCGTATACCGATACGAGTTAATTAAATTGCTTAAAATTGACGGATGATTTTGTGAGTATAATTAACGTATCTTATTGTAATATGATTAAATGAGACACGGTCTAAGTAATCGAATTGTTTTATTACTTAGATGAAATTATTGTTTACAGAAACAATTGAAACGGAATGAATAAATTATTATAAATACAGAATGTTGTAGTTTATAATTCGGGAACACTTTTGGTACAAGTAATTACAAATACTAGTCGATTTTGTAAATGACATATTTTATGAGTATGTTGATTTTTAATATGTTAAAAATACATTACATTGTGACATGTCATGTAACATGTTACATGTGACAAAATTGACAAATGACAAAATAAAATGGACCATCCATTTATAATGAAAGTGCTTAGAAAATGGAGGGAGTATTGAATTAATATTGTGTTTTCATATTAGTGGAAAACATAATGATAAAAGACTACCATCTAGCCATGCATCCCTAGTCTTGCCTTGAGAAGAACAAGACCATGCATTGGCTCCCCAATATAGCCCCCTCCCAACCGGTTTTCCTATGTGAATTATATGGGTTTCTATTTTTTCATTCATTCTTTTTCACCTAATATTTTTCTAGTGTATGAAAAATAAATCTCTCCATAATTTGTGAAAACTTAGAGAGATAAATACACACAAATCTTTCCTTTGGCCGAAATTTTTGAAAAGCCAATACAATTTATTTAGTGTCAATTTTATTGTAAAACTAATATTATTACTAGATCTAAATAATATTGGTTATTATGAGTTTTCCTTGGGTATATGCTTTTGGGAGGGATTCTATACTTGAATCCTTGTTCTTCCATTTGGAGAGCTCAAGAACAAGTGAGTAGGAGAACTCACTTGTGCCCTTAAACCGAAATATCAATGTGAGATGATGATTTCTTCTTTAATTATTTTATTGTTTGCATGCATAAGATTACCTTTTAATTTTATGACTAAATTAAAATTAAAACATATATGAATATGTTGAATAAAGAGAACTAGATTTCTAACAAGCGGTATCAGAGCCTTGGTTGTTTGCATGCAAATCGGTTATAGTTTTTCCGAGTTATACGATTAACATATAAAACTTGTAAATTTGTGTTATTATGATATATCACGAAAATAATTTATGCATGTTAAAGTTTCTGATCCTAAAATGTATTTAGGATATTTTGGTTAATTTATGGATTTTATTGTTCATTTTATATTATATTGGCATTAAAATGTGATTTTTATGATAAAAATGTCATTTTTGGACGAAAATTAGCTAAACTTCGAATTTTCCAGTGGTGTTTGGATATGTTTTCACATATATTATTTTTAGATGATCTGGAAATTTTCAAAAATTTTGGAGTTTTTATGCTCGAAATATGGATTTTTCATGATAAAAACCGAATTTAAATGATAAATAGGTTAATATGAGATAAACTTCGAATCTGGTCATAGCAATTTAGTATGTTTCCACATGCAATTTTACAAGATGTGTGTAAAATAATAGGCTATAATGAAGTCTTCATGCTTGATTTATGGATTTTTGATGAAAAATAGCATAAATAGTGACTTAATTAGTGAAAAATTGCTAAAACATACTCCATGACTACGGAAAAACGTCATATGTTGCATTTTATTATCTTTTTCAGATATAAAATTGAAAAGTTGATGAATATAATTTTTCTCATGTTTTTATGATAATAATTGATAAATCCGATAAACCGCAACATTGTTTTTCCCGATAAATTTTCGAAATTTTTAACCTAAGTTTTTGAACATTATGAGTGTCATGGTATTTTTCCAGAATGTTCATGAGTTTAAATTTCAAATTTCAAATTTATTTGAAATTTTTATGATTTATTTGGAGTTTATAGCATTTTATTGTAATTTTGAGTCCATTAATGAACAATTTTAAGAAATATAAGTTAATTATAGTCAAATACTTAGTGAAGACTAATTTTGAGTCCGACGTTGGTTAGGGTAATTAACTTGTGCATAAATATGATTTTATGTAATTTATTGTGATTTTAAAAGGTTGAATCACGCAAATCCGTAAAAACCGTTTAATATACGATATTGGCTCCTTAAAGGCGATTTAGCATTAAATTGGGCATGTTCATACATATTATAATGCTGCATTTTAATTTATGATTGTCATAATTTTATTTTATGTAATTTTTGAATTATGTAATTTTACTTAGTATGGCCTTAGTTTTAATTGGTATTACCCGAAATGTATGGGAATGTCGATTCGGTTGTAATTTATTGTGATCGCGAATCACCGTTTTGTAATTTAATAGATTTATTTTATTTTAATTACAAATGTATAATAGGAAATTATGTAATTTGTTATGTAATTTATTTATTCCGGAGTTCCTTGAAGACGGTGTCATTCAAGAAGGCGATACATAAAGACGGTGTTACCTCGAGATGCGTGCCATAACCGAAGTTCAAGGGACTAATGGAGTTGGTTTCCGAATATGTAATAGTTAATTAGATTTTCTTTTTTTAGGAAGGCCATACTAGGATTTATTTTATGCTTCGCATTTTATTTATATGTTGCATGCATCGCTAAATCGCCATAACTAAAACATGCATTGTCATTTTATCGAGTTTTTCGACCGTGTCAATTACAATTATCGTAGTTCACCGCCTTAGTTCACTTAAAACGTGATAGATAATAAATTGATATGACCTCTCGCCAAAAACAATCAATTGAGACATAGCCTTACCAAATAGTAGAAACCATGAAAACCTATTTCGCGAGGGAGTGCACTCGGCCACCCCGGGGTACAAACCTTGTTACGTAGGGGAAGTGGGTGATAAATGTCTATCCACCGAATTCATGTTGATGAGGGTTTCATCGGCTACCCCGTGCCCAAGTTAATATGGGTTTGGATCATGGACACATTTATTCGAAATTTGGATTGAACTCAACAAAAGTTTTTGATAAGGGTTTCATCGGCTACCCCATGCCCTTGTCGGATTAGTTTTGGGCTATAGATAAATATTAGAGTAATTTTATCGACCGAGAGTTCTAAAAGTAGAATCGATTAAAGAGTTAATCCACCGAGTTATATTGATAAGGGTTTCATCGGCTACCCCGTGCCCAAGTTGGTATGAATTTGGATCTCGGAATCATTTATCATAGTTGGGTAGAGGTCACTATGTAAATGCTTTACTTGTTATTTACAAATATTAATAAAACGATAAATGTTAAGTTTTCCACTATTCCGTTATTATATTGTTCTATTTCTTTACCAAAATTCATATACGATATCATTTCGTTTTTTGATTCAAATCTCCATTAAAACATCGTAACTAAAGACAAATATGAATTTGCTTCTAAAACCTCAAATGTACCATTGCTAAGGATCTCTTGTAAAAAATATAGATTAAAGTTATTCATTATCAAACAGGTTTTTGATTCTTGACTAACACTTCTACTTACAATGGATTATGTTTCATATACTTAATTGAATTAAGTACCTTGAAGCGATAAATTGTTTTGGTAATTCGTAATTGACCAAAATAACGCAACCACTTCAATGAAAGTTTTAAGACAAAAACGAACAAATGAAGAGTAATCTACATGAATTCAATTTTGCTTCTCAAAGCAAAGACTCATTGAAATAAGTGGGAGCATTCTCTTAAACCGTTAAGATGAGGACGAGGTTCAAGAAGTAAAGATTATAATGGAATTGATACAAGGTAATGTTAAAAGTAAAGTTATTGAGAATAACGATACTAAACCTATCAATTCCGACCGATAAAGTTTCCATTGTCTTAAATGTTGGACACTAGAAAGGAAACTACCCCAATTATTAAAGAATCAACAAGTTAGTTGTGGGAAATCTAATGGGACCTTCTTCTTTAAACGTTTATTTGATTGATATAATTTTGCTAGAACTACTTCGTCAATATTAGAAACCAGTGGAGGTTTTCATCATTGTATGCGATACATAGGATGATTAGAATATGACGACTAGCAACAATGATGTCGAGAGATAGAGTCATTGTGTACTAAATCTAGTTTTCGGGTTTGGAGTTGTACTTAATTGTGACTATTAAGTACATAAACTCTAAATAAGAATACAAACTTGTTAAGATACAAAAGAGATTTCACTTTTGTGACCCTATTCACCACGATTTGATGTATGGCTAGCCCATTATCAAGGTGATTATATTCTAAACCAAACTAGAATGATATATCATGAAGATGATGCAAGACTTAAATTGGTAACCCAAGATTAAACCTTAGTTTCTGGAATGATGAACGCAAAGAGTTATCAAGTGCTCTTGAAACCATTAGATCTTATGGTTTATGCGTATCTTGTATTCAAAGCAAGATATCTCGTGCTTTTTGGTTGAAAAAGGAGATCGAGGTTGTAAATCATTGATCCAAAATAGGTTGATCATTTTCTTTTACCAACGATTTAGGTTGACACTAATGTGTTCACTTAATAAGGTAAATAGAGAAATCTTTGAAGAAGTTCAAAAGTTCAAAGAAGCACGATTTAGTCGTGATGGGATTATCAAAGTGAAGACTTTGATATAAGCCAAAGGAAATGTGATATAGTATCACAAGTTAATCTCTCTTAGCCCGCATTATGGAATAATGTGTGGTTGGATAAGAAATCAAACGCTATTCGATATGGTTTGGACTTCAATCAAGTTACTTTGAGTTACTTGATCCTTTTGGGGAATTTATCATTTTTGTCTAAATTATTTTCCACTAAATCATATGAGATATGAAATGGTAATGTACCATATTTGTAAGTTTACACAAGAAACAAATGCTCATTTTTCCCTTTCAATTATCACGAGAATGACGGGTTTGCGGCTCGTGAAGCTGTCTTTCTAAAATACAAGTTTATTTCTAGAAGACAGAGTGGGAGAAATTATTCCTGAGCCACAAAGAAAGCCACAAAGAATGTTATGTCGCAAGAAACTGGTCTTTCTTGGTACATGAGACGTTTTGTGTAAGATGTTGTTTCTTTAAAACCTAGGAGGTTAAATTCGTCCCTTGTTGAATTTGATGAATTCATGCTACTTTTAAGAAAGTAAAGCGCTTATAACTTACAAAAGAAATCGTTTGATTCAAGTTGATTACTTCTGGAAAGTAATGAATTTATGACTTACATAAGAGTGTTTAAGTCACAACTCACTGCAAGGCTTAGAACCATGAAAATCCGAAATAAAAAGGCTTGATTAGTGACAAAGGGTTTTTGCACTAATAAAGAGAGATTTCAATGCAAGATTGGTGGCAAAGATTTTTGCACTGGTTGAAATGCTTTAGTCTATTTGGATCTTCTTAGGGATTGTGTTTCATTATTATGAAATACATAGCGAGTGAATCTAAAACACACTTCTTTAATTAGAAGGAATGTATTCAATACATGTCTTGAGTTTTGTAGATTCTTGCAATCCTAAGATAATGTGAAACTTAAGAGAGGGTCTTAAGTAGGACATCAATGAGTTGGAATCAACATTTTTGATCATGTGATAAAACATTTCTCGATAAGTCGAGAAGTTGTGTTTATGCATGAAGTTTAGTGGGAGTTACGAAAATTTTAATTAGTCTTATATGTGGATGACATATTGATCACTGAGAATGATTTAAGACTTTTGGAGTATTATAATACATCTTTAATATCCGGATTTATGAAGATAAATCCACATGATATTAGCGTCAATAAGAAGTCTTATGTTGATAAGATTCATGACTAGTTCAATTAAATTGAACATATTTGATTGATTCCATTTGCTTCCGCTGCCGGAACAATTAAATAAGTAATGATGTATAACACTTTGTATGCTTTGAGTATGATGAATTGTTTTAAAATCGAATTTAAGTAATCTTTACCAAGTAAGCCATAAAGATTACCCTTAAGTGCTTACAGAAGCATTAAGGAAGTAAAGCAAAGTGTTTATGATGCAATTTTGTGTAAGGGTGTTACACAAGTGACAATTGACAATTGAGATTGCGCATGGTTTACGATAAAACCATAATCAAAACACATTAGGATGGTTAAGATACCATTGTGGCTATGTTATTTAAGAAATAGATTTTCTAGAATCGTTCTAGGCAATAAAGAACAATGAGAGATATTTATAACGGAAATTGAGTACACTTGCAATCATAAGATGTGCAAGAGAATGAGTCCCGCACACTGTGAAAACAGTAGGAGCTATTCTTAGGCTAGAAGGCTTATGTCTTGATTGGATCTCGACACGTACTCAGAAAGTTTTGTAATGCAAATGTATACATTACAAAAGAAAACAAGTATGTAGTAAGGTTGAGTAAGGTACAAGAAGTTGATAAAACCTACTAACCAAAGCCTTCTCATAGGCTAAACATGATGAGTCATATCATTTCAATTGAATTGAAATGAACAACTACATCCAAGATCAAATTAGATTATAGAACATGAAATAGTAATCAGGTATTGACTATTCATATGTGATAATCGCATTTGTCGTACGAGTTTTACTTTAAAACTCTTCTATTATACTTTGTTACATCCAAACGGGTTGTAGAGACAACGTTGAACCCCGTTAAAGTGAACCCGGATTAACATAGTATTCGCCCATAGTCACTTGTATGAGGTGACGTCTCGAAGTGACTAGAGTGTGATGCGATTGATGGCAAGTTCAAGTGCCATAGAGTCATGTGAGATGACTAGTCGATCACATAGGTAGACTGTTAGGAACACTTTGTCGGGCCTTATGACCGCTTATAGAGTTCTGGCAAATTTATATAGCCTGGTCGTGGCGAGAGCTACTATAGTATTCAAATGAGTCGATTCTTTTGACTAAAGACTATTCGCCTAAGATGGCACAGTTTCAGATTAACTTTGATTTGTGTTACTACGACCTTCGTAAATGGGGTCAAATGGGCATATTTTGGGTTATGATGGCTGCGGCTAGTCAAAGGGAATGAGTGCGATAGGAATTGTCCACCCCTAGTCAGGGTTATAACAATATCTCAGGGCCACTCGAGGAGTAATGAACTGGAAATGCCTAGCCACGCTCGGAATGAATCCATGGTGGATAAATCCGGTCAATCAGTTATTCTCCAGATCGAGGAAACCACTCTCGATATGATCATTTGCAAGTACGACCTGAAAGACACCTTGCATTGAGTGGGAGATAGTACTAGGACAAGAGAATTGGTGACGCACACTTGTCGAGGACAAGTGGGAGATTGTTGGAATATATGTCCTCCGACAATAATGTGATCACAACTGTTGATCATGATGATCACATGTATAAATCTCATTTTTAAGAATACATGTGGGATGTAATATTTTACAGTCAACTGGTCCACACATATCGGTAATGATTGGCTGACTAGAGTTTGACATTACTGTCGTGCGACGGTGGTGATCAGTTGATCCCCTTAGGTCATACCTATAGGGAAATACTCTTAATTGATTATTTAATTAATCGTATACCGATACGAGTTAATTAAATTGCTTAAAATTGACGGATGATTTTGTGAGTATAATTAACGTATCTTATTGTAATATGATTAAATGAGACACGGTCTAAGTAATCGAATTGTTTTATTACTTAGATGAAATTATTGTTTACAGAAACAATTGAAACGGAATGAATAAATTATTATAAATACAGAATGTTGTAGTTTATAATTCGGGAACACTTTTGGTACAAGTAATTACAAATTACTAGTCGATTTTGTAAATGACATATTTTATGAGTATGTTGATTTTTAATATGTTAAAAATACATTACATTGTGACATGTCATGTAACATGTTACATGTGACAAAATTGACAAATGACAAAATAAAATGGACCATCCATTTTATAATGAAAGTCTTAAAAATGGAGGGAGTATTGAATTAATATTGTGTTTTCATATTAGTGGAAAACATAATGATAAAAGACTACCATCTAGCCATGCATCCCTAGTCTTGCCTTGAGAAGAACAAGACCATGCATTGGCTCCCCAATATAGCCCCCTCCCAACCGGTTTTCCTATGTGAACTATATGGGTTTCTATTTTTTCATTTATTCTTTTTCACCTAATATTTTTCTAGTGTATGAAAAATAAATCTCTCCATAATTTGTGAAAACTTAGAGAGATAAATACACACAAATCTTTCCTTTGGCCGAAATTTTTGAAGAGCCAATACAATTTATTTAGTGTCAATTTTATTGTAAAACTAATATTATTACTAGATCTAAATAATATTGGTTATTATGAGTTTTCCTTGGGTATATGCTTTTGGGAGGGATTCTATACTTGAATCCTTGTTCTTCCATTTGGAGAGCTCAAGAACAAGTGAGTAGGAGAACTCACTTGTGCCCTTAAACCGAAATATCAATGTGAGATGATGATTTCTTCTTTAATTATTTTATTGTTTGCATGCATAAGATTACCTTTTAATTTTATGACTAAATTAAAATTAAAACATATATGAATATGTTGAGTAAAGAGAACTAGATTTCTAACAAGCGGTATCAGAGCCTTGGTTGTTTGCATGCAAATCGGTTATAGTTTTTCCGAGTTATACGATTAACATATAAAACTTGTAAATTTGTGTTATTATGATATATCACGAAAATAATTTATGCATGTTAAAGTTTCTGATCCTAAAATGTATTTAGGATATTTTGGTTAATTTATGGATTTTATTGTTCATTTTATATTATATTGGCATTAAAATGTGATTTTTATGATAAAAATGTCATTTTTGGACGAAAATTAGCTAAACTTCGAATTTTCCAGTGGTGTTTGGATATGTTTTCACATATATTATTTTTAGATGATCTGGAAATTTTCAAAATTTTTGGAGTTTTTATGCTCGAAATATGGATTTTTCATGATAAAAATCGAATTTAAATGATAAATAGGTTAATATGAGATAAACTTCGAATCTGGTCATAGAAATTTAGTATGTTGTCACATGCAATTTTACAAGATGTGTGTAAAATAATAGGCTATAATGAAGTCTTCATGCATGATTTATGGATTTTTGATGAAAAATAGCATAAATAGTGACTTAATTAGTAAAAATTGCTAAAACATACTCCATGACTACGGAAAAAGTCATATGTTGCATTTTATTATCTTTTTCAGATCTAAAATTGAAAAGTTGATGAATATAATTTTTCTCATGTTTTTATGATAATAATTGATAAATCCGATAAACCGCAACATTGTTTTTCCCGATAAATTTTCGAAATTTTTAACCTAAGTTTTTGAACATTATGAGTGTCATGGTATTTTTCCAGAATGTTCATGAGTTTAAATTTCAAATTTTGAATTTATTTGAAATTTTTATGATTTATTTGGAGTTTATAGCATTTTATTGTAATTTTGAGTCCATTAATGAACAATTTTAAGAAATATAAGTTAATTATAGTCAAATACTTAGTGAAGACTAATTTTGAGTCCGAAGTTGGTTAGGGTAATTAACTTGTGCATAAATATGATTTTATGTAATTTATTGTGATTTTAAAAGGTTGAATCACGCAAATCCGTAAAAACCGTTTAATATACGATATTGGCTCCTTAAAGGCGATTTAGCATTAAATTGGGCATGTTCATACATATTATAATGCTGCATTTTAATTTATGATTGTCATAATTTTATTTTATGTAATTTTTGAATTATGTAATTTTACTTAGTATGGCCTTAGTTTTAATTGGTATTACCCGAAATGTATGGGAATGTCGATTCGGTTGTAATTTATTGTGATCTCGAATCACCGTTTTGTAATTTAATAGATTTATTTTATTTTAATTACAAATGTATAATAGGAAATTATGTAATTTGTTATGTAATTTATTTATTCCGGAGTTCCTTGAAGACGGTGTCATTCAAGAAGGCGATACATAAAGACGGTGTTACCTCGAGATGCGTGCCATAACCGAAGTTCAAGGGACCAATGGAGTTGGTTTCCGAATATGTAATAGTTAATTAGATTTTCTTTTTTTAGGAAGGCCATACTAGGATTTATTTTATGCTTCGCATTTTATTTATATGTTGCATGCATCGCTAAATCGCCATAACTAAAACATGCATTGTCATTTTATCGAGTTTTTCGACCGTGTCAATTACAATTATCGTAGTTCACCGCTTTACTTCACTTAAAACGTGATAGATAATAAATTGACATGACCTCTCGCCAAAAACAATCAATTGAGACATAGCCTTACCAAATAGTAGAAACCATGAAAACCTATTTCGCGAGGGAGTGCACTCGGCCACCCCGGGGTACAAACCTTATTACGTAGGGGAAGTGGGTGATAAATGTCTATCCACCGAATTCATGTTGATGAGGGTTTCATCGGCTACCCCGTGCCCAAGTTAATATGGGTTTGGATCATGGACACATTTATTCGAAATTTGGATTGAACTCAACAAAAGTTTTTGATAAGGGTTTCATCGGCTACCCCGTGCCCTTGTCGGATTTGTTTTGGGCTATAGATAAATATTAGAGTAATTTTATCGACCGATAGTTCTAAAAGTAGAATCGATTAAAGAGTTAATCCACCGAGTTATATTGATAAGGGTTTCATCGGCTACCCCGTTCCCAAGTTGGTATGAATTTGGATCTCGGAATCATTTATCATAGTTGGGTAGAGGTCACTATGTAAATGCTTTACTTGTTATTTACAAATATTAATAAAACGATAAATGTTAAGTTTTCCACTATTCCGTTATTATATTGTTCTATTTCTTTACCAAAATTCATATACGATATCATTTCGTTTTTTGATTCAAATCTCCATTAAAACATCGTAACTAAAGACAAATATGAATTTGCTTCTAAAACCTCAAATATACCATTGCTAAGGATCTCTTGTAAAAAATATAGATTAAAGTTATTCATTATCAAACAGGTTTTTGATTCTTGACTAACACTTCTACTTACAATGGATTATGTTTCATATACTTAATTGAACTAAGTACCTTGAAGCGATAAATTGTTTTGGTAATTCGTAATTGACCAAAATAACGCAACCACTTCAATGAAAGTTTTAAGACTAAAACGAACAAATGAAGAGTAATCTTCATGAATTCAATTTTGCTTCTCAAAGCAAAGACTCATTGAAATAAGTGGGAGCATTCTCTTAAACCGTTAAGATGAGGACGAGGTTCAAGAAGTAAAGATTATAATGGAATTGATACAAGGTAATGTTAAAAGTAAAGTTATTGAGAATAACGATACTAAACCTATCAATTCCGACCGATAAAGTTTCCATTGTCTTAAATGTTGGACACTAGAAAGGAAACTACCCCAATTATTAAAGAATCAACAAGTTAGTTGTGGGACATCTAATGGGACCTTCTTCTTTAAACGTTTATTTGATTGACATAATTTTGCTAGAACTACTTCGTCAATATTAGAAACCAGTGGAGGTTTTCATCATTGTATGCGATACATAGGATGATTAGAATATGACGACTAGCAACAATGATGTCGAGAGATAGAGTCATTGTGTACTAAATCTAGTTTTCGGGTTTGGAGTTGTACTTAATTGTGACTATTAAGTACATAAACTCTAAATAAGAATACAAACTTGTTAAGATACAAAAGAGGTTTCACTTTTGTGACCTTATTCACCACGATTTGATGTATGGCTAGCCCATTATCAAGGTGATTATATTCTAAACCAAACTAGAATGATATATCATGAAGATGATGCAAGACTTAAATTGGTAACCCAAGATTAAACCTTAGTTTCTGGAATGATGAACGCAAAGAGTTATCAAGTGCTCTTGAAACCATTAGATCTTGTGGTTTATGCGTATCTTGTATTCAAAGCAAGATATCTCGTGCTTTTTGGTTGAAAAAGGAGATCGAGGTTGTAAATCATTGATCCAAAATAGGTTGATCATTTTCTTTTACCAACGATTTAGGTTGACACTAATGTGTTCACTTAATAAGGTAAATAGAGAAATCTTTGAAGAAGTTCAAAAGTTCAAAGAAGCACGATTTAGTCGTGATGGGATTATCAAAGTGAAGACTTTGATATAAGCCAAAGGAAATGTGATATAGTATCACAAGTTAATCTCTCTTAGCACGCATTATGGAATAATGTGTGGTTGGATAAGAAATCAAACGCTATTCAATATGGTTTGGACTTCAATCAAGTTACTTTGAGTTACTTGATCCTTTTGGGGAATTTATCATTTTTGTCTAAATTATTTTCCACTAAATCATATGAGATATGAAATGGTAATGTACCATATTTGTAAGTTTACACAAGAAATAAATGCTCATTTTTCGCTTTCAATTATCACGAGAACGACGGGTTTGCGGCTCGTGAAGCTGTCTTTCTAAAATACAAGTTTATTTCTAGAAGACAGAGTGGGAGAAATTATTCCAGAGCCACAAAGAAAGCCACAAAGAATGTTATGTCGCAAGAAACTGGTCTTTCTTGGTACATGAGACGTTTTGTGCAAGATGTTGTTTCTTTAAAACCTAGGAGGTTAAATTCGTCACTTGTTGAATTTGATGAATTCATGCTACTTTTAAGAAAGTAAAGAGCTTATAACTTACAAAAGAAATCGTTTGATTCAAGTTGATTACTTCTGGAAAGTAATGAATATATGACTTACATAAGAGTGTTTAAGTCACAACTCACTGCAAGGCTTAGAACCATGAAAATCCGAAATAAAAAGGCTTGATTAGTGACAAAGGGTTTTTGCACTAATAAAGAGAGATTTCAATGCAAGATTGGTGGCAAAGATTTTTGCACTGGTTGAAATGCTTAAGTCTATTTGGATCTTCTTAGGGATTATGTTTCATTATTATGAAATACATAGCGAGTGAATCTAAAACACACTTCTTCAATTAGAAGGAATGTATTCAATACATGTCTTGAGTTTTGTAGATTCTTGCAATCCTAAGATAATGTGAAACTTAAGAGAGGGTCTTAAGTAGGACATCAATGAGTTGGAATCAACATTTTTGATCATGTGATAAAACATTTCTCGATAAGTCGAGAAGTTGTGTTTATGCATGAAGTTTAGTGGGAGTTACGAAAATTTTAATTAGTCTTATATGTGGATGACATATTGATCACTGAGAATGATTTAAGACTTTTGGAGTATTATAATTCATCTTTAATATCCGGATTTATGAAGATAAATCCACATGATATTAGCGTCAATAAGAAGTTTTATGTTGATAAGATTTATGACTAGTTCAATTAAATTGAACATATTTGATTGATTCCATTTGCTTCCGCTGCCGGATCAATTAAATAAGTAATGATGTATAACACTTCGTATGCTTTGAGTATGATGAATTGTTTTAAAATCGAATTTAAGTAATCTTTACCAAGTAAGCCATAAAGATTACCCTTAAGTGCTTACAGAAGCATTAAGGAAGTAAAGCAAAGTGTTTATGATGCAATTTTGTGTAAGGGTGTTACACAAGTGACAATTGACAATTGAGATTGCGCATGGTTTCCGACAAAACCATAATCAAAACACATTAGGATGGTTAAGATACCATTGTGGCTATGTTATTTAAGAAATAGATTTTCTAGAATCGTTCTAGGCAATAAAGAACAATGAGAGATATTTATAACGGAAATTGAGTACACTTGCAATCATAAGATGTGCAAGAGAATGAGTCCCGCACACTGTGAAAACAGTGGGAGCTATTCTTAGGCTAGAAGGCCTATGTCTTGATTGGATCTCGACACGTACTCAGAAAGTTTTGTAATGCAAATGTATACATTACAAAGGAAAACGAGTGTGTAGTAAGGTTGAGTAAGGTACAAGAAGTTGATAAAACCTACTAACCAAAGCCTTCTCATAGGCTAAACATGATGAGTCATATCATTTCAATTGAATTGAAATGAACAACTACATGCAAGATCAAATTAGATTATAGAACATGAAATAGTAATCAGGTATTGACTATTCATATGTGATAATCGCATTTGTCGTTCGAGTTTTACTTTAAAACTCTTCTATTATACTTTGTTACATCCAAACGGGTTGTAGAGACAACGTTGAACCCCGTTAAAGTGAACCCGGATTAACATAGTATTCGCCCATAGTCACTTGTATGAGGTGACGTCTCGAAGTGACTAGAGTGTGATGCGATTGATGGCAAGTTCAAGTGCCATAGAGTCATGTGAGATGTCGACTATGAAAATCACGATGAAAAATATACGTGGCCTGGCTCTGATACCACTTGTAGGGTAATATCCGCATAAAACCCCTTAAAATTAAGGACTATAACGTAATTTATCATGTGATTAATGGTCATAAACGAAAAACAAGAGAAAAGATAAAAGAATAAGAATCAACCTCGGGTCCTGTGCAAATCGGCCTAAGAACAGAAATCAACGTAGATTTCCTCCTAATTGTTGTACCCAAGATCGTCTGAGACTATGCCCCTTGTGCTAGAAATTGCTCTCTGATTGCCTTGCAATATTGAGAGAGCTTTTGTGAGTTTTCTGATGTGAGATCTAGAATTTCAGAGAAAAAGGCTCCAAAACCCTAATTTTTCTTCAAATGAGAATGATTAGGTCAAAAGGAGAGAAGGACTCTCCTTTTGTTTCACTCGGTCGACCGAACGGTTGCCCATGGAGGGAGTGGGCTTTCCACTTTCTCCTTATTTAACTCGTGGTCCGACTCGTTTTGCTAAATGTATATGACGGGTTTTTATTATAAATCGTCATCCGTTATCGGATATTAAAATATCGACTAGTAACATGAATCAGTCGACATATTAATACTTGTCCGACAATGACAATATTGTATAATTAATTAATTCAATATACATTAATTAAATATAACCGTTAATATTCAATTTACGAATTAACCGCTTAATTCACCTTAGCCAGTATTATTTAATCCGTATTAAATAATTATCTCAACATCGCGTTTGACTAATTATTAGTCAATAACTCCGACTAACCGCTTAGTCATATTAGGCATCAACATGACTGTATTTTCATACCGTCACATCTCTCAAACGTATCCTATAGGTGTGACTTTTAGGGACCAGTTGATCACCGCCATCTGTATGACAATAACGTCAAACTTATCTAGCAAGCCAACCGTTATTGATAAACGTGGACCAACTGATAATAATACAAAAGTATACCCTTTGATCCTTTTAGAGATTTATATGTCATTGCACTAACTGTGGAGGACACCAGCCCCAACAGAGGTTACACGGACGCAAGTTTCCAAACCGATCGGGATGACATGAAATCCCAATTCGGCTATGTGTTTATGCTAAATGGAGGAGCTATTTGCTGGAAGAGCTTCAAGCAAAGTGTTACTGCGGATTCTACAACAGACGCTGAGTACCTTGCAGCGTCTGAGGCTGCGAAGGAAGCTGTTTGGATTAGGCAATTTATGGAGGGGCTAGGAGTAGTCCATTCCGCCAAAGATCCTATCACTCTATATTGTGATAACAGTGGAGCTATTTTTCAAGCCAAAGAGCCTAAGTCTAGTAACAAATCTAGACACATTGAAAGGAAATACCATGTAATTAGAGATTATGTGGAAAGGAAGGAAATTGACATTTGTAAGGTTGGGACAGATGATAATATTGCTGATCCTTTAACCAAACCTTTATCAAAGGCTAAGCACGATGGTCATGTCGTCGCTATGGGATTGAGATGAGTACCAGATTTTCTTTAGATTATGGATATGTAATAATTGGATAGTGTATCTTTTATTATATATATGATACTCACATTCATTGTTTTCGCATTCATTTCTTTTATGAATCTTTTATTTAGTGTGACTAAATTTTAATACCTTGTTTATCTGAATAAGTCGTGGAGACAATGTTGAACACTATTCAAGTGAATAAGATGAACATTGTATTTTGTCCCTAGTCACTTAATGAGGTGACGTCTCGGAGTGACTAGATTGTAAGTCGATTGACGGTTGTTCAACACCATGAGGTCATACGTGATGACTAGTCGATTACATAGGCAGAGTGTTCATTTATTCACTCTACCTCACTACTTCACTCAACACTTTTGCATGTGAATAATTCTACTACATCTCTCTAAAATAATAATCATCACTACTAAGCTTGTTAGTAAGAACATAAATAATATTACTAAGACTAGTTAGTAATATTTCTAATAATAATCAAGGGTACAATATTAATAAGTTCTAGTTCAATACTTGTTAATATTTTTGGGTTAGTTCTTGGGTGCAACAAGAAGAAGATCTTCTTATTGTAGATTTGCAAGGAGGATCTTCCATTTGGTTTAAGCTCAAGAACAAGCTAGTAAGGTGAACTAGCTTGTGCCCTTTTTACCACAAATTCAATGTAAGGAATTGTTTTTCCTTATACTTTCTTTTTATGCTTTCATATTAGCATGCATGTTACATAGATCACCTAAATAACAATTTATGAGATAAATTAATTTTATTATAGAGTCTAATATGGATCTATGATCTTTCACTTGCTATGCACGTGGGCAGGTTATTGATTTTGAAGCTACCTTGTAGCAATCCTTAGCATCTTCCTAATCTCCATGTATCTCTTGCACCCCCATGGTGTTGGAAACTTCAGACACTGGTGGTAGGTGTTTGGGCTAAAATCCGCATCTTAGCTTATCAAGAGCCAGCCCATCTATTTTCATTTAAGGATCTGGGCCGAGGAGGTAGACTAATCCCGAGAAGCCCAAGAGCAAGTGAAGTATTTCTAAGGAGTTAGGCCAAGGATCCAGACGACAAGTGAGAGGCCCGCGGGTGGAGGAATAACGCGTTTGGAAAGCCTTCAGGGAGATCTTAGGGAGAAAACAGGGAGATCAGGGAGAATGGAGACAGATGACCCGTTATGGAAAGAGTTGAGATAGGAGTAATATTCCATTCCATAAACAAGGTAGGACATATCTAGGGTTCTTACCCTATAAATAGCCAAGGAAGCAAACAAGAAAGGCATTCAAAATCTCACGCATACACGCAACATATTGTGCTAGCTAGATTTACATTCCGTGTCCATTATACTCATTCTCCTGCTACCAAGCTAGTGCAATATTTGGAAGGGTGCCGTCTGACAGGGCTGTCGTATACCTATCAAAAATAACTAACTAAACTAACTATATAGCTAGGGAAGTCAGGTCGATCTCCTCAGGGAGGCAAGATATCTGTAAGAGTCCGTCTATTTGGTCACAAATGGGGGGGGGGGGGGGTTGTAATTTGATTTCTAAACTAAAAAGGTTTAAAGGAAGAGAAATAAAGAAAGAGCAGTTAAGGCAGAAAAATAGAATTAAACTATCAATAGAGAGGGGACATGTCAGGATTTCGATTCACTGCGGTAGTCCAGTGACTCAACTGTAAGCAACTTAGATAAATTACTGCGAGACGGATATGGAAAGGTCCTTCCGGTCCACTTTCTATCCTAAATTACCACTAACTTTACTTCCGTCCTCGTCAGGGTAGTCTACGGTTCATAGCAGGTCTATTTAGTCCAATCATCTGATCCAGGATTAAATTTAACAATATTGAAAAGGTGACTCAGAAGCGTGCACTCAACTAAGTTGGTAAATACAGTTATATTGCTCTGGGGACAGAATCTCACATTTAATTCATCTAACCTATTTATTACATCGTCACATTTTTACCGTAGATTCCCTAGTCCTAACATGAAAAGATTTAGCTACTCATATCGCTAATATTGTTAATAATAACAATATTGAAATAACTAATAATAAGCATAATGAAACAATAATTAAAATGCATAAACAAAGATTAGGGCAGAAATTAAGAAGGAGCAAAATAAGCAATTAAGATAAACAAATGAAAGATTAATATTAAAAAGGGAGAAAGAGATTACAATCGCAAGAATCCGGCGTAAAGAACAAACAAATCCGAGCTAAATAACCCCGAAAACAAAGTTACAGTGAAGAAGAAAAAGTAACGCAAAGATTTATCGTGAATGATGAATGATAGATAAAACTTAGATAATGAATAGAATAGCCCCTAATGACCTAGTTAACGTGTGCTTAAATAGAAAAACTACTATGTCCAATAACTAAAACAAGTTCACGGGCTAATTAAAGCCCACGCCAGCCAAAACCACTCGATCGAGTAGTCTGAAACCACTCGATCGAGCATTCCTTCAGATAATCTACTCGATCGAGTAGAATTGTTACTCGATCGAGCAACCTTAATTACCAGCATTTCTTGATCGAGTAAAATATTACTCGATCGACCAACTCCAGCTATAGAAACCACTCGATCGAGTGATAAGACAACTCGATCGAGTATTCTTCCTTCAAATCATATCAAACTCGTGACCGACTGCCTCGTAGACCGTTCCTTCACGCATCCCAATGCATGATCTCACTCTGGAAAATCCCGTCTCCTCAAAATGCATGCAAAAAGGACGAAAATGGTACGATTCCACTACTTTCGCGTTCATTTCTACAAAACGGACAAAACGAACCAAAGTAGCCAATTCGGGGCGAAATGCAATATAAACAAGATTTAAAGTACATAGAAATACGTGCTAAAATAGGCTAAAAAGACTATACAAAATGCACGTATCAAATCTTCCCAAACCGAACCTTTACTCGTCCTCGAGTAAAATAAAATGCAACTAATGGAAAGGAAATGAAAACTCAGAGCTAGCTTAAACATGTCTACTTGAACCAATTTAATGTAACAAAAATTAACAGTCATAGCTAAGCAGTCAATACGCAAACGAGTTATAAGCTGTTCAGAAATATAGCCAACCTATCGACCTTGCAAGACCAACAAAATCGGACTCTCACGTGGTCACTCCTCTCTCATGAAGCAAAGGGTGAATGTTATATGTAAAAGAGAGAAGGAGAAACAGTCACTCACCTAACTACGACCTACATAGCATGCATGCAACAAAAATGAAAGACGATTCAAGTACTAATGCACACACTCCAACCATTAATGTCCGTCACAGCCGAGGGCTTACAAATGATATGAGAATAGTGAGGTTTAGGTGAGAAAAGGCAAAACAAGTTATGGTAAAGTGGAGGTAAAAGCGTCAAGCTAGTTCCTAAACAGGACCATATAAGACCGTCCGAATCTCAACTGACTGAAAAATAGAGTACAAGTGCCCTTCATTTGGCACACAGCTCACTAATCTCATACACAATCTCCTCAAAAATATGGAATAAGAATGGAGCAGTTAGACGGTCACAAACTTTCCTTTTTTAATACCGTCTAAATGAATCAACGGAAGCAAATCAAATATGTTTTCAACTCTTTTTTTCCCTTCTATTTCACGTGAATCGCACACTTTTTTTTCTTTTATTTCTTCTTTTCTTTTTCTCTTTTTTTTTTCTATTCTTTTTTTTCTTTTTCTCCTTCCTCTATTTTCACCAACTCCAATCATATGATATGAACCAAACTGCAGACGGAAAATCATACCACAAAAGGACATACTAAACTAGCTTGACTAGGCAGGCTCAGTTTGGGATGTAGCTAATGGGTCAAAAAGGCAAGTTTTGGCTTAAATAGAGCTAAACGGGTGAAAAATATAAGAAAAGGGGAAAATTTGCAAGCACCTCCCTGCATGTGACACCGACCACCAACCCGAATGTGTGCACTTGACAAGAAATCGAATATCATAAAAGTGCAAAAATGATGAACATGCTATGCAAGGAGTACTACTCTCAATTCCTAATAAACTAGTCATGAATGTCACCAGTTATGGGCTCTAAATCTCAGAAATTGTAAAGTAGATTGCCAATTTATCAGGTCAAGTCTAAACAGTCAGCTATATTTGAACAAAAACTCGTAGACTATGCGTATAACAAAGCTAATAACCATCAATAGAAGTGCAAGGCTCAAGTAAAATGACAAGTTATAGTGCAATATCATCACGGAAATCAACTGTTCCGACTCAACCTATATGCGAAAATAAACGTGAATATTTTGAATTTTTTGAAATTTTCTAAATTTTTTTTGAATTTTTTGGATATTCGATGAAATAAATAAATGCAAGCTGAAATAAATAAACGTGAATGCAAAACAAATGCAATTGCAGACTCAAAAGGATGCAATACCCTCCCCAAACCAAAACGGACAACGCCCTCGTTGTCCTCCAGCATACACCAACAGATATATACAGGGGAACGGGAATATACAACCAATAAAGAATGAAAAATGATAAAATAAAAAGGAGACAAAATAAATAAAAGAGCGAGAATAAACATACAAAACACGAACTTCCCCAAACCAGCTAGCAAATTGGGGAAGTGAGTAGACCAGCAGCTACTCGCCAGCCTCATCGCTGTCACGCACGTCCTCCACCGTCACCGTGAAGTCCGGATCTACCTCCTGCTCTCTCCTCCTCCTCTGCTCAGCTCGAGCTCTCTCCGCCGCCACCGCCGGGTCCTCGTCCTCCTCCTCCTCCTCACTAGCAGACTCCGAGTACCCCTCAGCTGGGTACCGGTAAAAGGAAGGGTGTGTCCAACCCTCTGGGATCGGACGGTGTCGCCTCATGTGATAATCGTATAGAGGGAACAAAGTCATGTTGGGAAATGTGTCCTCAACAATAGTGCGATCACATGATTTAAATATCATTATTAAATCTCATTTTAAGAATACATGTGGGATGTAATTTTTTTACAGTCAACTGGTCCACACATATCGGTAATGATTGGCTGACTAGAGTTTGACATTACTGTCGTGCGACGGTGGTGATCAGTTGATCCCCTTAGGTCATACCTATAGGGAAATACTCTTAATTGATTATTTAATTGATCGTATACCGATACGAGTTAATTAAATTGCTTAAAATTGACGGATGATTTTGTGATTATAATTTACGTATCTTATTGTAAATATGATTAAATAAGACACGGTCTAAGTAATCGAATTATTTTATTACTTGGATGAAATTATTGTTTACAGAAACAATTGAAACGGAATGAATAAATTATTATAAATACAGAATGTTGTAGTTTATAATTTGGAAACATTTTTGGTACAAGTAATTACGAATTACTAGTCGATTTTGTAAATGACATATTTTATGAGTATGTTGATTTTTAATATGTTAAAAATACATTACATTGTGACATGTCATGTAACATGTTACATGTGACAAATTTGACAAATGACAAAAATAAAATGGATTCTCAATTTTATGCCCAAAACCGAAAATAAGGGGGTGTGTACATAGTTTATATTTTGTTGTTTATTTTTAAATGAAAACACAATCATAACACTAGGTAGTAGGCTTGCATGCCTAGTCTCTTGTGAAGAGCACAATTGAAAAGTGTTGGGCATCCTACCCAAGCATTTTTTCGGCCACTCCAAAGAAAAGAGAGAAGAGCTTTTCTCACACATTATCATTATTCATTCTTCCCATCTAATTTTCTAGAGTAAGAAAATGCAATAAAAACTCTCTACAATTGATGATAATTCTAGAGAAATAAACTCACATATACTCCCTCTTGACCGAGATTTTCAAGAGTAAAATGCAATTTATTTTGTGTCAATTTTATAATAAAACTAATATTATTACTAGATCTAAATAATATTAGTTATTAAGAGATTTCCTTGGGTATATGCTTTTGGGAGGGATTCTATACTTGAATCCTTGTTCTTCCATTTGGAGAGCTCAAGAACAAGTGAGTAGGTGAACTCACTTGTGCCCATAAATCCGAAAATCACAATGTAAGATGATGGTTTCTTCTTTATATTGTTTATTAGTTTGCATGCATAAGATCAATCTTTAATTTTATGACAAATTAAATTAAAACATATATGAATATATAAGTATATAGATCTACTTTTCCTTCAGTCGGTATCAAGAGCCATGGTTGTTTGCATGCAAATCGGTTAAAAGTTTTTCCGAGTTATAAGAATAACATATAAAACTTGTAAAATTTGTGTTATTATGATATATCACGAAATTAATTTATGCATATTAAAATTTCTGGTCCTAAAATGTTTTTAGGATATTTTGGTTAATTTACGGATTTTTATTGTTCATATTATACAATAATGGCATTTAAATATGATTTTATGAGTAAAAATGTCATTTTCGGACTAAAAATAGCTAAACTTCGAATTTTCCAGTGATTTTTTGATATGTTGTCACATATATCATTTTGAGATGACCTGTAAATTTTCATAAGTTTTGGACTTCTTATGCTCGAAAAATGGATTTTTCATTATTAAATTCGGATTTAAGTGATAAATAGGTTAATATGAGATAAATTTCGAATCTGGTCATAGAAATTTAGTATGATGTCACATGCAATTTTACAAGATGTGTGTAATATAGTGGGCTATAGTGAAGTCCTTTTTGCATGATTTATGGATTTTTGAAGAAAAATGGCATGAATAGTGACTTTATTAGTGAAATATTGATAAAACATACTCTATGACTTAGGAAAAACATCATATGTTGCATTTTATTATCTTTTTCAGATCTAAAATTGAAAAGTTGATGAAAATAATTTTTCACATGTTTTTATGATTATTTAGTTAAAACCGATAAACCGCAACATTGTTTTTCCGGAAAAATTTCGAATTTTTGACCTAAGGTTTTGAACATTATGAGTGTCATGGTATTTTTTCCAGAATGTTCATGAGTTTAAATTTCAAATTTTGAATTTTTTTGAAATTTTGTGATTTATTTGAAGTTTATAGCTTATTTTTGTAATTTTTGGTCCATTAATGAACAATTTTATAAATATGAGTTAATTATGGTCAAATAATTAGTGAAGACTAAATTTTGAGTCCTAAAAGGTTAGGGTAATTAACTTATGCATAAATATGAATTTACGTAATTTTTGTGATTATAAAATGTTGAAATCACGCAAATCCGTAAAAACCGAGTAATATACGATATTGGCTAATTAAAGGCGATTTAGCATAAAATTGAGCATGTTCATACATATTATAATGCTGCATTTTCTTTATGATTGTCATAATTTTAATTTATGTAATATTGAATTATGTAATTTTACTTAGTATGGCCTTAGTTTTAATTGGTATTTCCCGAAATGTATGGGAATATCGATTCGGTTGTAATTTTATTATGATCTCGTATCACCGTTTTGTAACTTAATATATTTAATTTATTTTAGTTACAAATGTATAATAGGAAATTATGTAATTTATTATGTAATTTAATTTATCTCGGAGTTCCCAAAGACGGATTTCTTCAAGATGGCGATACATAAAGACGGTGTTACCTCGAGATGCGTGCCACAACCGACGTTCAAGAGACCAATGGAGTTGGTTTCCGATTATGTAATAGTTAAATAGTTTTTCTATTTTAGGAAAGGCCATACTAGGTTTATTTTATGCTTGCATTTTATTTTATGTCACATGCATCGCTAAATCGCCATAACTAAAACATGCATTATCATTTTATCGAGTTTATCGACCGTGTCAATTAGAATTATCGTAGTTCACCGCTTTAGTTCACTTAAAACGTGACAGATAATAAATTGACATGACCTCTCGCTAAAACAAAACAATTGAGACATAGCCTTACCAAATAGTAGAAACCATGAAAACCTATTTCGCGAGGGAGTGCACTCGGCCCTACCGGGTACAAACCTTGTTACGTAGGGGAAGTGGGTGATGAATGTTAATCCACCGAATTCATGTTGATGAGGGTTTCATCGGCCATACCGTGCCCAAGTTGATGTGGATTTGGATCATGGACACATTTATTCGAAATTTGGATTGAGCTCAACGGAAGTATTCGCGACCGTAGTTGCATGTGTTCCGGGCTATAGATATTTATTAGCGTAATTTTATCGACCAAGAGTTCTAAAAGTAGAATCGATTAAAGCGTTAATCCGCCGAGTTATATTGATAAGGGTTTCATCGGCCATACCGTGCCTAAGTCGATATGAATTTGGGTCTTGGAATCATTTATCATAGTTGGGTAGAGGTCACTATGTAAATGCTTTACTTGTTATTTACAAGTATTATTATAACGATAAATGTTAAGTTTTCCACTATTCCGTTATTATTGTTCTATTTCTTTACCACATTCATATACGATATCATTTCGATTTTTGATTCATATCTCCATTAATCCATCGTAACTAAAGACAAATATGAATTTGCTTCTAAAACCTCAAATGAACCATTGCTAAGGATCTCTTGTAAAGAGTATAGATTAAAGTTATTCATTATCAAATAGGTTTTTGATTCTTGACTAACACTTCTACTTACAATGGATTATGTTTCATATACTTAATTGAATTAAGTACCTTGAAACGATAAATTGTTTTGGTAATTAGTTTTGTCAGAATTCGTAATTGACCAAAATAACGCAACCACTTCAATGAAAGTTTTAAGACTAAAACGATTGAATTAAAGAGTAATCTTTATAAGATTCACCTTTGCTTCTCTAAGTAAAGACTCATTGAAATGAGTGGGAGCATTCTCTTAAACCGTTAAGATGAGGACGAGGTTAAAGAAGTAAAATTAGAATGGAATTGATACAAGGTAATGTTAAAGGTAAAGTTGTTGAGAATGACGATACTAAACCTATCAATCCCGACCGATAAAGTTTCCATTGTCTTAAATGTTAGACACGAGAAAGGAAACTACCCCAAATTATTGAAGAATCAACAAGTTAGTTGTGGGACATCTAATGGGACCTTCTTCGTTAAATGTTTATTTGATTAAACATAAATTTTGCTAGTATTACTTCGTCAATATTAGAAACCATTGGAGGTTTTCATCATTGTATTCGACACATAAGATGATTAGAATATGACGACTAGCAACAATGAAGTCAAGAGATAGAGTCATTGTGTACTAAATCTAGTTTTCGGGTTTGGAGTTGTACTTAATTGTGACTATTAAGTACATAAACTCTAGATAAGAATACAAATTTGTTAAGATACAAAAGAGGTTTCACTTTTGTGACCCTATACACCATGATTTGATGTATGGCTAGCCCATCATCAAGGTGATTATATTCTAAACCAAACTAGAATGATATATCATGAAGATGATGCAAGACTCAAATTGGTAACCTAAGATTAAACCTTAGATTTTGGAATGATGAACGCAAAGAGTTATCGAGTACTCTTGAAACCATTAGATTGTTAATGGTATATGCGTATCTTGTATTCAAAGCAAGATGTCTCGTGCCTTTTGGTTAAAAGGAGATCGAGGTTATAAATCATAGGTTGACACTAATGTGTTCACTTAATAAGGTAAATAGAAAAATCTTTGAAGAAGTTTAAAGAATTCAAGGAATCACGATTTAGTCGTGATGGGATTATCAAAGTGAAGACATTGATATAAGCCAAAGGAAATGTGATATAGTATCACAAGTTAATCTCTCTTAGCACGCATTATGGAATAATGTGTGGTTGGATAAGAAATCAAACGCTATTCGATATGGTTTGGACTTCAATCAAGTTACTTTGAGTTACTTGATCCTTTTGGGGATTTTATCATTTTTGTCTAAATTATTTTTCCACTAAATCGAATCATATGAGATATGAAATGGTAAGGGTACCATGTTAGTAAGTTTTCACAAGAAACAAATGCTCATTTTTCCCTTTTCAATTATCACAAGTACGACGGGTTTGCGGCTCGTGAAGCTGTCTTACTAAAATACAAGTTTATTTCTAGAAGACAGAGTGGGAGAAATTATTCAAGAGCCACAAAGAAAGCCACAAAGAATGTTATGTCGCAAGAAACTGGTCTTTCTTGGCTACATGAGACATTTTGTGTAAGACGTTGTTTCTTTAAAACCTATGAGGTTAAATTCGTCACTTGTTAATTTATGATGAATTCATGCTAATTTTAAGAAAGTAAAGAGCTTATAACTTACAATTTCAAGTTGATTACTTCTAGAAAGTAATGAACATATGACTTACATAAGAGTGTTTAAGTCACAACTCAATACAAGGCTTAGAGCCATGAAAATCCGAAACGAAAGGGCTTGATTAGTGACAAAGGGTTTTGCACTAATAAAGAGATATTTCAAAGCAAGATTGGTTGCAAAGGGTTTTGCACTAATTGAAATGATTAAGTCTATTTGGATCTTCTTAGGGATTGTGTTTCATTATGAGGATATGCATACAGCAAGTGAATCTAAAACCCACTTCTTCAATAAAAGGAATGTATTCAATACATGTCATGAGTTTTATAGATTCTTGCAATCCTAAGATAATGTGAAACTTAAGAGAGAATCTTAAGTAGGACATCAATGAGTTGGAGTCAACATTTTGATCATGTGATAAAACTTTTCTCGATAAGTCGAGAAGTTGTGTTTATACATGGAGTTTAGTGGGAGTTACGGAAGTTTTAATTAGTCTTATATGTGGATGACATATTGATCATTGCGAATGATATAAGACTTTTCGAGTATTATGATACATCTTTATTATCCGGATTTATGAAGATATATCCACATGATATTAGCGTCAATAAGAAGTCTTATGTTGATAAGATTCATGAGTAGTTCAATTAATTTGAACATATTTGATTGATTCCATTTGCTTCCGCTGCCGGATCAATTAAATGAGTAATGATGTATAACACTTCATATGCTTTGAGTATGATGAATTGGTTTTAAAATCGAATTTAAGTAATCTTTACCAAGTAAGCTATAAAGATTACCCTTAAGTGCTTGCAGAAGCATTAAGGAAGTAAAGCAAAGTGTTTATGATGCAATATTGTGTAAGGGTGTTACACAAGTGACAATTGAGATTGCGCATGGTTTCCGACAAAACCATAATCAAAACACATTAGGATGGTTAAGATACCATTGTGGCAATGTTAATTAAGAAGTAGATTTTCTAGAATCGTTCTAGGCAATAAAGAACAATGAGAGATATTTATAACGGAAATTGAGTACACTTGCGATCATGAGATGTGCAAGAAGGATGAGTCCCGCACACCGTGAAAACAAGTGGGAGCTATTCTAAGGCTAGAGGGCCTATGTCTTGATTGGATCTCGACACGTACTCGAAAAGTTTTGTAATGCAAATGTATACATTACAAAGGAAAACGAGTATGTAGTAAGGTTGAGTAAGGTACAAGAAGTTGATAAAACCTACTAACCAAAGCCTTCTCAAAGGCTAAACATGATGAGTCATGTCATTTCAATTGAATTGAAATGAACAACTACGTACAAGATCAAATTAGATTATAGAATATGAAATAGTAATCATGCATTGACTATTCATATGTAATAATCACATTTGTCGTTCGAGTTTTACTTTAAAACTCTTTTATTATACTTTGTTACATCCAAACGGGTTGTAGAGACAATTGAACCCCGTTAAAGTGAACACGGATTAGCATTGTATTCGCCCATAGTCATTTGTATGAGGTGACGTCTCGAAGTGACTAGAGTGTGATGCGATTGATGGCAAGTTCAAGTGCCATACAGTCATGTGAGATGACTAGTCGATCACATAGGCAGATTGTTAGGAACACCTTGTCGGGCCTTATGACCGCTTATAGAGTTCTGGCAATTTATATAGCCTGGTCGTGGCGAGAGCTACTATAGTATTCTAATGAGTCGATTCTTTTGACTAAAGACTATTCACCTAAGATGGCAGAGTTTCAGATTAACTTTGATTTGTGTTACTACGACCTTCGAAAATGGGGTCAAATGGGCATATTTTGGGTTATGATGGCTGTGGCTAGTCGAAGGGAATAAGTGCGATAGGAATTGTCCACCCCCTTGTCAGGGTTAAAAGAATATCTCAGGGCCACTCGAGGAGTAATGAACTGGAAATGCGTGGCCACGCTCGGAAGGTATCTATGATAGATAAATCCGGTCAATCGCTTATTCTCCGGATCGAGGAAACCACTCTCGATATGATCACTTGCAAGTACGACCAAAGACACCGGCATTGAGTGGGAGATAGTAATAGGACAAGAGAATTGGTGACGCACACTTGTCGAGGACAAGTGGGAGATTGTTGGGAAATGTGTCCTCAACAATAGTGCGATCACATGATTTAAATATCATTATTAAATCTCATTTTAAGAATACATGTGGGATGTAATTTTTTTACAGTCAGCTGGTCCACACATATCGGTAATGATTGGCTGACTAGAGTTTGACATTACTGTCGTGCGACGGTGGTGATCAGTTGATCCCCTTAGGTCATACCTATAGGGAAATACTCTTAATTGATTATTTAATTGATCGTATACCGATACGAGTTAATTAAATTGCTTAAAATTGACGGATGATTTTGTGAGTATAATTTACGTATCTTATTGTAAATATGATTAAATAAGACACGGTCTAAGTAATCGAATTATTTTATTACTTGGATGAAATTATTGTTTACAGAAACAATTGAAACGGAATGAATAAATTATTATAAATACAGAATGTTGTAGTTTATAATTTGGAAACATTTTTGGTACAAGTAATTACGAATTACTAGTCGATTTTGTAAATGACATATTTTATGAGTATGTTAATTTTTAATATGTTAAAAATACATTACATTGTGACATGTCATGTAACATGTTACATGTGACAAATTTGACAAATGACAAAAATAAAATGGATTCTCCATTTTATGCCCAAAACCGAAAATAAGGGGGTGTGTACATAGTTTATATTGTGTTGTTTATTTTTAAATGAAAACACAATCATAACACTAGGTAGTAGGCTTGCATGCCTAGTCTCTTGTGAAGAGCACAAATGAAAAGTGTTGGGCATCCTACCCAAGCATTTTTTCGGCCACTCCAAAGAAAAGAGAGAAGAGCTTTTCTCACCCATTATCATTATTCATTCTTCCCATATAATTTTCTAGAGTAAGAAAATGCAATAAATACTCTCTACAATTTATGATAATTCTAGAGAAATAAAGTCACATATACTCCCTCTTGACCGAGATTTTCAAGAGTAAAATGCAATTTATTTTGTGTCAATTTTATAATAAAACTAATATTATTACTAGATCTAAATAATATTAGTTATTAAGAGATTTCCTTGGGTATATGCTTTTGGGAGGGATTCTATACTTGAATCCTTGTTCTTCCATTTGGAGAGCTCAAGAACAAGTGAGTAGGTGAACTCACTTGTGCCCATAAATCCTAAAATCACAATGTAAGATGATGGTTTCTTCTTTATATTGTTTATTAGTTTGCATGCATAAGATCAATCTTTAATTTTATGACAAATTAAATTAAAACATATATGAATATGTAAGTATATAGATCTACTTTTCCTTCAAGTCAAAGCCATGTCCCGCTCCATACGAGCCTGTCTCTCTGCAATCTCAACTAACAAACCGTCACGGCGCCCTTGGTCCATGACCAAGGACGCCTCAAAGAGTGGTGGAGGTACAAAATTAGCCGATAGGACCGGCTGTGTCTGGTCGGCGGGTGCGGGAGTAGGAGTAGGAGTAGGGATCGAGGTAGGTGTGGTCGTGGAAGTCTGGCCACCTCCAGAAGGTGTGGACCCCTCTCCGGTCTCAAGTCTACGTCGCTTCTTAGCGGCGGGTAAAGTAGTAGGTGGTCGGACCTAGAGCTGGTAGTCAGGTAGAGGTGGAAGCCGGGCACCCAGTGTGACAGTAGGCAAAGGGGCTAGACGGGGGAGAGTGGTGCAAGGTAGGTCCACAGACAAGGAACCATCTATCTTCCAAGTCCGGTAGTAAGAAGTCAGCCAGGTCTGAGGGTACATGGACGCTAGGCTCAGGTATCTATCTCCCTCTAGGTACGGTAAGTCACGAGGCAAGGCAGGGAAGAGGGAACGGGCAAGAATGGTGGCTATGCCACCGCAGACAATAGATCCCGTGACCTTCTTCCCCTGGGCCTGGAAGTACTGGGCGGTCAAATAGGCAATGTTGAGGGTAAAAGGACCCTCGCAGTCAATGTTCAGGTAACCGCCTAAGATGGAGAGCTTGTTGTTGTTGATGTTGTTTGGCTCCCTTCGGCCAAAAATGGTGCTCCCCATCAGTCTAAGAAAGTAACGGGCAGGGGGAAGGTGGACCTGAGCGAGCTTTCGCTCGGGAAAGGTGGTCTGGGCCAAGGTCCGCCAAAGCTGACGAATGACCTTCTTAGGGGAAACAGTGGCGCCCTTAAAGGAAACTCCGAGTCTGGTACCAAACTCGTCCAATGTCATCGAAAAAGTCCGGTTGAACAACCGAAAAGAAACAGCAAGACTAGTGGGGACAGCGTCGTGTGCCCCGGAGGATAAGGTGAAGGAGCTGAAGAACTCGAGACTCAGCTCCAGAAAGGTGTGCCCACTCATAGTGATGAGTCCGGCCATCCCCGTGCCCCGTAAAAGCTCACAAACAGGCTCATAGAAACCGAGCCTCTCAAGTGACGCACGACAAAGAAAACGCGTAGGAAAAACTCGCAGCCAACTAAGTTATAAAATCTAGTACGATGTACACCATTAACAAAAATTACCTGCGGGTACTCAGGGTGGGAGTCGAGGGAGTCGTCCCCTCGGATGGTAACCGTGCCACCAGAGACGCTAGGAGCAGGTGTAGCACGACCACGACCACGACCCCGGCCTCAGCCTCTAGAACCTGAGGTAGAAGACCATCCAGTGACGGTACGAGGAACTAGGACCGCCCGTAAAGCAGCTGCGACTGCGGGTGAGTCCGCCACAGGTGTGCTCACCGTGGCTGAATTAGAGGCTGTGGCTGCAGCTGTGACCGCCACTGAGGAAGAAAGGCTAGCAGCAGTGCTAGCATTAGTAGTGGCTGTGACTGAGATGGTAGCTGAAACAGGGCTAGCAGCACTAAACACAGTCCCGGCAGCAGAAACAAGAAAAACAGAGGTACTGGAAGGTACGGAGACGGTAGTAGCAGCAGGGACTACCGTCTCAGAAAGAGACAAGGATGGACTGGCAGCAGAGCTCGAAGAAGGCATCGAGCTAGAATCCATCCTAAACAAATTGGGCAGGGGAATTTGATAAGAAGACAGCACGAAAACAGCGTGAAAATTCCCAAAACAGTCGAAGAATTCGACTATCGACCCAAAAAAACTCCCAAATTACCTCAAAAGATTCGAATGGTAGCAGGTAGACAGAATAGGGGCGGGGTGCCAGATGATATAAGCAGCAATTTAAGCAACAAATGGGACAAATTAAGCCTAACCAGCAGCAAAAACCAATTTACAGTCGAAAATTTCGACTGTAAATACCCCTAATCGCAAATTTCTCGCAAAAAATTCGAATTAATCAAGCAAATATCAATGAGGCATGGGAATTAAGCATCGAGTAAGATGAATTAAGCATTGAAACAGAATTATAGTCGAAAATTTCGACCTACAATAAAGACCGAAACCCTAATTCTTGATTATCCTCATGAAAAGCAAAAATTAAAGAAATTAAAGGATAAAGAAGTGTAAGGATCACTTACTTGATGATACAGAACCCACAAAGAACAATTAATCGACAAGAAACAAGCAAAATAGGCGATTTTTGATCGAAAAACCGCGGAACCCTAATTCCTCTAATAGACCGAGTAAAACAGCACGAATCAAGGAGAAAATAGAGGGCAAATGACGATTAATTAACAATAAACACAATGTAGGTGGTGGATTTGGCAAATGGGCAAGAAAAATGGAGGAATTGAGGTTTTTTGATCGCAAATATGGAAGGGGGTCGAAATAATGAAGAGGAAATGAAAGAAATAAAACAAAAGAGGGAGTTAAAGAGACTCCCTGCGTGTAATTTCAAAATTCACTCGATCGAGTGGTTTAGAACTTCTCGATCGAGAACTTCTTGCATTTATCTACTCGATCGAGTAAAAAGTTACTCGATCGAGAACTCCCCTTATCAGCTTTAGTCGATCGAGTAACTTGGGATCATTCGATCGAACACAATTCACTCGATCGAGTACAAAAAGTACTCGATCGAGCTCTTTTACTCGTGTTAGCTCTTGAATTTGCTGATATTCCTTTGAGTTTGCGTATAATTCCCCAAACCTGCATAAAAACACTCGCAAAAATATCCCAAAATACCAAATACGAAAATTAACAGTCTATAGTCTCTAATCTATGCTAAAAATTGTCTAAATTCTAATTGTCCTAATTAAAAGCAATAAATAAAATTCAACGGAAAATTTAAAAATTGTTTTTACAATTTGTTACACGAGGCATTTCCCCGCTCACTTCTCGAAGCAATCCAGCAGCCCCTCGGAGGGCTTCTGACTGGAGGACGTCATCTCAGCAACATTAATCGTCCACTTCAATTTCCACGAGCTTGCATGTGAGTCATTAGGAGGAGAATAGTTGACATCTACATACGCGCGAACTTTTCTCATCCTTACTCCTTTCTCACCGGCTTTAACATCGTCACTCCCACTTTGACTGACATTAATTGCACAATACTCTTTGACAACTCCTGCATTATTTTCATCTGTACCTGCAACAAGGAAAACAGATGAACTTTCCTCTTTTTTGCTCTCAACCTGTGGCGGAGGGGTCACAATAGCAGCACAATACTCCAAATTCTCGTTTGGAGTGTCAATAGGAGGGTCTACAGAAGAGAGGGCATTGCAAGGCTGAGCTTGCATGGGAGCCCTTCGGAACTTAGACTGGTGGAATATCAATTCCTCGTCCCCAACCTGAAAAGTCAATGTCTTGCCCCCGACGTCTATTACTGCACGGGCAGTGAATAAAAATGGCCTCCCTAAAATAATAGGGGTATGGGCATCTTCGGGGATGTCAAGTACAACGAACTCAACGGGAATAAAGAACCTCCCGATCTTAACAGGTATGTCTTCTATGACACCTAGTGGCCGTGATATGCTACGGTCGGCCATCTGAACAGTCATATTTGTGCAATTAAACTTGGTCAAACTAAGTCTCTTAGCCAGAGACAGCGGTAAGACACTCACGCTAGCGCCAAGATCGCATAACGCGTTATCAATCAAATGGGTACCAATATGACACGAAATCGAAAAATAACCCGGGTCTGACTGTTTGGGAGGTAACTTATTCTGAACTAGGGCCGTCCCTACCTCGGTCAAAGCTACCGTCTCATGGTCATTAATGTTCCACTTACGCAATAAAATTTCTTTCATAAATTTAAGGTAAGAGGGTACCTGTGTCAGCAGTTCAGCGAATGGCACAGTGACTTGCAAGCTTTTCAAGAGTTCGGCAAATTTGCCGAATTGTTGATTAGCCTTAGTACTCTGCAAACGCCTCGGGAAGGGCACCGTGATGGGTATCTCGAGTCCCTTGTTCCTCTCTTCCAACGTGTCAGCCGGATCAAGCTCTAAATCCTTCGAACGCTTCTTTCCTCTCGAACGAGGTCTTTCAGGCGATATTTCACTCGATCGAGCACTAGCAGGCTCTCGATCGAGCTGTTCTTTATCAGCATTATTCGATCGACCAAAAATTTCATTCGATCGAGTAAGATCTTTTTCCTGTTCACTCGATCGAGTAGAAATTTTACTCGATCGAGTCATTTCTTCAGCACTTTCACTCGATCGACCCCCAGAAATCAGTCGATCGAGTACTTTATTTGTCGTCAGCTTTTTTTCTTCAACAGAACATTGTTCATCAGTAGTAATTACCTTCCTCGGGTCTGATTTCAACATGTCCGGTCCCTCATATGAACGACCGCTCCTCAAATTAATTAAATTTACCGTCTCATGTGGATTCTTATCAGCTTGTGACGGTAAATGACCCGGTTCCCTTGTGGACTGGTTCGCGGCTAACTGGGCAACTTGAGTTTCAAGTGCCTTGATAGATGCATCTTTTTGTTGATCACTCAGCTGCCACTGCTTTGTCAAAGACTGCAACATCGTCTTCAACTCACCTAGCTCACTTACTCCCCCAGAAGATGATGCACCTTGATTAGGTGTAGGAAAGGAAGGAGGCTTCTGAAAGCCTTGTTGAGCCTTATGAGGAGGGACATATGGTTGCTGCTGCTGCGAGGATAGGTAGGATTGAGCACATTTTGACTTGTCCACCTCAAATTGGGATGGACTGCCCCTTGGTTGTTATAGTAGGAACCCCCTCCTTGCCTGTATTGTTGAAAAGCAAGGACCTGTTCCTTCTCCGTAAGACAGCCAACAGCAGTGTGACCGTCGTTGCTCCCACACCTCTCACATGTGACAGTCTCCTCTCTAGTAAGCAAATGGACCGTCTGAGGCTCCCCAGCAGAATGTAACTCCAACTTATCAAACCTAGCATTCATGGCTTCCAGCTGAGCCACAACTTGCTTATCGACTACATGAACTGTTCTAATACCATCCCTCGGGTTCCCATACTCAGCACAGTGGGTCGCCATCTCTTCAATAAGAGCCCATCCCTTATCATCGTCGGTGTTCTTTTGAAATCTTCCGTTGGATGATGCATCAAGTATGGCTCTGTGATCATCGTATAGTCCATTGTAGAACTGATTGGATAGGAACCACGGATCAAAACCATGGTGAGGAATAGACCTCACCAACCACTTGAAACGGCACCATGCTTCATAGAAAGTTTCATCGAGTGCTTGTTTGAAACTTGTGATCTTGGCCTTCAGCTGATTAGTGTGCTGCGGAGGGAAATATCTCTTATAAAAAGCAAAAGCAAGGGTCTCCTAGTCGGTGACCCCCGCGGCCGTGCGGTCCAAATCAGTCAGCCACTCCCTGGCTGAGTCAGTCAAAGAAAAAGGAAACAGAAGCTCCTTAATCTTGTCTTGAGTTACCCCCTTTGTGGCGGGGATAGTAGAACAGTAGTCCGTAAAGACCTCCATATGCTTCCTCGGGTCTTCACCTGCCACACCTCTAAAGAGATTTCTCTCCACCAGATTGATATAGGAAGGTTGGATGTCAAATATATTTCCATCCTCAATCTGGAGATTGAAACCCTTTGGAATTAATGATGCTTTAGGCTCCGAGTGACTAGCAATGTTCGGCATCTTTACTGGTTGGCTTACAAAACTGGAAGTATCTTCTTCAAAAGATGGGTTTTCTCTAAAAAGGAAATGCTGAAGCTCTGGTTCGAAAGTACTCAAGTCTTCCATTCGTGATTCTCTTTGCAGACGGAGTCTATGCCTGAACAGTCTCTCTGACTCAGAATCAGCTGAAACTAACTCAAACCTGTGTGACCTGGGCATACACAACACTGAAATAAAATGAATAAGAACTGCCTCAAGGAATAAAAATTCCCTGAGACGGATAAATAAACGAAACAAAGACAGATAGGGCAATTGCCTCCCCGGCAACGGCGCCAAAATTTGACAGGGTTGTCGTATACCTATCAAAAATAACTAACTAAACTAACTATGTAGCTAGGGAAGTCAGGTCGATCTCCTCAGGGAGGCAAGATATCTGTAAGAGTCCGTCTATTTGGTCACAAATGGGGGGGGGGGGGGTTGTAATTTAATTTCTAAACTAAAAATGTTTAAAGGAAGAGAAATAAATAAAGAGCAGTTAAGGCAGAAAAATAGAATTAAACTATCAATAGAGAGGGGACATGTCAGGATTTCGGTTCACTACGGTAGTCCAGTGACTCAACTGTAAACAACTTAGATAAATTACTGCGAGACGGATATGGAAAGGTCCTTCCGGTCCACTTTCTATCCTAAATTACCACTAACTTAACTTCTGTCCTCGTCAGGGTAGTCTACTGTTCATAGCAGGTCTATTTAGTCCAATCTTCCGATCCAGGATTAAATTTAACCAGATTAAAAAGGTGACTCAGAAGCGTGCACTCAACTAAGTCGGTAAATACAGTTATATTGCTATGGGGACATAATCTCACAATTAATTCATCTAACCTATTTACTACATCGTCACATTTCTACCGTAGATTCCCTAATCCTAACATGAAAAGATTTAGCTACTCATATCGCTAATGTTGTTAATAATAACAATATTGAAATAACTAATAATAAACATAGTGAAACAATAATTAAAATGCATAAACAAAGATTAGGGCAGAAATTAAGAAGGAGCAAAACAAGCAATTAAGATGAACAAATGAAAGATTAATATTAAAAAGGGAGAAAGAGATTACAATCGCAAGAATCCGGCGTAAAGAACAAACAAATCCGAGCTAAATAACCCCGAAAACAAAGTTACAGTGAAGAAGAAAAAGTAACGCAGTCTTTACTGTGAATGATGAATGATAGATAAAACTTAGATAATGAATAGAATAGCCCCTAATGACCTAGTTAACGTGTGCTTAAATAGAAAAACTACTAAGTCCAATAACTAAAACAAGTTCACGGGCTAATTAAAGCCCACGCCAGCCAAAACCACTCGATCGAGTAGTTTGAAACCACTCGATCGAGCATTCCTCCAGATAATCTACTCGATCTAGTAGAATTGTTAGTCGATCGAGCAACCTCAATTTCCAGCACTTCTTGATCGAGTAAAATATTACTCGATCGACCAACTCCAGCTATATAAACCACTCGATCGAGTGATAAGATAGCTCGATCGAGTATTCTTCCTTCAAATCAGCTCAAACTCGTGACCGACTGCCTCGTCGACCGTTCCTTCATTCATCCCAATGCAAGATCTCACTCTGGAAAATCCCGTTTCCTCAAAATGCATGAAAAAAGGACGAAAATGGTACGATTCCACTACTTTCGCGTTCATTTCTACAAAACAGACAAAACGAACCAAAGTAGCCAATTCAGGGGGCAAAATGCAATATAAACAGTACGAAAGTACATAGAAATATGTGCTAAAATAGGCTAAAAAGACTATACAAAATGCACGTATCACCGTCCCTTCCCGCGGTTGTTTCCCACATTGGGTTTTCCGCGTCACCAAATCTCACGTGTCAATCTTTACTTATGTACTTAATTCTTTTATTAGCACTAAACACGACCATACAACCAATACGCAACGAGTAAGACCGCATTGACCTCGCATAACCTAAAACCCGGTAAAAATTACCAAAACAGTTTGGCGCCCACCGTGGGGCATTGTGGTCGTCAATCGTTGATTAACTCAGATATCTAATGCACAAACAAGCATCAGCACCCATGTCAGGGAGCGGTCAGCCATCGATACCACCCAATCCAGTTCAAAATCCAGTATCAGCGGCACAAACGCAGGCTCCCGGACACACCCCAAGAACCACATCCGTGACAAAAGTCACCCTACCTCCTTAGACTCATGCTGTAACGGCCCAGCCTAGGTCAGACAAGGGCACAGCAAGTTCAGGCCTTACTCCACAACCCACTCCAACGCAAGTCCTGCTTAGTGGTATAGAGAACCTTCAAAAGGTCATGGAAGATATGCGAGAAAACCAGAGAAAGGCAAAAGCTGAAGCAAAGAGAAGGGACAGGGAACTCTGGGCGCAGATAGACTTTCTTCAAGCAAAGAACAGATCCAAAGACACACCCAAAGACGGGGAACGAAGATCGGGCCCCAATAGTGGATCATACCCAGGGGGCATCAGGCAGCAGGAGTCAGCTTCGACAGATACCAGCCTAGCTGGTAACAAGACTAGACCTGACAGCATTATCAGCTGGAGAAAGAATAACCCTACAAGGGTTAGGATATCTCACACCAGAGAGCTGGCAGCCAGCCAGCCGCGTGGAAGCACAACCAGGTAACCTCTCGGTTGATAATTTCATGGTAACTAACCAAACACCTGGTGTAGGATCCGCAGGTAGCCCGCAGGTGACCTGGCATCAAGGAACACCTATTACTTCAACACCATTTGCTACCACGCCGCATCAGAACCTTCAAGAGTTCGGGCCCGAAAGCAGCACACCAAGTCAGCAGGTAGCAGATAGGCGGACCTCGGACTCAGGAAGCCTGACCAGCCGGCAGTACCTGGAGCTAAGGGAGATGCTGAGTAGGGCCCCAGGATTGCCACCTCCACTTGAGAAGGCAGCGTCGGATAGTTATGTTAACTCGCCATTCGTGGATGCCATATGCATCGTTGCCATGCCAAAGGGATTCACAAATCCAAACATGACTCTCTTTGATGGCACTACAGATCCCTTTGACCACATGAGCCAGTACAAGCAGAAAATGATGACAGTAATGGCTGTAGGACAAGTAAAAGAAGTCTGTATGTGTAAGGGGTGTGGACCCACACTGTCGGAGCCAGCACTCCGATGGTTCGTAAGCTTGCCTAACAGGTCAATATCCACGTTTGCCGACTTGGTAAACGCATTCACCCAGCAATTTGAAAGCAGCCGGAAGCCATAGAAGCATGCAGGAGACTTGTACATAATTATTCAGGGAGCTGGAGAGACCATTGGATAGTACAACACCAGATTCAACCATGAGAAGGTGGCAGTAAGGGAGTGTGACGTGTCGACAGCTGTGGAAGCCATCAGGAGGGGCGTCCATCATGAATCTGACCTGTACAAGCAGCTAACTATGCACCCTTGTCATAATTTTGAGGCAGTACAAGAAAAGGCAGCGGCTGCGATAAGATTAGAAGAAGATATCATAGCCAGAGCCAGCATACCAAGTACACCAAGCATATCCAGCACGTCGGCCATGGAAAAGTCAAGTAGAAAGTAGCCCACTAGCAAGAAGGACGAAAGGTACATGCCATACGGTAGGGGAGTCAACAGAGTAGACAACAAAGAAGAAAATCAGCAGCTCCCTACACTGGCAGAGTATGGATTCACAACTGGCGTCGGAGGAATCCTAAAAGCACCCAGAGAGATGGGAGACAGGGTAAGATGGCCCAGGCCACCAGTAGAGGAACAGGCATGGCGAAAGGACAGCAAGAAGAAGTGCGAGTTCCATCGTGACATCGGACATAACACAGAGGATTGCTACACACTACGCAGGGAGATCAAACGCCTATATGAGCAGGGAGACTTGAGCCACCTATTACCACGTGGGGGCAAGTAGCACGATAAGGTAGGCTCCACAAAACCTGCAACTCCACCCAAATGCAAGCCCATCCAGCAGAGACGAAGAAAGTTCGCGGCTAAGAGAAATAAGGTAATCAACCAGAGGTAGATAGCCTGCTAGCAGCAAACAAGATACGGGAGGTGAAGTACCCAGAATGGTTGTCAAATGTGGTGGTAGTACCCAATAAGAATGGAAAATGGAGAGTATGCATGGATTTGACTGACCTCAACAAGGCATGTCCCAAGGATCCTTTCCCGTTACCACACATTGACGCAATGGTGGACGCAACAGCTGGACATGAAATGTTAACATTCCTAGACGCTTGGAGTGGTTACAATCAAATCAAGATGGAGCCTGCAGATCAAGAAAAGACAGCATTCATGTCTGAGAGAGGGAATATATTGTTACAATATCATGCCATTCGTCCTGAAGAACGCAGGGTCCACATATCAAAGGCTGGTCAACCGTATGTTCAAAGAACAGATAGGAAGAACCATGGAGGTATATATCGATGATATGGCGGTGAAATCAGAAAAAGCTACAGATCACATGCAGCATCTGGCAGAAACATTCAATACCTTCAGATAATAGAAAATCAAGCTAAACCCGTCCAAGCGCACCTTTGGAGTATCCTCCGGCAAGTTATTAGGTCACATTGTAACCCAGAGAGGGATAGAAGCCAGCATCGAGCAGATTAAGGCCGTATTACAGTTGGAGTCACCAGAAAAGCAAAAGGGCGTGCAGAGGCTAGCTGGCAAGGTAGAAGCTTTGAGCAGGTTCATCTCAAGATCCTCGGACAAATGCAGACTATTCTACGATTTACTGAGGAAGAGCCAGAAGTTGGAGTGGACTACAGACCACGAGCAGGCATTCAGGGAGCTGAAACACTACCTCAGCAGCCCACCGTTACTATCAAAACTGGAGCCAGGAGAACCATTGTTCCTTTACTTAATTGTCATAGAGGTAGCAGTAAGCGCAGTTCTAGACAGAGAACAGGATAAGGAGCAAAAGCCAGTCTACTACGTAAGCAAGTCTCTGCTGCCAGCAGAGACAAGGTACACATCTCTCGAAAAGTTAGTACTAGCACTAGTAGTTGCATCTTACAAACTGCGCCCCTACTTTGAGTCCCACATCATACATGTTGTAACCAATTACCCATTGAAATACATAATGAGGAAGCCTGAGCTGCCAGGCAGAATGTCAGAGTGGTCCGTACATCTTAGTGGATACGATATCGGGTATGATCCGAGAACAGCAATAAAGTCACAGGCACTGGCAGACTTTATGTCAGACTTCAGCCCAACTATCCAAAATCTGGCAGACGAAGAGATCTTAATCCTCAAAGGAAACAAGGAGGCAGAAGTCTGGCAGATGCACATCGATGGAGCCTCCAACCAATGGGGGGCAGGCGTAGGACTAATCCTGCGTTCACCGCAGGGGGGCCTGATAGCACAAGCCATAAGATGCGAGTTTAAGGCTACCAATAATGAAATAGAATACGAAGCCTTAATACTAGGAATGCAGCTAGCTCTGGAGTTGGGAGTCAGGAACCTACAAATATTCAGTGGCTATTTGCTAATAGTTAACCATGTGAACAATGAATTTATAGCCAGGGACTCAAAGATGATCGCTTACTTAAAGATAGCAAAGGAGCTGAAATAGAAATTCAAATATTGCAAGCTTAAGCAGATTCCCAGAGACCAAAATATAGAAGCATATGCCTTAGCAACTCTGGGGGCAACCTTCAAGCCAACCGAGCTGTCCAATATCCCCATCGCGCACATGTTGGAACCCTCTATCCAAAAATTAGAAGAGGTGGACGAGGAGAACTGGAGGACCAGCAAAATAAGGTGACAGTTCAGACAACCACAGATGGCTAGGCAGCTGCCCAGCCAAACGACCGGCTAGCCAACCAGACAGCTGGCCAACCAGATGATCAGCCAGCTGACCAGTCAGATGACTGGGACTGGCGGACACCCTACCTAGATTGGTTGCGGCACAGCAAGCTGCCAGATGACAAGAAGGAAATAAGAGGTTTCAAAATGAAAGCCTCCAGATTCATACTGATTGATGATGTACTTTTTAGAAAATCATTGGCAGGACCCTACTTACGGTGCCTGGATAAGCAAGAAGCACGGACTGTGTTGCATGCCCTCCACAGTGGCGAATGTGGAAACCATGCAGGGGGCAGGAGTCTGTCAAACAAAGCTCTCAGGCAAGGCTACTTCTGGCCAACAGTGAGGGCAGACTCAACAGAATACGCCCGCAAGTGTGATGCTTGCCAGTGCTCAGCGCCAATGATCCATCAGGCAATAGAGCCCTTGCACCCCATCATTTCTCCTTGGCCATTCATGACATGGGGAATGGATATAGTGGGTCCCCTGCCTAGAGCCACAGGAAACAGAATATGGATGCTAGCAATGACAGATTATTTCTCCAAGTGGATGATGTGACCATAATTGGCGCATATTTAGCCCCCGAATTACCATTGTTTCCATGCTTTTAGTGCCTATTTGGGTCATTTCGTATCTTTAGTTCTTTGTTTTGCATATTCTTTGAGATTTTGATCCCTTGGTAGGAAAGGAGTAAGAATCTTGCATTTTCATGGCAAAACGAGGCTAAATTGATTGTATTCAATGACCAAGCATCAAGAAGAGACAAGACTAGAAGGCCTTTGTACATATCATAGTAGAAGAGCAATGTTGAGAAAAGGATCCTTAAGTCCCCGAGGAAATCCCCAAGGAATTTATAAAGAAAAGGGAAGAAAAGAAGAAGAATTGACGCTGAACTACAATCCGAACGGATTGTACCAAATCCGCCCGTCCGTCCAGCCCAATCCGAGCGTCCCACCTTGGAATCCGCTCGGATTCCCCCAGCACAATCCGAGCGTCCCTCTCTCGAATCCGCTCGGATTCCTCAGCCCAGATCCGGCCGTCCCGACTCCAATCCGCACGGATTTCAAGATGCAAAGACGATTTTCATTCTTCAAGCTACGAAAAGAGAAGCCCTTCTCTCAGAAAATACCGGATTCTCCTTGCTCAACTTAAAAAGTGTAATTACTAGTTTAGCCCTTAGTTAACCCTAATGCATCCTCCCTAATTTTCACTATAAATACCCCATTAGTCTAATTAGAGGAGCATGTTCTTCTTATCAATAATTAGAGTAGTTAATATCAATCAAATCTCTCTTCAATATTGTAATCAAGTATTAATCAAGTTTTAATCCAAGTTTTAGTTCTTTAATCTCTCTCTTGTTCTTCCTTTATTTTGGGTAATTGAAGATTATTTGGGTTATTATTGGGAGATTGACAACCTCTCAATCTAGGATTCAAGTACTTCTATTATTCTTGCTTTATTATTGGAATCATTAGTAGGTATAATCTCTTAATCCCTTTTTAATTATTGTTAATTACTTTCATTTATTCATCATGTTTCATTATGTTAGTATGATTGACAACCTTTCTAGCATGATCAACATGATAATGAGTGAGTAGTCTCTTAGCTAGGGTTTAATGGGTGATTAGGGGAAACCAACATGGGGGATGATTCATGCTTAAATCAATATGCTTTCATATCTTATTTGCTTGCTTGTTTTAATCTTAATACATGCACATGTTATATTTGATGAAATGCTAAGCCTATGAATCCTTGCATTTACTATCATCTTCTATCCTTTCAACTTGACTTGTAAGACATAACCCAACTCGAGTCTTGTTAGACCATGTATGTGTTGAGTAGGAAAGATTAAGTCGACTTGTAGGTGTTGTACAATCTAATCGATTCGGCTCCGGGACCCAAACTTTCCTAGGATTGTAAGATATAACCCAACTCAATCCATCACAACAATAATTGCTTGCTTATAATTTGAGAACATGTTTGTATAATCATATCCCATGAATCCCCTATGAACCCATAACACCCTAGTGCCTTTAATCAATTGTTTACACCCCTTATTTTATTCATCTTGCTAGTTTATTTTCATTGCTATTTTAGTTTAGTAACCTTCTACATCAACCCAATTTGTGACACCCCTAGACACTACTAGTTACAATAGAATTCTCATTTCAATACCCGTCCCTTGGGATCCGACCTTTACTTGCCTCTTTACTAATTGTAGAGTTGTTTGTGAAGTATAAATTGTGTTTTGTATCGACCATTGACCAACGACCACATATGCTTAATTGTGAACACGAAATGGCCTCGATCAAAAATGGCGCCGTTGCCGGGGACGGTGTTTAATTGATTTAAGATTTATTTTATTGTTATTAGTTGTGTCTTTTTCACCTTGGGGAAGTAAAAACTCCTCAAGGTTTGTTCTAATTGTTTTCGAGTTGTTTGATATTTTGCATGTCTAGAAGGTTACAAAGAGATTTGTTACCTTTTGACCGTGAAATCGAAAGAACCTTGACGAATAATAGGAGACTTGTTAGGAGGAATTTGGGAGGTGTTGGTGAAGTTGTTCAACCCACTAGTGAGTTTGTCAATCCTTTCGCAATAGAAGGAGAAGAGAACCCATTAAACAATACCACACAAAATCCACCTACAATGCCTAAATTCTCGTCACACTCTATACCCACCGAGGAGAATCTACCAAATGGTACTCCTACACCGCAACATCTCACCGGTAATTTTATTGCCAAGTCCGCCTTCATCCAACTAGTTGAGAGGAGCCAATTCGGGGGAATGCCTAGTGAGGACCCTCATTCTCATATGGAAACCTTTTGCGATTATTGTGATGCTATCTCTCAAACGGGCGTGACTCAAGACCAAATAAGATGGGTCTTATTTCCTTTTTCGTTAATCGGCACCGCAAAGCAATGGTTGAAGGGCCTTGATAAGGCCACCCTTGGAATAGATTCTTGGAAGAAGTTGGCTCTAGCTTTCTACAAAAATTCTACCCACCGGAAAAGACTAACATGCTAAGAGCTCAAATTACGGGTTTTAAGCAAAGGGATGAAGAATCTTTGTATGAAGCTTGGGAGCGGTTCAAAGGTATTTGTCGCTCATGTCCTCACCATGGACTTAGCGAATGGTTTTTAGTGCAACAATTTTGGAATGGTTTATATGAAGATTCAAGGAACATTCTCAATATGGGATCAAATGGAATGTTCACCGAAGTTGATGACAATCAAACATGGAACAAGATTGAGGAAATGGCGGTCCATAATTCACAATATAGTAGGCCTCGCAAGGCTACTAGAGGAGGAAAGCATGAAGTGGACTCCGTTACTCAATTGGGTGCTCAACTTAGTGCTCACATTGACACAATCAACTTGAAGTTTCAACAAGCTATGGCTAGACTTGAGGAAAACTCAAAATCATCAAAGCATCATGTCAATGCCATGACGGCATCCTCATCAATCCCAAGTGGGATATGTGAGAATTGTGGAACTTTGGGTCATGACCCAAGTGAGTGTAGGGGAACAACCGAACAAGTTAATGCTTTCCAAGCTTACAAAAGTGGTACCCCTTATTCAAATTTTTACAATGAAAACACCAAGTTCCATCCAAATCTCTCATACAAAAGCCAAAATGTTCAAAACCCTCAAACAACATACACTCCACCACCCATGAGAAATCAAAATCAAAGACCCTTTTACAATCAAAACCAAGGTTACCAAAATCAAAATCCATACAATCACCAAAATGACCAAGGTTTTGATGTCCAAAAAGCGGTCCTCCAAATGCAAAAGAATCAACAAGAATTTTTCACTCAAATGCAAAAAGATAGCCAAGCAAAGGACACCACCATCAACAACATTCTAGCTCACACCAAGATGTTGGAAACACAATTGACTCAACTAGCATCTTCAAGCTCACAAAGACAAAAAGGGGCAATTACCACCTCAAAGTAATCCCCTAGACATGAAACGGTTAGTGCCATTCACTTGAGAAGTGGTACAAGATATGAAGCACCGAAGGAGCAAGTTGAGGATGAAGTTGTGAAAGCTAGTGAGAATGAAGTTGTTGTGCAAGGTCCCAAAGAAGGGGAATCATCAAAAGAAGAAAGTTCAAAGAAAAATGAAGACAAGGCCAAAGAAAAGGAGCCCATTGTGATTAGACTTCCTTTTCCAAGTCGTCAAGCCAAGCCCAAATTTGATGATCAACTTGGAAAGTTCATGGAGATTGTGAAGAACTTAGAAGTCTCAATTCCTTTCACGGAATTAATCAATCACGTACCGGCCTATGCAAAGTGCATGAAAGATATCCTCACAAAGAAGAAGTCGATCCGGAAACTTGAGACTATCGCCTTCACTAAGGTGAGTAGTGCAATACTTCAAGGGAGTTCACCTCCAAAGTTAAAGGATCCGGGAAGCTTCTCAATACCGTGTACCATTGGCGACACGACGATCAACAAAGCCTTATGTGATCTAGGGGCTAGTGTGAGTGTCATGCCATACTCGGTAAGTAAAAGGTTGGGAATGGGAGAGCTTAAATGCACCAATATCACTCTTCAAATGGCCGATAGATCGACGAAGACACCATTAGGGATATGGGAAGATGTCCCCGTGCGAATTGGGAAGTTTTTCATCCCGGTGGACTTTGTCATTGTTGATATGGAGGAAGATTCCAACATTCCAATCATCTTAGGAAGACCTTTCCTACACACCGCGGGTGCGGTGATTGATGTGAAACATGGAGAGCTCACTCTAGAAGTGGGAGATGAAAGCATAACTTTTAATCTTGACAAGACCATGAGAGCTCCTCATTTACATGAGCCATGTTTCATGATTGATCATTATAGCCGGAAAGATGAAAGGAAGAAATCGGAACTCCAATGGAGGAAGAAAGTTGAAGATGCTCCATTCAAAGAGCAAGTGAATTGTGACAAGGAGAGCTTGCAAAGCTCATCAAAATCAACCAAGGAAGAAGAAGATGGCCTCATTGGCCAAGAGAAGAAATTGGGAGAGTTGTCTCCATCTAAGCAAGAGATTTTCAATGATCAACTCAATGAAGTTTGTGGTCTTTGGGACGACGAATTTGAAGGGATCTTTAATCCCTACATTGGGCATGCCATCGATCATGATCAACAACAAGGGGCACGGTCTATTGAGGACCTCTACCATAACAATGAACAAGCTTTTGATTACTTCTTCAAGGTGTTGAGCAACATCAACAACACCTTGAACATGCCCCCTTGACATCTCATCAAGAATGAGAGTTTGGTGGAGTCCTCCCTAAACCACCACTTGTAAATATTTCTAACTCCCTAACTTACATTTCAATTTTTGTATTGCATTTTTGTCATTTTTGGATTTTATTTACTTTGATCAAAATAATTGTCATGTAAGAGAGAAGTGAGGGAGGGACTAACGATTTCAATTGATGTGTAGTGCTTTGCCTTAGTGTGGGGATGACAATTGCCTAGGCTATTCATGCCTTAGTAGTGCCCCCACAATGAAGAACACAATAAATGAAAAAGAATGAAAGAATGGTAAAGGGAAATGCATTGTGCACGAATGAAGTGAATCCGGGTACAAAGGACCAGAATCCGAGCGGATTCCTGATAATCCGCCCGTCTGCAGCAAATCCGAGCGTCCTGCTGAGAAGACGCCTCTGGGCTGATCTGAAATTGAAAATTTCTTGATCGTTGAAGAATCCGAGCGTATTTGGAAAGACGCCCGTCTCACGTAATCCGTCCGTCTTTTATACAAGACGCCTGTCTTGAAGTCAAGAAAACAAAGAAAAATCTCTCGGGTAGAAATCCGTCCGTCCCGCACAAAATCCGCCCGTCCATCACAAAGAATCCGAGCGGATTCCCAGAATCCGCCCGTCTCTAGGCGGGATTTTGAAAATTTTGAAGCTGCGAGAATCCGACGGATTGCGCCCAATCCGCACGGATTGTCCCTGCGTTTTGAAATTGTCGACTTCTTTATAACCCACCCCACCTTCATTCATTCATTCATTCATTCACAAACACTACCCTAAACATCAAAACCCTCATCCTCTCAATCACAAAAACAAAAACCCTCAACAAAATCCACCAAAATCAAATCAAAGCATCCTTCAAACAACAAATCAATCACTCCATCTTCAATAAAAATCAAAACCAAGAACAAATTCTTCAACCTTTGAGTCGATTTTTGATTTCATAAAGGCAAAGCCTTTCACCTTCCAATCGATTTGGGCATTCTACAAATTGAAGATTTTTGATTCTTTTCTTGGTTAGTTCATCAAATGGCAAGGACAAAGGGTGGAACAAAGGCAACAAAGGCACCAAAGGCAAAGGCTCTCTCTCAAAGGCAAAAAGCTCTCCAAACAAAGAAAGCTTTGGCAATGGTGGTATCAACACCAAATTTGGAAGTGCAACAACAACAACAACAAACTTCTATGGGAGCATCACCTTCTACTCCGGTAATCGATCAACTCTTGCATTATCTGGAGGTAACTTTTATTTCCGATACCCATAGAAAAACATTTGCCAAGTTTGCTATGAAATCAATTCAATCCACCAAATTCATATGTAAAGATGCTTTGGAGAAATTGGGTGTTCTTGAACAAACAAAAGCCTTTTTCAATGCCATGGGTTTGAAGAAATTGTTTGAAACAAAGGAAGTAACATACCCCTCCCTTGTCTTGGAATTCTTAAGTTCTTTAAAAGTGACAAAAGTTGAGAATAGGGAAAATCTTGAGTTTCGTCTAGCTAACACTAGTAGACGCATTACCTTTTCGGAATTAGGTGAAATTTTGGGTCTTAGCGATGAAAAGAAATATCATAAGCAATATGGGAAGTATGACCCCGAGCCTCTTTGGGAGGCAATCTCCGGGAAGAAATTTGGTGATTTTCATGCTTGTCGTGCTCTTTTGGTCCATCATCCGGGCATAAGAGTATGGCACAAAGTTGTGGGAAATACCATAATTGCTAGGAAAGACACCAATCATTTCACAAGACTTGATTTTATTCTCCTTGAATCGGCTTTGAATATTGGAAGAATTCATACCAAGCCTTACAATTCTTTGAGGCTATTGGTTGATAGATGGCTCCATGTAGATAGTGGGAAGAAGGGTACAACCGTTATTGTTAATGGCGGCCTAGTCACGGTCCTCGCCAAGCACTTTGATCCTAATTTCAATAAGGATAGAAAGTACAAGGCTAAGGAAGGTGGCCATCTTATTGATATGTCTATCATGATTAACAAGTTCAAGTGGGTTGCTCACAATCCCCTTGACACCAAGTATGGGTGGCTTACTAGTGAGGCTCGATCATTCACTTTACCCGCAAAGATTTGTCGTCTAAGTGTCCACCGGACCAACTATCTACTTCCCCTATCCGAAGAGGCCGAGTACATCATTCAACAACAAAAGGGTGATCATGAAACCCCCTCCTCTTCCATTGTTATACCGCCTTACCCCTTTGTGTATGAAGAGTTCAAACCGCAAGGAGTTGAAATTGGGAAAGACTATGTCACTCTTCTCATGCAAGCAATGCACAAGCAAGCTTATGAAGATCGGAAGAATGCATATTTGGCTCAATATCCTCCCCTCTTACATTTAGCTAGGCAAGGACTCCTTGATCCATCTTGTCCTTTGCCTAGTTGGGCGGATAAAGAAGCCTTGTTTCCGGGTGCATCTAGGGACGTGGTGGAAGATAATGAGGTTGTTGGAAATGGTGAAGAAATTGATGATAATATTGAGGAAGAAGCAAGTGGAGATGGAGAAAGAGATGGTGAAGATGATGATGAGCAAGATAATGAAGAAAGTGATGAAGAAAGTGCCAAGAAAAGTGGCAATGTGACCACTTCTCATGAGGGAAGTGAGGATGATGATAGCATGATGGAAGACTAGCCTTGGAGACTCCTACACTCCCATGGTTTGTCTATATCTCTTTGTATTTTATTTCATTTTGATCATTGTTGGTTTAGTCCTAGCAACATCAAAGGACTCACACCTCGGTTCCATTGAGGTGTTCTTACTCTATTGTTCCCATTTTTGAAAATCCAAAATGACAATCTAGTTTCATGCATAGCATAGTGTGTGCATGAACTACCCCAATGCTTTGACATTAGCAATAGTGTCTTATTTGGTTTGGGGAAGTTGATACATACACAACGGGAGGTAATCTAAATTATCCTCTCCGTCATAACAAAAACCATGCATCATGTAGTATAGCTTAGTGTAGAATTGCATTTAGTATAGAAATCATGCATCATTTTTGCATAATTTCCATCATTTTGGCCATTGAGGACAATGCCCATATTAGTGTGGGGATGGGAATTCTAACACTTAACTTTTATTCAAAAACCATAAAAATTGAAAAAATTTCAAAAAACAAAAAACAAAAAACAAAAAAAAATTGAAAAAATTGAAAAACCAAAAACAAGTTCATTTCCTTTGTATATATTGTCTTGTATATATTGTGTTTGTTTTATCCTTGTTCACTTTGATTGACTACGCCACATCCGAGACATGAGGATATTGAAGACCGCATGGTATGATCTTTCCAATCTCCTTTTTCCTCTTTATGTTAATGACTATGTGGCTTTATTTTGATTGATGCGGTATAACAATGTGAACTTAGGATTGCATTTAGATTATATGTCATATTAGTTGGTAGAATCATTTGCATTAGGATGTGTATATGTTAGTTGCATCATGGCATGTAGTTTGCATGTTAGAAAAATTTTGCGAAACCGTCTACTTTGGAAGCTTGACAAGTGTATATAGGCCCTAGTAGATGCTTTTTATTCTTAAGACTTTGCTTGTTAGAATACTTGTAAAACACCCTAGGATGTGTCATGCTAGTAACCTTTGACCCATGGTTTAAGGCCTAGTCAAGAGTACCTTGTGGTGTGATAACTCCTTGGCTACCGTTTATTCCAAGGTGACCCTTGAAACCATGCATACTTCCATCATTCATCCATGTTCTACCACATTTTTGTCATCAAAGGGAATGGGCACAAAAAGAAATCAATTTGAGTTCAAAGAAATGAAAAGTGAAAGAAAGTTTGCAAAAATGCATCAAATGAAAAAAGGAGCAAAAATAGACTCCTAAAGCTTCAAATACAAGGCACCCTCGTTACTAATTGGGGTGACTTTGAAAATGTTCAAAAAGAAATGCAAAAAGTTGTCAAGTGTTGAAATGCCAAAAATCAAAAAGAAATGGCAAGAAAGTGTTCTCAAATGTCAAATGCCACAAGAAATTGGGGGAAAACAAAAAAACAAAAGCAAACTCCCAAAGTGAAACTCAAAAATCTATCGATCCCTTTATCCATCGTATCCATTTTTGTGCATGGTAGAGAGGGGACGACCCTTCTTCTTGTCTAGGCAAGAAGGGGAATTCCGCGATCCTCCAGTGTTTCTAACACCATAGGGAGTCTACTCTTGACAAAAGCATTTAACGATTGAGGGCAAAGGTACCCCTAGCTTGACACCTTTTGGGAGGTGATTTATTGGTATCCTTCTAGGCCTAGTAGTTTGAACAAATTGCATCTATGAAGGATTGTGTACCCTTGAATTGCTTCCCTTGTAGATAATTTCCGCCACTTAGATGAGGAAAGTGGCTATTCTTTTTGTAGATGCATCCATTATGTGATTTTTTGTGCTTTAATGTTTGGATGTGTCGCCATTTTGGCAAGACCCACCTTGCCTTGCAAGAAGGCATCCTACCTCATGGTTGTCTTGTTGTGAGTTGAAGGGGCGGAGTGAGACCCGCTAATTGTCTCATATCGGCTATTATTATTATTATTAGGTTAGGTTAGTATTGGTCCTAGTCTTTGTCACCTCTTTACTCGGGACGAGCAAAGGTTCGGTTTGGGGATATTTGATGTGACCATAATTGGCGCATATTTAGCCCCCGAATTACCATTGTTTCCATGCTTTTAGTGCCTATTTGGGTCATTTCTTATCTTTAGTTCTTTGTTTTGCATATTCTTTGAGATTTTGATCCCTTGGTAGGGAAGGAGTAAGAATCTTGCATTTTCATGGCAAAACGAGGCTAAATTGATTGTATTCAATGACCAAGCATCAAGAAGAGACAAGACTAGAAGGCCTTTGTACATATCATAGTAGAAGAGCAATGTTGAGAAAAGGATCCTTAAGTCCCCGAGGAAATCCCCAAGGAATTTATAAAGAAAAGGGAAGAAAAGAAGAAGAATTGACGCTGAACTACAATCCGAACGGATTGTACCAAATCCGCCCGTCCGTCCACCCCAATCCGAGCGTCCCCACCTTGAATCCGCTCGGATTCCCCCACAACAATCCGAGCGTCCCTCTCCTGAATCCGCTCGGATTCCTAAGCCCAGATCCGGCCGTCCCGACTCCAATCCGCACGGATTTCAGTACAGCACGATTTTCATTCTTCAAGCTACGAAAAGAGAAGCCCTTCTCTCGAAAATACCGGATTCTCCTTGCTCAACTTAAAAGTGTAATTACTAGTTTAGCCCTTAGTTAACCCTAATGCATCCTCCCTAATTTTCACTATAAATACCCCATTAGTCTAATTAGAGGAGCATGTTCTTCTTATCAATAATTAGAGTAGTTAATATCAATCAAATCTCTCTTCAATATTGTAATCAAGTATTAATCAAGTTTTAATCCAAGTTTTAGTTCTTTAATCTCTCTCTTGTTCTTCCTTTATTTTGGGTAATTGAAGATTATTTGGGTTATTATTGGGAGATTGACAACCTCTCAATCTAGGATTCAAGTACTTCTATTATTCTTGCTTTATTATTGGAATCATTAGTAGGTATAATCTCTTAATCCCTTTTTAATTATTGTTAATTACTTTCATTTATTCATCATGTTTCATTATGTTAGTATGATTGACAACCTTTCTAGCATGATCAACATGATAATGAGTGAGTAGTCTCTTAGCTAGGGTTTAATGGGTGATTAAGGGAAACCAACATGGGGATGATTCATGCTTAAATCAATATGCTTTCATATCTTATTTGCTTGCTTGTTTTAATCTTAATACATGCACATGTTATATTTGATGAAATGCTAAGCCTATGAATCCTTGCATTTACTATCATCTTCTATCCTTTCAACTTGACTTGTAAGACATAACCCAACTCGAGTCTTGTTAGACCATGTATGTGTTGAGTAGGAAAGATTAAGTCGACTTGTAGGTGTTGTACAATCTAATCGATTCGGCTCCGGGACCCAAACTTTCCTAGGATTGTAAGATATAACCCAACTCAATCCATCACAACAATAATTGCTTGCTTATAATTTGAGAACATGTTTGTATAATCATATCCCATGAATCCCCTATGAACCCATAACACCCTAGTGCCTTTAATCAATTGTTTACACCCCTTATTTTATTCATCTTGCTAGTTTATTTTCATTGCTATTTTAGTTTAGTAACCTTCTACATCAACCCAATTTGTGACACCCCCTAGACACTACTAGTTACAATAGAATTCTCATTTCAATACCCGTCCCTTGGGATCCGACCTTTACTTGCCTCTTTACTAATTGTAGAGTTGTTTGTGAAGTATAAATTGTGTTTTGTATCGACCATTGACCAACGACCACATATGCTTAATTGTGAACACGAAATGGCCTCGATCAGTGGATAAAAGCAGAAGCATTCACAGAAGTAAAAGACAAACAGGTCATCTCTTTTATTAAACAAAATATCATCTACAGGTTTAGTATCCCATCAGAAATCATATGTGACAATGGATCACAATTCATCTCAAATAATGCCGAGGGATACTGTGCCAGATGGAACATCACCCTAAAGAAATCAGCACCCAGGACTCCAAAATCCAACGGGCAAGCTGAATCCAGCAGCAAAATAATCATGGATAACTTGAGAAGAAGGCTACAGGAGTTAGGAGGAAAGTGGGCAGATAAATTGCCACTAGTATTATGGTCAGACAGAACGACACCAAAGACAGACACAGGCCAAACACCCTTCCGCCTGGTGTTTGGTGCGGAGGCAGTAATTCCATCAGAGGTTCTAGTTCCAACCCACAGGTATGGATGTATGACAGGGGAACAGAACAATGTAGAGATGGCCAGGAGCCTGGACACGGTAGACGAGCTGAGAGCAAGTGCGAAAATACGTCTGGCTGCCTACAAACAGTCAGTCGCTAGAAGCTACAACAAGAATGTAAAAGTCAGGCTCCTGGAGGTAGGAGACCTGGTTCTCCGTGAAGTGTTCCAAAACACCAAAAATCGAAAGGCATGCAAATTCGCCTATAAATGGGAAGGAGTCTAGGGATGGCAATGGGTAGGATCTGGATAGGATCTTATAAGATCCAGATCAAGATCCATATTTACAGGATCTGAAATTTCCATATCCATATCCGGATCCGCAGGATCTGGATTGGATCAGGATATATCCATATCCTTTTGATAATAAAAGAAAAATCTCTCTTAAAATATGAAAATATTATTTTTTGTATTTTACTACAACATAACATACTATTTTCCTTTATTAGATACTAATAATAAAGCTAAAGTTCTAAAAACATAAAAATAAAGTCTTATGAAACTACAATAACACTAAAAAAGTATCTTTTTTTTTACCAAAAAATGTTAATTAGAAAAAATCATGGTTTGATTTATGAAAAAAATTAAAAGAACAAAGCATATAATTTTACTGTTTGTTTAGTTGAACTTATTTTTTAACAAAATGAAATAAAAATGGATCTAAGGGTAGGATCTGGATCTCGACCATACGATCCATATCCATATCCTTATCCACTAGATCTTAAATATCGTGATCCATATCCGCTCCGTAGGATCTGGATCTCAGGATCTGGATTCTGTTGCCATCCCTAGGAAGGACCATACCAGGTAGAAGGAGTTGTTGGCCATGGTGTGTACAGATTAATGACTATGGACGGTCAGATCATACACAAACCATGGACTATACTTCACCTGAAGAGGTATCACTTTTAATAATAAGTAGAATTTAGTGTACAGAGTAGTGTGTTAAGAAAATACAAAAAAAAAACGGTAGTAGGCATACTACCAATTTCGTGTCAATTTCTTTTCTTTTCTTTTATTTCTTTCAAACTTTAAAACTTTTGGAGTTGTGTGGTCTATAAGCTTCCTGGGACCACAATTGCTCTGGTACCCCATGAGACAGCATCAGGTACTTCACATCGCTCTGATAAATTTCCTATTTTCGGGCTTCTTTAAATGCATCACTCTGGATTCTAAAATCTATGGTACATTGAAAGGGTATCTAGTAGGACTATCAACTGCAAATGTGGGGTGATAAGGCACACGACACTCCAACATGCCTAACCTACATTTCTCCACTAGGAGCACCCTCACCAAGCGGCCTGTGAAACATACGAAAGGGAGCCTGGCTGACAGCTGAAAGCTTATCCAGCTACCCTTGATAACACCCCCTAGACGTAGCTCGCAATAAACGCAATTAATCAGGGCCCCAGCATGCATGAACATACATATGGAGCACAGGGATCTCTGAGCTACCAGAATCCTGCAACGTTCCATCGGTCCTAGAATGACGATAAACTTGCCTAAGGTACGCCCCTGTTGACTTTAAAAATGATGAACACACCTTGCGTCATGAACAAGGTTAAGTAGTCAAAATACGGCATATGCCTAAATCAGTCACCAGACTGACACGACAACTAGCTGAGTCTAAATCAGCCTCTCCAGGCTGACACGACTGGTCTAAATCAGCCTCAAAGGTTGACACGGCCACCCCACCTACAATGCGGCATACGCCTAAATCAGTCGATAGACTGACATGGCAGCTAGGTGAGTCTAAATCAGCCTCCTCAAGCTAACACGATGAGTAGCCTAAATCAGCCAACAGGCTGACACGACAGCTTCCTAAGCTAAGTGTGTAAAATAAAACGCACAAGATATAACGAAAATTAAACTTGCTAATCTAGGGCAAGGGGCATCTCAAAATTAGGCCAAAACACGGCCCCGCAATCAAATTGCCACCAAGGCGAGCGAGCAGAAACAGAAATTGTTTAAAAATTTTACCCACACAGGGTCAGACTGCCATCCAAGAAAGTTTAAAAAAAAAAAAAAACTTTTTACTTTAGGTAACATTGATGACCTCCACTTCCGGCGCATCCTCTACCTCCTCCTGCTGACTCCTTATTTCAGGTACATGACCAGCTTGCATGCCCTCAGCAACAGCGGCCTCTTGAGCTCCCTCAGCTGCAGTAGCCTCCTGAAATGAGCCAGCATCTCCGCCAGCGCAGGAGAATTTACCTCGCTAACTTCGGCATCGGACGCCGTATCAGCCGGATCGGGGCAGTGGTCTCCAGGTGCCTTTCTTCTTCCTCAATGGCTTGCCGGGTTGGAGGCTCCTCAAGTGCAGCATGCATCCCACTAATATTTCCCTGCCAAGTAGCATAGGCAACAATATTGGTGACCAGGGTGATCAGCTCGCTGATTCTTTCCTTAGAGCGTTTGAGGGAGTCAGAGAATTTGGTGCAGACTTCCTGGGTGCGAGCCAGCTGGTCAGCTCCCTCCTTCAGCTTCTTCTTGGCTCCAGCAAGCTCAGCTTTTAGCTCCACCACTCATCCTCACAAGTCAAGACACTCAAGCCCACCAAGAATGGTTCCAAATCGGCTCCGATTTCTAGACGGTGGCCCTAATGGTAGTCTGGACCACATTGATCATCTTTCTATTATATAGGGCGATCGAAGGCTCGAGCGAAAAAGAAAGAGTCAGCAAACTTGTCATTAAAAAGGAAAAAGTTCGGAGCAAGCAATAAAAGAGGGGTACACACCATGAAGGCGTTATGCACGTCATTTTCAGCCATCTCCTCTGGGGAGAACTCTGAGAAAGCCTCCACAAAAGAAGGGAAGAGGATCTGGTCGATTTCAGGCCAATAGGGCACCTTGTCAATATTCCAAAAACCATCAGGGAAGTGAGCAATGATGCCACCATTGGCAGCAGCAGGGCTAGCAGAAGGAGTATGAGGATGTCGAGATAGCGGGCTAACTTCTAAAGGTTCAGGACGCATGGTGCTGGAACGGGTAGGAGGAGACAAGAAGGATGCAGCAGAGGCACTCCTCTTGGAGGCAGCAGCTACGTTAGGGCTCGCAACAGATCTTTTTATTTTAGCACTCTGGAGGATGGCCTCCAAAGGGTCAACTTTTGAATCTACAGGCAGCCAAAATGTCAGATGACGGAAGTACCAGATAGGCAGCAAGATTACAAGCAAAGATAGCGTGAATAATAGCACAAAGAGGCTTACCAGAAGACATGCTGTGAGCTGACTGCTGTGGGTTGGAGGAAGAAGTAGGTGAGAAACCAGGGAGCAGATCAGGAAACTTTCTCTCAGACTCAGAGATGCAGAATAGCTTGTTGCGAGCAGCCGCTGGGTCACCCAGACGAGTCAGATAGCAGGGACGTGCACGAAAGGAAGAAGTAAGCTGATAAGCATTAAGGGAAGACAATCAGACGTCATAAGAACTACTTACTCGAGGTAATAATCCAGTCCTCGAAGATGTAGTCAGCAGGCGGCTGGATGGAAGCCTTCCTCACATAGAAGAAGTTTTCAAACCACTTCTCATCCTTGGACTTCGACACATGCCTAAAAGGGGTCTCACCAGAGCCGCGGAAAGAAAATTGGCCTCTTCCCAGGGACCGGATCTGGTACATGTGGGCTAGCTCGCCCAAAGAGATTGAGCCGCTGGTATTCTGACTAGCAGTCAGAGAGTAGAGAAGGACCCTTCAGATGTTGGCAGAGATTTGCGCCATGGCAAAATTGTTGGTGCGAAGGAAGTCTTGCATGAGTTTTTGGAAAGGGAAGAGGAGGTCGTATCTAAATAGGTAGAGTTAGAAACAAACCCATCCCGGCCGAGCAGCGTCAGCCTTTTGGCCTGGTTCAGGGATCACTATTTCAACCCCATCGCCGAGGCCCAGCAACTCCCTTATTAAAGGAAGGTCACCGGGGGTGAGGGAGGAGTCGCAGTCGTGAGGGTGGACGAAGAGTTTGCGAGAAGAAAAAACAGGATCTGGGTTTTGGTCGGCCGGGGAAGAGGTCGAAGTGACAGGACGGGTTTTACCCATGGTTGGAGGAGAGAGAAAGGAAAGGGTTAAAGAAAATATGCAAGAAAAATACCTGGAGAAGGGCGGCGAAGGTGGCGGCAGGAGAGACGGAGTCCGGCGAAGGAATAGAAGTGAGGAGAAGGGCTTTGGGAGATGAGGGTGTTTTAATTTTTGGAATTAATGAAGTGGGGGAGGGGAGTTGAGATTATAAAGGAAGAGAGAGAGGGAGAGCGTGAGAAATGAGTGATGTGACCATAATTAGAGCATATTTAGTCCCCGAATTAGCCTTGTTCCCATGCGTTTTAGTGCATATTTGGGTCATTTATTGTCTTTAGTTCTTTGTTTTGCATATTCTTTGAGGTTTTGATCCCTTGGTAGGAAAGGAGTGCAAACCTTGCATTTTCATGGCAAAACGAGACTAAATTGATTGAATTCAATGACCAAGCATCAAGGAGAGACAACATTAGAAAGCCTTTGTACATACTATAGTAGATGGGCAATGATGAGAAAAGATCCTTGCATCCCCGAGTAAATCCCCAAGGATCTTATGAAGAAAAAGGAAGAAAAGAAGAAGGAACGAGACTGTCCAGCAATCCGTGCGTCTTCCCCAGAAGACGCCCCGTCCACCACTCCACAATCCGTGCGTCTTCACACCAAGACGCCCGGGCAAGAACTCCAGAAGACGCCCGTCTTCACCCCAAGACGCTCGGGCAGAAACCACCAAATCCGCCCGTCCCGTGCTAAAGACGCCCGGATTCCCAGGCAGACCCATTTCGTCTTCTTCAAGCTTCAAGGAAGGATGCACATCTTTTTCTAGAGACCGGAGTCTTTCCAAAAAGACCGGCGTTTCCACAACAAGGGACTTAATCGTCATTTAAGCCCTTAGTTAACCCTAATTCACACACCTAATACCAACTATAAATACCCCATTAGTCTAATTAGAAGAGCATGTTCTTCTTAGCAATCTTTAGTGTAGTTAATATCAATCAAATCTCTCTTTAATCTTGTAATTAACAATTAATCAAGTTTTAATACAAGTTTTATTTCCTTAATCTCTCTCTTGTTCATCCTTTATTTTGGGTAATTGAAGATTATTTGGGTTACTATTGGGAGATTGACAACCTTCCAATCAAGCATCAAGTACTTCTTTTATTCTTTGCTTTATTATTGGAATCATTAGTAGGTATAATTCTCTTAATCCCTCTTTAATTATTGTTAATCACTTTCATTTATTCATCATGTTTCACTTTGTTGGTATGATTGACAACCTTGCTAGCATGTTTAATATGATAATGAGTGAGTAGTTTCCTTAGCAAGGGTTAATGGGTAATTAGGGGAAACCAACATGGGGAATGATTCATGCTTAAATTAATATGCTTTCATAGTTTATTTGCTTGCTTGTTGTGATCTCAACTTATGCACATGTTATGTTTGATGAAATGTGAGCCTATGAATCCTTGCATTTTTTACCCATCACCTATCTTTTCAATGAAACTTGTAAGACATAAACCAACTCGAGTCTCATTAGCCCATGCATATTGTTGAGTAGGGAAGATTAAGTCGACTTGTAAGTGTTGTACAATCTAATCGATTCGGCTCCGGGACCCAAACTTTCCTAGGATTGTAAGATATAAACCAACTCAATCCATCACAACAATAATTACTTGCTTATAACTTGAGAATATGTTTGTATGATCAATTCCCATGAATCCCCTATGACCCCATGACACCCTAGTGCCTTTTATCAATTGTTTACATCCCTTTTAATTCATTTTGCTTGTTTACTTTCATTGCTATTTAGTTTAGTGACCTTCTACATCAACCCCAATTGTGACACCCCTTAAGACACGACTAGTTGCAATAGAAATCTCATCTCAATTCCCGTCCCTTGGGATCCGACCTTTACTTGCCTCTTTACTAATTGTAGAGTTGTTTGTGAAGTTATAAATTGTGTTTTGGTCTAGGTGCTCCTAACGACAAGTAACCGAAAGACATAGTGTCCGACCAAAAATGGCGCCGTTGACGGGGACGGTGTTAACTTGATTTAGATTTTCTTACATTGTTATTAGTTGTGTCTTTCTTTGCCTTGGGGAAGTAAAACTCCTCAAGGTTTGTTCTAATTGTTTTCGAGTTGTTTGATATTTTGCATGTCTAGAAGGTCACAAGGTGACTTGTTACCCTTTGATCACGAAATTGAAAGAACTTTGACAACCAATAGAAGACTTGCTAGGAGAACTTTGAGAGGTATTAGTGAGGTTGTAGATATTCAACCAAATACTATTGAGTTCATCAACCCTTTTGCAAGAGAAGGTGAGGAGAACCCAACACAAAATCCAACACAAAATCAACCCACAATGCCTAAGTTTTCATCACATTCCGTACCCACCGAGGAGAACCTACCCAATGGTACTCCCACACCACAATATCTAACCGGAAATTTTATTGCCAAATCCGCATTTATCCAATTAGTCGAAAGAAGCCAATTTGGGGGGATGCCTAGTGAAGACCCTCACTCTCATATGGAGACCTTTTGTGACTATTGTGATGCGATTTCTCAAACCAGTGTAACTCAAGACCAAATTCGATGGGTCTTATTTCCTTTTTCTCTAATTGGCACCGCGAAACAATGGTTGAAAGGCCTTGATAAGGCTAATCTCGGAATTGATTCTTGGAAGAAGTTGGCTCTAGCTTTCTACAAAAAGTTCTATCCACCGGAAAAGACTAACATGCTAAGAGCTCAAATTACGGGTTTTAAGCAAAGGGATGAAGAATCTTTGTATGAAGCTTGGGAGCGATTCAAAGGAATTTGTCGCTCATGTCCTCACCATGGACTTAGCGAGTGGTTCTTGGTACAACAATTTTGGAACGGTCTTTATGAAGATTCAAGGAACATTCTCAACATGGGATCAAATGGAATGTTCACCGTAGTTGATGACAATCAAACTTGGAACAAAATTGAGAAAATGGCGGTCCATAACTCACAATATAGTAGACCTCGCAAGGCTACTAGAGGAGGAAAGCATGAAGTGGACTCCATTACTCAATTGGGTGCTCAACTTAGTGCTCACATTGATACCATCAATTTGAAGTTTGAAAAAGCTATGGCTAGACTTGAAGAAGCCTCAAAATCACCAAAGCATCATGTTAATGCCATGACGGCATCTTCATCAATCCCAAGTGGGATATGTGAGAATTGTGGAACTTTGGGACATGACCAAAGTGAATGTAGGGGAACAAATGAACAAGTGAATGCTTTCCAAGCATACAAGAGTGGTACCCCTTATTCCAACTATTACAATGAAAATACCAAATTCCATCCAAATCTCTCATACAAAAGCCAAAATGTTCAAAACCCTCAACCAACATACACCCCACCTCCCATGAGAAACCAAAATCAAAGACCCTTTTACAACCAAAACCAAGGTTACCAAAATCAAACTCCATACAACCAACAAAATGACCAAGGTTTGATGTTCAAAAAGCGGTACTTCAAATGCAAAAGAATCAACAAGAATTTTTCTCTCAAATGCAAAAGGATAGTCAAGCAAAGGAAATCACCATCAACAACATCCTAGCTCACACCAAAATGTTGGAAACCCAATTGACTCAACTAGCATCTTCAAGCTCACAAAGACAAAAGGGGCAATTACCACCTCAAAGTAATCCCCCAAGACATGAAACGGTTAGTGCCATTCACTTGAGAAGTGGTACAAGGTATGAAGCACCGAAGAAGCAAGTTGAGGATGAAGTTGTGTAAGCTAGTGACAAAGAAGAAATTGTGCAAAACCCCAAGGATGGGGAACCATCAAAAGAAGAAATTTCAAGGAAAAATGAAGACAAGGTCAAGGAGAAGGAGCCCATTGTGATTAGACTTCCTTTTCCAAGTCGTCAAGCCAAGCCCAAATTTGATGACCAACTTGGAAAATTTATGGAAATTGTGAAGAATTTGGAAGTCTCAATTCCTTTCACGGAATTAATCAATCACGTGCCGGCCTATGCAAAATACATGAAAGACATCCTCACAAAGAAGAAGTCGATCCGGAAGCTTGAGACTATCGCCTTCACTAAGGTGAGTAGTGCAATACTTCAAGGGAGTTCACCTCCAAAACTCAAAGATCCGGGAAGCTTCTCAATACCGTGTACCATTGGCGACACCACGATCAACAAAGCCTTATGTGATCTAGGGGCTAGTGTGAGTGTTATGCCGTACTCGGTGAGTAAAAGGTTGGGGATGGGAGGGCTTAAATGCACCAATATCACACTCCAAATGGCCGATAGATCGACGAAGACACCATTAGCGATATGGGAAGATGTTCCCGTAAGAGTTGGGAAATTTTTCATCCCGGTGGACTTTGTCATTGTTGACATGGAAGAAGATTCCAACATTCCAATCATTCTAGGAAGACCTTTCTTACACACCGCGGGTGCGGTGATTGATGTGAAGCATGGAGAGCTCACTCTAGAAGTGGGAGATGAGAGCATAACTTTCAATCTTGACAAGACCATGAGAGCTCCCCGTTTGCATGAACCATGTTTTATTATTGATCATTATAGCCGGAAGGATGATAGGAAGAAGTCGGAATTCCAATGGAAGAAGAAAATTGAAGATGCTCCATTCAAAGAGCAAGTGAATTGTAACAAAGAGAGCTTGAAAAGCTCACCAAAGTCAAGCAATGAAGAGGATGGCCTCATTGGCCAAGACAAGAAAGTGGGAGAGTTGCCTCCATCAACTCAAGAGATCTTTAGTGATCAAGTAGATGAAGTTTGTGGTCTTTGGGACGATGAATTTGAAGGGCTTTTCAATCCCTATATTGGTAATGCTATCGATCAAGACCGACAACAAGGGCAAAGATCTATTGAAGATCTTTATCATGATAACGAACAAGCTTTTGATTACTTCTTCAAGGTGTTGAGCAACATCAACAACACCTTGGACATGCCCCCATGACATCTCACTAAGGATGAGAGTTTGGTGGAGTCCTCCCTAAACCACCATTTGTAAATATTTCTAACTCCCTAACTCGCATTTTAATTCTTACATTGCATTTTTATCATTTTTGGATTTTTATGCCTTGATCAAGATAATTATCATTTTTGAGAGAAGTGAGGGAGGGACTAATGATTCAATTGATGTGTAGTGCTTTAGCTTAGTGTGGGGATAGCAATTGCCTAGGCTATTCATGCCTTAGTAGTGCCCCTACAATGAAGAAAACAGGATTTTGAAGAATGAAAAATGACACGGGATATGCAAGTGCACGGATGGAATCGAATCCGGTATATAAGCGTAATCCCGAGCGTTTTCTAGGAATCCGCCCGTCTTCAGGCAACCCGGGCGTATTTGTCAAAATCCGCCCGTCCTTCTGAGCTGAGAATTTGAAATTTTGGGACTGTTGATAAATCCGAGCGTCCTTCAAGAGAATCTGCCCGTCTGCAGAAAGACGCCCGTCCTGGAAGAAAAGACGCCCGTCTTTTTGGCTGAGAAAAACAAGAAATCTCACTGGAAGAGAATCCGCCCGTCTTCAGAAGAAGACGCCCGTCCCGTAGTTGATAAATCCGAGCGTCTTTGCTGAAAGACGCCCGTCTTTAGGCGAGAATTCTGAAGCCAGAACAGACAGAATCCGAGCGTCCCGAAGGAAAGACGCCCGTCTTCCACCTGCAATTCAAAATTTTTCGGGTCTTTTATAAACCCCATCCCCCATTCATTTCTTCATTTCTTCATTCAAAACACTACCCATAAACCCCAAAACTCAAAACGCTCATCCTCTCCATCACCAAAACAAGATTTCCTCAACCACATTCAACAAAATCAAATCAAAACTTCCTTCTAACAACAATTAATCACTCCTCTTCCAACAAAAATCAAACCAAGCACCAAAATCTTCAACCTTTGAGTCGATTTTTGAATTTATAAAGGCAAAGCCTTTCATCTTAAAATCGATTTGGGTATACTTGGAAATTGAAGATTTTCACTCTTTTCTTGGTTCAATCATCAATGGCAAAGACAAAAGGAGCAACAAAGGCACCTAAGGCAAAGGCACTCTCAACAAGACAAAAGAATCTTCAAGCAAAGAAAGCCTCATTGGCTATGGTGGTAGCTAGTTCAAACTTGGAAGTGCAACAACAACAACCTCCCTTGGAAGCAACAACATCAACAACTCCGGAAATTGCTCAACTTTCGAACTATCCGGAGGTAATTTTCATTTCTAACTCCCATAGGGAAACATTTGCCAAGTATGCTAGAAAATCCTTTCTATCCACCAAGTTTATTTGTGAAGATGCCTTGAACAAGTTGGGTGTCCTTGAACAAACGAAAGCCTTCTTTGAAGCCATGGGGTTGGGAAAATTATTTGCTACAAAAGAATTGACATACCCCTCCCTTACCTTAGAATTCTTGAGTTCTTTGAAAGTTACTAAGGTAGAGACTAGAGAAAACATCGAGTTCCGCCTTGCAAATGTGAATAGGCGCATCACCTTTGATGAATTGGGTAAAGCATTGGGTCTTAGTGATTCACCTAGTTATTTCAAGAATCCCGTAAAGTATTGTAGACACCTCGTTTCTGCACCCCTCGCAAACCACCCGGTGATGATTGGGCCGCATGTTTGGTACGCGGAACGATTTGTGACAGTTCGTAAGTTTATCGTCAAGTGATTGCTCAAACATTGATGTCTACCTCTTAGTTGTCATCTACGCGCCGATACGGTCGTTTTGACAGTAATTAGAGTACATTTGGAGTCCGGGTCAAAAACCGTCTTCATTTCCTAAAACCGTCAAAACCCGAGTCAAAGCAATGTGCTTGTCTACCTAAGGTTAGGATGTCATAAAATATTGAGCTTATATCTCATTTTGAGTCTCATGTCACTTCATTAGGCTAAACTAAAAGTTTACATTACAAAATGTGCATTTCATTTAGCTAAAATGACAACCGATCTTTAGGCCCGTTTTACGAGTTTATAACGACTTTTTTGGGTCAGGCCTATTTCACAGAAAGTTCTAGATCTCTTTCTTAGCTTTCCAACGCCACCGAAATCACCTTAATCCGAGTCTTGTAGAGAAAGTTATGCCTAAAATACGACAGACTGTCAAACGCGCTTTCTTACGCAGGAGGAACCTACCCGGGAAAGGACGCAGCAAGTGCTGCGCCTCTTCCAAGGGATGCAGCTCTGCTACGCCTTTTCCTCAAGGTTTTCTTTTTGTCCAAGTTTCCGCGTTTAACCTAAGTCGGTTATTTTCGGATCTTTCTCTCCTTTCCATATTTCCGCCGTGTGATTAGTATAAATAGAGACCTTCGGTCTCACATATTTCTCACGCGAGTGTCCGCCCTTCTCTTCTCCCTTTGCATTCTAGACCTTTGTTCTTACTTTTTGGCGTCTACGTGCTTGAACTTTCGACCACGTAAGCTCGGATCCTTCTGAGTACCAGCCTCGTTTGCATGACCGATCAATTTGACCAACTCCACATCAATCAACTTAATTAATCTAATCGTTTTCCTCTTACGAGGGCACTTTCATATTTGCATTATAGTTCGAGTCGAGCATCGCTAGTCGATATCTTAGTCCTTCTCGTTTCGTCAAACATGTAAGTCTGCGGGTGTAAAATCTCTCTTTTATTATTGTTATTTACTTTTTATATCGTCAATTGTAAGGTTTATGTTGAAAACACCTCTTAAAACCGATTTCTAAAACCATATTTAAAACCCTTTTTACGGATTTGCAGAAGACAAACCGTCGAGAAAGGACGCAGCAAATCGCCGCGCTCTTGAAGGAGCGCGCTTCTGCCGCGCCTCTTCGTGAGGCTGCCGCAGTTCCTGCTTCCTTTCTTCTTCCTTCGTCCTCTGTAATTCGTTCGTTTTATATTTGTTTCGTTTGTTCCGTTAATTCTTTGATCACAATAGCATGATAATTTCATATGTATATTAATCATCATCATTAACATGTTTAATTTGTCATTTAAATCCGACTTAAATCCCAAGTAATTCATATTTGCGGGTTTTCGTCATTAAATTCAATTTCGGGTTGTAGAGATTCAATTCGTTCATATTGAGTTTCTGGAATTCGATCTTTGATATATTTTCATCTGTCTTTTGTCATATTCATCATCAATTCGTCATGTTTTAACCTAATTAATTCGTTTAGTTAATTTATTTTCATTGTTAATTATTAATCGTTTCATTCATGTAATTAATTCGTTTGCATCCGTCTTATCCATGTTTTATTGCTTTTATGACCATTTATCACATGTAAATAACCTATTAATCACTTCCATCCGAGTAAATATCATAATCGATCCTTAAATTAACCGATTAATATTAACGATTTGCGATTCAAGCTTCACGGCCTTAACTCACCCCTTGGAACAGACGCAGTCGTCTGCTGCGCTTCTTTCCACATGGCGCGATCTCTTCTGCGCTGCTTCGGCCGAGAGTTCTGTCTCAACTCCGTTGTTGCTTGACCTAGTTTAATTAGCTTACGTATAATGAACTATTATCCATATTATCGCCTTCTGTTTTATTCGTTAATTCATTCTTTCTTTATTCTTTTTCCCAAATTATCCGTTTTAAAGGTATTTTCGACATAAATCAATAAATCCAATGTAATTATTGTAATTTTCATTATTGTAATTTTATTCATTTGCCATATTTCTTGTATCATTTGTATGCCTTCACATGTAATTGAGCATTAAATCCTACTTCGACATTAATTGTATGCTAAATTACGTGTTAACCGACTTAGTCTAATCTTCACATGTTAGGATTAAGACTTGGATGTTGCATTGCATGCATACAACCGACGATATATCGAGTATAAATGATGTCCCTAATCATTAGTAGAGGCCGCTATCGAGGCGGGCGGGATTAGGTGTTCGATCAAAAGAGCTTCCTAATACGTACCCTCACCCCTTACTCCAGATCTCTGTGAACACCCGTGTTCATTGGCATCCACGAGAGTCATTTTAGACATAGAATGCTAAGGGTAACGATTGCTTAGTGTTCATGTCTTTACTTTGTGTCCAGACATGGCACGAGGTATTCGAACGGTTCCAATTTCCCATAAAAATTGGTGGCGACTCCAACAAAAATGCAAACGCTTGTTCTCTTCCTCCCAAGCGCCCCCGTGGGCCTCCCGCTGTCCACAGTTTGGCGACTCCGCTGGGGATAATACACTTACGTGTAGCCAAGGGTGAAACTTGAATAAGGTTAGGGAATAATTTGTACAAGACAATTGTCGGTTTTCATAACTCGGTCTTCCTAGACCGTTTCATTCGGCCTTCCTAGGCCCAACCCAAACCATTCGACCAATCATCCCGTCTAAATGGTCCTAATTCTTATTTGGGCCTAAGGATGGATAGCGATTGGCGTCATCCATACCATGGTACTTACTCTTGTTTGTATCAAGGACTTTCACTACTTGAGGAAATGGACTAGGAATCGGCCTTACTCTTGTTTGGTACGAGCCTCTCCACAGACTTCGGGTTTGATTGTTCGGTATGGCAACCCACCCTTTAAGCCAAAAACCTTCTAAATGCACTCAGCATCCCGTTATAATGCTTGTATATATGTTTGTATCATATGTGATCACCATTTTGTAAACAAAACCATGACGAATTTTGTAAATTCAAAATCCTTTTCAAAATGTAAACATTTTCAAGATAGCGCAAAATAAGCCGAAACTCTGTCCAAATATCGAGTCAAACTTCGGGCCTAATACCCATTTCAAAACCTGTAAAAAAGAAAAAACGAAAAAAAAAGTCCAACAAAAAAAAAACAAAAAAACAGAAAAACAAAAAGTCCGAAAAAAAAAAGAAAGAAAAAAACGTTTTATCCAAAGTATTTTCAAACAATGTAAATGTAAATATGTAAATTCAATTGGGCTAAGTTAGAGTCAAAGTTCAAACCGACTATGTCCTAGTCCGAACTCTGTCAAGTTATAAACCCGTCGTTTCCTACTTTTTGGGTCTTTTCAAATTCAAGTCAAGTCCTAAGGCGTCACGCCGTCATTTTGGACCCCCTACCCCAATTCAATTAGGAGCTAAACATTTCTACACCTCGACTCACACACTCGAGGCTAACACATCGAGTCATTCCCATATCCGTTTCTTGAGTTCTCCTAGTACACGTTTGGGACACACATACCCGAACCTCGAGTCAAATCTGTCTTAAACAACACAAATTAGAATTAACATGTGTCATCAATTCCGTCAACAAAGTCAATCATATGAAGGTCACTCCGTCAAAGTCAACACTCGAGTCTAAAATTATAGTCAAGCACCGTGAATTCAAACACGAGAAGTCGCTCACGACATTTCATGAATTCACAAGTCGACGTCTAGATTTATCATCTTGTCCTTTCCTTTTGTTTATTGCCTTAGTATGCGTGACCCCATGTCGAATCAAGTTGTAATGCGCGTCATTTCTGTCGAGTAGGAATCCAGCAAGTTCTGTCAGTCAGCAAAGTCACGAAGCAGATCAAGCCACAATCACCGTGTCTCTCCAGGACGTTTATGCCATGGTCCTGCGAGTTCAAGCTACAGTGGAAAATTTGAGCATTCGCGTCCTCACCCTCGAGAATGGAATGGTGGAAAAGAACATGCCACCTAGAGAAACCTCTAGTCTAGGTCGTCCAAAGCTTACCTCTTGCAATAACCATCGTCCTAAAACAGCTGAAAGGAAACCTGGGAGGCATCAAAGGGTGCTTACCAATTTAGGCATGTCTTATGCCGATGCTTTGAAGAGACTCTCTGCCCAAGGCAAGCTACATCCAATAGGGCCAACTCCGGATCCACCGTTAGAGAAACAGGTGAACCTCTGGAAGGGCAATAAATACTGCTTATATCACCAAGGTAGAGGCCATGATATTGAAGAGTGTTTTCTCTTGAAACACACCATCCAAGATATGATCGAAGAGGGCAAGCTTCCTAAGCCACCTTCTGTCGCGCAATCTAAGAAAATCGACCCTCTTGGGTCTAATATCATTAAACATGACGAAGAACCATCTCTAGATTGTTCTCATCTCCTCAATCATCATGATGATAAAAAATCAATGTCCTCGAAGATGAAGATATCCAAAATGGAATGCTCATGCTTTCCATTACCTTCAACAATAAATTCTCCAAAATAGAAAGAGCCATTGATAATCTAAACTTTCGACTTTCCAACATGGAGAAACAGTTTGATGAAATGAGTAAGAAGCTTGATGCCCAACCTCTCAAGATGAAAAATTTCCAGACAAACCCTCAACCTAATAGTCCTAAAGCAAAAATTGAGCAATGTATCTTTAGTTCTTCTAATCCAAGCATCAAAATCAACAAAGTCAACCTCATGGAGCCTTTGTAAAAAGAACTCTCCCAGGTCATTCACAAGTCTAGGCATACCGTATGCCCTAGCCTTAAACAAATTATCCTCTCTAGGTCTTCTTGAACCAATAGGGCCTACCCCAGATCCGGAAAAGAAGTCTAAGTTTTGGGATGGCAATTCGTATTGTCAATACCATAGAGGAAGGGGACATGACACCGAGAATTGCTACAAACTAAAGAATATCATCCAGGATAATATCGAGAACGGCAAGTACCATGAATCGACCTTTGCTCAAGCTGACATTAAGTGTGATAGGGCTAAACTCATGGAAGCCCCACCCAGAAGACCGAGACGGGCTCCTAGAGCATTCGCTAACCTTAGCATTACTTATGCGGCAGCGCAACAAATGTTAGTATCACAGGGCAAATTACACCTAATCGGTCCAACTCCAGACCCTGAAAACATACTACCTAGATGGGACAGTAATGCATATTGCCAATATCATCGTGGTAGGGGACATGATACAGAAGCGTGCTTTTGTTTGAAGCATATAATCCAAGATATGATTGAAAGTGGGAAGTTGTCCCTCTCAACTTTTAACCTACAAGGTAGCTTAGGCAATCCTCATGGATATACCACTTATCAAGAAACTCTTCTTGACTGTTATCCTTCCAGTGTTCCCAATAATGAGGAAGGGGTGCTCAAATGGGTGAATGCTCAAAGTCAGATGCCGAAGCCAGTTGCTAGAAGAGTAAACGTTCAAGCGTGGGCCGATGATTACGAGTTTAGATCTAAGATCGAGTCAAAGTCCGGGTCCGAGTCCGAGTCCTAGGCTTTCTATCCCATAATTTTGTTCTAGCGTCTTTCTTTACTTATATTTCCATTTCTAGTGACAACCTGGGGGCTGTCCCACGAGTCACGTGTCTTCTCGAGTCTATGTTAAATATATTCATTATCCATTTCAATAAAAGTACAATTTTCACTCCACATATTCTATCCTATCTCCTCCTTTACCATTTCCTGTGACAACAAGAATTGGTTTGAGACATTTTAAAACGAACAACAACTAGTCAGTCGATGTGAGTGCACTTAAATGATGTTCCATTCCAAGTTGTAGAGGACCTGAAACTCCGTGTTCTTTTCTTACCTATTCCATGTCTGGCAATAGAAACCACAATATAACCCTAGTCTAGGACGAGCATATCGCAAGGGATTCTAGGACGAATCCAGACCATCTCCCTTGTTAACGATCCATGACAGAAGGCAAGCCCATTCCCCACAATAAGCAACCCGTGTTACTAAAAACCAACCCGTTTCACACCAATGGTGCTAGTCTGACCCAAATCCATGGTAGCAATCAAATCCAAGATGATACGAGCCATGATTAAAGACAAAAGGCTCAATCAAGAGAAACTGAGGTCAATATCCAAGGCCACAATTATGCCCATAATCCAACACAAAAGAGTCAAAAGAAGAAGGCTCAAGAAAGTCAATATCCAAAGTCAAAGGTATCTTCAAAAAACCTGAATCATGAATCTGAGCAAAAAGCCGAGATAGATTCTAAACCAAGAATCTGGGTCTGAATCAAGAACAAGCTGAAATCAAATACTAAACGGAATACTCCTGAAGTCTATATAGAATCAAGTTACAGGGTAGAATCAAGACATCAATGAAGATGGTCAGCTAGCACCCTCACTTAGCCTTTCACACATCACACATCCGTAAGTCCTTCTCGAGACCGTTACCGGGGAGATAGTTTGGAATTTTGAGAATCCTCTCAAGCTTGTCAAGTATACCCATCCTTTAGGGCCAAGACATGGAAACTTGATACCACGTCATTTTAACCCACCTTTATGTGCTCAGGCTACATCAAGCCAAGAGACTCCATTTCCAAGCCACATTACAAGCCATAACCCTGTTAGGAAATGTGTCCTCAACAATAGTGCGATCACATGATTTAAATATCATTATTAAATCTCATTTTAAGAATACATGTGGGATGTAATATTTTACAGTCAACTGGTCCACACATATCGGTAATGATTGGCTGACTAGAGTTTGACATTATCGTGGTGCGACGGTGGTGATCAGTTGATCCCCTTAGGTCATACCTATAGGGAAATACTCTTAATTGATTATTTAATTAATCGTATACCGATACGAGTTAATTAAATTGCTTAAAATTGACGGATGATTTTGTGAGTATAATTTACGTATCTTATTGTAAATATGATTAAATGAGACACGGTCTAAGTAATCGAATTGTTTTATTACTTAGATGAAATCATTGTTTATAGAAACAATTGAAACGGAATGAATAAATTATTATAAATACAGAATGTTGTAATTTATAATTTGGAAACACTTTTGGCACAAGTAATTACGAACAACTAGTCAATTTTGTAAATGACATATTTTATGAGTATGTTGATTTTTAATATGTTAAAAATACATTACATTGTGACATGTCATGTAACATGTTACATGTGACAAAATTGACAAATGAGAAAATAAAATGGACCATCCATTTTATTATGAAAGTCTTAAATTAGAGGGAGTGTTGGGTTAATATTGTGTTTTCATATTAGTGGAAAACATAATGATTAAAGACTACCTACTAGCCTTGCAAGCCTAAGCTTTTGAGAAGAGCAAAAACAAAAGGCATTGGGCATGCTACCCAAGGCCATTTTTCGGCCACCCTAAGGAAAGAAGAAGAGTTTTTCTTTTTCCATTGATTATTCATTCATAATTCTTTTACAACATTTCTAGTGTAAAAATGTCTCTCTCTCTACATATTGTGAAATCTAGAGAAATAAAATCTCACAAAAACACCACCTCTTGACCGAAATTTTCAAGAGCCAAAATACAATTTATTTTGTATCATTTTATAGCATAACTAATATTATTACTAGATCTAAATAATATTAGTTATTATGAGTATTCCTTGGGTATATGCTTTTGGGAGGGATTCTATACTTGAATCTTGTTCATCCATAAGGAAAGCTCAAGAACTAAGTAAGGTAGGTGACCTTACTAGTGCCCAAATATCCGAAAATCACATGGTGAGAAATAGATTTTTCCTTCTCTTTAATTAATGTTTGCATGCATAAGATCATTAGTTAATTTTATGACAAATTACATTAAAACATATATGAATATGTTAAGTATATAGATCTACTTTTCCTTCAATCGGTATCAAGAGCCAAGGTTGTTTGCATGCAAATCGGTTAAAAGTTTTTCCGAGTTATAAAGATTAACATATAAAACTTGTAAAATTTGTGTTATTATGATATATCACGAAATTAATTCATGCATGTTAAAATTTCTGGTCCTAAAATGTTTTAGGATATTTTTGGTTAATTTACGGATTTTATTGTTCATATTATACAATAATGGCATTTAAATATGATTTTATGAGTAAAAATGTCATTTTCGGTCTAAAATTAGCTATACTTCGAATTTTCCAGTGATTTTTGGATATGTCGTCACATATATTATTTTGAGATAACCTGTAAATTTTCATAATTTTTGGACTTGTTATGCTCGAAAAATGGTTTTTTCATTATTAAATTCGGATTTAGGTGAAAAATAGGTTAATATGAGATAAATTTCGAATATGGTCATAGAAATTTAGTATGATGTCACATGCAATTTTACAAGATGTGTGTAAAATAATGGGCTATAGTGAAGTCTTTTTGCATGATTTATGGATTTTTGAAGAAAAATGGCATGAATAGTGACTTTATTAGTGAAATATTGATAAAACATACTCTATGACTAAAGAAAAACATAAAATATTGCATTTTATTATATTTTTCAGATCTAAAATTGAAAAGTTGATGAGAATAATTTTTCATATGTTTTTATGATTATTTTGTTAAAAAATTGATAAACCGCAACATTGTTTTTCCGGAAAAATTTCTAAATTTTTGACCTAAGGTTTTGAACATTATGAGTGTCATGGTATTTTTCCAGAATGTTCATGAGTTTAAATTTCAAATTTTGAATTTATTTGAAATTTTGTGATTTATTTGAAGTTTATAGCTTATTTTTGGTAATTTTAGTCCATTAATGAACAATTTTATTAATATGAGTTAATTATTGTCAAATAATTAGTGAAGACTAAATTTTGAGTCCTAAGAGGTTAGGGTAATTAACTTATGCATAAATATGAATTTATGTATATTTTTTGTGATTATAAAATGTTGAAATCACGCAAATCCGTAAAAACCGAGTAATATACGATATTGGCTAATTAAAGGCGATTTAGCATAAAATTGGGCATGTTCATACATATTATAATGCTGAATTTTCTTTATGATTGTCATAATTTTAATTTATGTAATTTTTGAATTATGTAATTTTACTTAGTATGGCCTTAGATTTTAATTGGTATTTCCCGAAATGTATGGGAATATCGATTCGGTTGTAATTTTATTGTGATCTCGTATCACCGTTTTGTAATTTAATAGATTTATTTTATTTTAAGTTACAAATGTATAATAGGAAATTATGTAATTTGCTATGTAATTTAATTTATCTCGGAGTTCCCAAAGACGGATTTCTTCAAGAAGGCGATACATAAAGACGGTGTTACCTCGAGATGCGTGCCACAACCGAAGTTCAAGGGACCAATGGAGTTGGTTTCCGAATATGTAATAGTTAAATAGTTTTTCTATTTTAGGAAGGCCATACTAGGATTTATTTTATGCTTGCATTTTATTTATATGTCACATGCATCGCTAAATCGCCATAACTAAAACATGCATCATCTTCTTTCATCGAGTTTATCGACCGTGTCAATTAGAATTATCGTAGTTCACCGCTTTAGTTCACTTAAAACGTGATAGATAATAAATTGACATGACCTCTCGCTAAAACAATTAATTGAGACATAGCCTTACCAAATAGTAGAAACCATGAAAACCTATTTCGCGAGGGAGTGCACTCGGCCCTGCCCGGTACAAACCTTGTTACGTAGGGGAAGTGGGTGATGAATGTTAATCCACCGAATTCATGTTGATAAGGGATGAATCGGCCCTACCGTGCCCAAGTTGATGTGGATTTGGATCATGGACACATTTATTCGAAATTTGGGTTGAACTCAACAAAAGTTTTTGATAAAGGATGTATCGGCCCTACCGTGCCCTTGTCAGATGTGTTTTGGGCTAAAGATAAATGTTAATATAATTTTATTGACCAAGAGTTCTAAAAGTAGAATCGATTAAAGAGTTAATCCACCGAGTTATATTGATAAGGGATGAATCGGCCCTACCGTGCCCAAGTTAATATGAATTTGGATCTTGGAATCATTTATCATAGTTGGGTAGAGGTCACTATGTAAATGCTTTACTTGTTATTTACAAGTATTAATAAAACGATAAATGTTAAGTTTTCCACTATTCCGTTATCATATTGTTCTATTTCTTTACCACAATTCATATACGATATCATTTCGATTATTGATTCAAATCTCCTTAAAACATCGTAACTAAAGACAAATATGAATTTGCTTCTAAAACCTCAAATGAACCATTGATAAGGATCTCTTGTAAAGAGTATAGATTAAAGTTATTCATTATCAAACTGGTTTTTGATTCATGACTAACACTTCTACTTACAATGGATTATGTTTCATATACTTAATTGAATTAAGTACCTTGAAGCGATAAATTGTTTTGGTAATTAGTTTTGTCAGAATTCGTAATTGACCAAAATAACGCAACCACTTCAATGAAAGTTTTTAGACTAAAACGAACAAATGAAGAGTAATCTTCATGAATTCAATTTTGCTTCTCAAAGCAAAGACTCATTGAAATGAGTGGGAGCATTCTCTTAAACCGTTAAGATGAGGGCGAGGTTCAAGAAGTAAAGATAATAATGGAATTGATACAAGGTAATGTTAAAAGTAAAGTTGTTGAGAATAGCGATACTAAACCTATCAATCCCGACTGATAAAGTTTCCATTGTCTTAAATGTTGGACACGAGAAAGGAAACTACCCCAAATTATTGAAGAATCAACAAGTTAGTTGTGGGACATCTAATGAGACCTTCTTCTTTAAATGTTTATTTGATTAAACATAAATTTTGCTAGTACTACTTCGTCAATATTAGAAACCGGTGGTGGTTTACATCGTTGTACTTGATACATAGAATGATTAGAATATGACGACTAGCATCAATAATGACGAGAGATAGAGTAATTGTGTGCTCAATCTAGTTTTTGGATTTGGAGTTGTACTTAATTGTGACTATTAAGTACATAAACTCTAAATAAGAATACAAACTTGTTAAGATACAAAAGAGGTTTCACTTTTGTGACCCTATACACCACGATTTGATGTATGGCTAGCCCATTATCAAGGTGAATATATTCTAAACCAAACTAGAATGATATATCATGTAGATGATGCAAGACTCTAATTGGTAACCCAAGATTAAACCTTAGATTATGGAATGATGAACGCAAAGAGTTATCGAGTACTCTTGAAACCATTAGATCTTATGGTATATGCGTATCTTGTATTCAAAGCAAGATGTCTCGTGCCTTTTGGTTGAAAAGGAGATCGAGGTTGTAAATCATTGATCCAAAATAGGTTGATCATTTTCTTTTACCAACGATTTATGTTGACGCTAATGTGTTCACTTAATAAGGTAAATAGAGAAATCTTTGAAGAATTTCAAAGAGTTCAAGGAATCACGATTTAAGTCGTGATGGGATTATCAAAGTGAAGACTTTGATATAAGCCAAAGGAAATGTGATATAGTATCACAAGTTAATCTCTCTTAGCACGCATTATGGAATAATGTGTGGTTAGATAAGAAATCAAACGCTATTCGATATGGTTTGAACTTCAATCAAGTTACTTTGAGTTACTTGATCCTTTTGGGGATTTTATCATTTTTGTCTAAATTATTTTTCCACTAAATCGAATCATATGAGATATGAAATGGTAAGGGTACCATGTTTGTAAGTTTTCACAAGAAACAAATGCTCATTTTTCCCTTTCAATTATCACGAGTACGACGGGTTTGCGGCTCGTAAAGCTGTCTTTCGAAAATACAAGTTTATTTCTAGAAGACAGAGTGGGAGAAATTATTCAAGAGCCACAAAGAATGTTATGTCGCAAGAAACTGGTCTTTCTTGGCTACATGAGACGTTTTGTGTAAGACGTTGTTTCTTCGAAACCTAGGAGGTTAAATTCGTCACTTGTTAAAAAATGATGAATTCATGCTACTTTTAAGAAAGTAAAAAGCTTATAACTTACAAAAGAAATTGTTTGATTCAAGTTGATTACTTCTGGAAAGTAATCAACAAATGACTTACATAAGAGTGTTTAAGTCACAACTCAATACAAGGCTTAGAGCCATGAAAATCCGAAATAAAGGCTTGATTAGTGACAAAGGGTTTTGCACTAATAAAGACAGTTTTCAAGGCTTGATTGGTTGCAAAGAGTTTTGCACCAATTGAAATGCTTAAGTCTATTTGGATCTTCTTAGGGATTGTGTTTCATTATTATGAAATACATAGCGAGTGAATCTAAAACACACTTCTTCAATAGAAGGAATGTATTCAATACATGTCATGAGTTTTATAGATTCTTGCAATCCTAAGATAATGTGAAACTTAAGAGAGGGTCTTAAGTAGGACATCAATGAGTTAGAATCAATATTTTAATCATGTGATAAAACATTTCTCGATAAGTCGAGAAGTTGTGTTTATACATGAAGTATTAGTGGGAGTTACGGAAATTTTAATTAGTCCGATATGTGCATGACATATTGATCATTGAGAATGATTTAAGACTTTTGGAGTAATATAATACATCTTTAATATCTAGATTTATGAAGATAAATCCACGTGATATTAGCGTCAATAAGAAGTCTTATGTTAATAAGATTCATGACTAGTTCAACCAAGTTGAACATATTTGATTGATTCCATTCCTTCACGCCAAATCAATTAAAAGGAAATGATGTATAACACATCATATACCTTGAGTATGATGAATTGTTTTCAAAATCGAATTCAAGTAATCTTTACCTAGTAAGCCATAAAGATTACCCTTAAGTGCTTACAGAAGCATTAAGGAAGAAAAGCAAAGTGTTTATGATGCAATTTTGTGTAAGGGTGTTACACAAATGACAATTGACAATTGAGATTGCGCATGGTTTCCGACAAAACCATAATCAAAACACATTAGGATGGTTAAGATACCATTGTGGCAATGTTAATTAAGAAGTAGATTTTCTAGAATCGTTCTAGGCAATAAAGAACAATGAGAGATATTTATAACGGAAATTGAGTACACTTGCAATCATGAGATGTGCAAGAAGGATGAGTCCCGCACACTGTGAAAACAGTGGGAGCTATTCTTAGGCTAGAGGGCCTATGTCTTGATTGGATCTCGACACGTACTCAGAAAGTTTTGTAATGCAAATGTATACATTACAAAGGAAAACGAGTATGTAGTAAGGTTGAGTAAGGTACAAGAAATTGATAAAACCTACTAACCAAAGCCTTCTCAAAGGCTTAACATGATGAGTCATGTCATTTCAATTGAATTGAAATGAACAACTACATACAAGATCAAATTAGATTATAGAATATGAAATAGTAATCAGGCATTGACTATTCATATGTGATAATCGCATTTGTCGTTCGAGTTTTTCTTTAAAAACTCATTTTATACTTTGTTACATCCAAACGGGTTGTAGTGACAATTGAACCCCGTTAAAGTGAAAACGGATTAACATTGTATTCGCCCATAGTCACTTGTATGAGGTGACGTCTCGAAGTGACTAGAGTGTGATGCGATTGATGGCAAGTTCAAGTGCCATAGAGTCATGTGAGATGACTAGTCGATCACATAGGCAGACTGTTAGGAACATTTTGTCGGGCCTAATGACCGCTTATAGAGTTCTGGCAAATTTATATAGCCTGGTCGTGGCGAGAGTTGCTATAGTATTCTAATGAGTCGATTCTTTTGACTAAAGACTGTTCGCCTAAGATGGCACGATTTCGATTAACTTTGATTTGTGTTACTACGACCTTCGTAAATGGGGTCAAATGGGCATATTTTGGGTTATGATGGCAGTGGCTAGTCGAAGGGAATAAGTGCGATAGGAATTGTCCACCCCTTGTCGGGTTAAAACAATATCTCGGGCCACTCGATGAGTAATGAACTGGAAATGCGTGGCCACGCTCGGAAGATATCTGTGATAGATAAATCCGGTCAATCAGTTATTCTCCAGATCGAGGAAACCACTCTCGATATGATAACTTGCAAGTACGACCCGAAAGACACCTTGCATTGAGTGGGAGATAGTAATAGGACAAGAGAATTGGTGACGCACACTTGTCGAGGACAAGTGGGAGATTGTTAGGAAATGTGTCCTCAACAATAGTGCGATCACATGATTTAAATATCATTATTAAATCTCATTTTAAGAATACATGTGGGATGTAATATTTTACAGTCAACTGGTCCACACATATCGGTAATGATTGGCTGACTAGAGTTTGACATTACTGTCGTGCGACGGTGGTGATCAGTTGATCCCCTTAGGTCATACCTATAGGGAAATACTCTTAATTGATTATTTAATTAATCGTATACCGATACGAGTTAATTAAATTGCTTAAAATTGACGGATGATTTTGTGAGTATAATTTACGTATCTTATTGTAAATATGATTAAATGAGACACGGTCTAAGTAATCGAATTGTTTTATTACTTAGATGAAATCATTGTTTATAGAAACAATTGAAACGGAATGAATAAATTATTATAAATACAGAATGTTGTAATTTATAATTTGGAAACACTTTTGGCACAAGTAATTACGAACAACTAGTCAATTTTGTAAATGACATATTTTATGAGTATGTTGATTTTTAATATGTTAAAAATACATTACATTGTGACATGTCATGTAACATGTTACATGTGACAAAATTGACAAATGACAAAATAAAATGGACCATCCATTTTATTATGAAAGTGCCGAAATTAGAGGGAGTGTTGGGTTAATATTGTGTTTTCATATTAGTGGAAAACATAATGATTAAAGACTACCTACTAGCCTTGCAAGCCTAAGCTTTTGAGAAGAGCAAAAACAAGAGGCATTGGGCATGCTACCCAAGGCCATTTTTCGGCCACCCTAAGGAAAGAAGAAGAGTTTTTCTTTTTCCATTGATTATTCATTCATAATTCTTTTACAACATTTCTAGTCTAAAAATGTCTCTCTCTCTACATATTGTGAAATCTAGAGAAATAAAATCTCACAAAAACACCACCTCTTGACCGAAATTTTCAAGAGCCAAAATACAATTTATTTTGTATCATTTTATAGCATAACTAATATTATTACTAGATCTAAATAATATTAGTTATTATGAGTATTCCTTGGGTATATGCTTTTGGGAGGGATTCTATACTTGAATCTTGTTCATCCATAAGGAAAGCTCAAGAACTAAGTAAGGTAGGTGACCTTACTAGTGCCCAAATATCCGAAAATCACATGGTGAGAAATAGATTTTTCCTTCTCTTTAATTAATGTTTGCATGCATAAGATCATTAGTTAATTTTATGACAAATTACATTAAAACATATATGAATATGTTAAGTATATAGATCTACTTTTCCTTCAAACCCCATGAAGCCTTAACTCCACAAAATCAAGCTCCAGAGATTTGCTCATCAAAGCCTCTTATGTCCAAGCTCCACATTCCAAATATCCAATCCAGTTTCACCTTGACCCATACACGGAGTCTTCAAATACTTTGCTACCTAGGACGGGACATACCCATATCATCCTTAGGTGTGCTCACATGACAAGGAAATTTTTACAAACTTAATTATACCTCTTAGGTCTATGATCAAAGGGAGTTATCTCAAATCGATTCTTCGAGTCACCAAAGGAATATACCCTTGTGACCCCTGCACTTTAAGGCCCTGACAACATAAGCTTAGGCACACACTTGAACTACGATCTGGTTTGATTTCACTTCACGTGAATACGTAGGCAGTCCTCAAGGACACAACCATCCCAACTTTCAACTATCAACCACCTCAACTATCAACCACCTCAATTATCAACTTTCAACCTCAATTATCAACCATCCCAATTTTCAACCTTCCAACCTCAATTAACATCCCTTCCACAACCAACACCTGATGTGAATTTTGGCGGAAGCGGGAGACATTTTTGTAGGGTTGTTTTTGTGTTTTGAAATAAAGGGGATTTTTGTTTCAAGATCAATGAAGACCTCGAAAGCAATGGGATATTTGTCGTAGCTAGACCTATAGCTACGCCAATGGGTGAATTGTTTGATACGCGTCAAACAATCCGACTTAAACTTAGGATCACGTCCCTCGTTCAAGCAAGGTGCGAAATCGCGTTTCGACCTCTTAAGCCAAACTACTTGTGTAACAACACAAGAAGACAAGACAAGTTTTAGAGAATACTCTCAAGTTTTTACTTCAAAATTGGATGATAAACAAATGAGGACTACAAGCCTTTATATAGGCCGAAATTCCTTGGTGCCCAAGGCTAGCCTTTAATGCTTTGTGGTGAGTTCTAGGCTATGTGGAAGAACTAGGTAAGACTAAGCCAAAAACTAGGTAAGACCTTTGTAAAAACTAGGCTATGACAAAAACTAGGTGAGCTTTATTCAATGCCCTTGGACTAGCCCATTTTCGAGGTTAGACCTTGCTCCACACGGTTCTCCTTGCTCCACACGGTTCTCCACACGGTTCTACCCGTCCCATTGGCGGGTGATCATGCACTTTTCTCGACTCTTACTCGAACCGATCCATGCTTGGTGATTCGGGTTGTCTTGGTCGCTTGTTTCGAGAATTATTTCATCAAGGTGATTCGTATTCACATCAATTCCTCCTTCTTTAAAAAGAATTGTCCTCAATTCTTGGAAGTTCTTGATGCCACCGGGGTCAAAAACAAATCTTGAAGTTAGATTCAACTTGATTATGAACATGATGCTATTTGCGCACACCGTTGATCTCTTCTTCAACTCATCATCTTCAATATAGTCTTCATGTTTACCCATCTCCAGTGAATTGAATTTGTAATGAGTATTGTAAATTAAAACCATTTTGTGCCATCTTTGCTTGTGATTTCCTCCCCTCCATCCCCCGTGCACAATTCTACCAAAATCCAAAGAATCGTTGCTCGAAACAACAAAATCATCATGAGCTTCCATAAAAATTGATTTCAATAAGAAGTTAGAGTTCCCACCATATAGCTTCTCATCAATGTATTTATCAATGGGTGATTGATACGGTTCTTTAGCTTGAGAATCTGATTTAATGTGATTGCCCAGAAACTCCTCACCCAAGATTGGCATAAGATTAAGTTTATTTTGATTTGCATCATCATAACTTGTATGATCACTTTCTTCCACATGAGCTTCACCATAAACTTCTTCAAATTCTTCATCAAAAACAATTGGTAGATTGGGATCAAAAGAAGTACCTTCTGTATGAGATTCATCCTCAAAAGAAAATATGTCATCTTCAATCACATCTTTAATTTGATCATTTAAGGGTTCTATTCTGATAATCTCATCCTCTTCTTTTGGTTCATCACCCTGAAACCGATGATCGCCTATCCGCGCCTACTCCACCGTTCGTTTCAACAAATTCAGGCATTTCTACAATCTGACAGTTTTGTGGCGTCTCTCCATGCTTTTCTTGAATTCGTAATTGTTTCAAGCATCGATATTGTTCAAAGGATATGTACTCCTCATTAGGGCAAGAAATATATGAATGTCCAAATCCATGACACATAGTACAACGTGCCAAATCTTCTCTTCCAATCCTTAGACACTCAATTTCTCGTGACCGTCTCAAGATGAACAAAATTTCATCTTTGTATTGTTCCATCTCTTTTTTTTTTTCGCGGATGAACAGTACCGTGAACAGTACCAGCGTGAACAGTGATTTTTTTTTTTTTTTTTTTTTTTGCGAAGAAATCAAGACCCTTGGATCGTCTCGATTAATGGAAATCAAGAGCCGAAGCTCTGATACCACAATTGATGTGAATTTTGGCGGAAGCGGGAGACATTTTTGTAGGGTTGTTTTTGTGTTTTGAAATAAAGGGGATATTTGTTTCAAGATCAATGAAGACCTCGAAAGCAATGGGATATTTGTCGTAGCTAGACCTATAGCTACGCCAATGGGTGAATTGTTTGATACGCGTCAAACAATCCGACTTAAACTTAGGATCACGTCCCTCGTTCAAGCAAGGTGCGAAATCGCGTTTCGACCTCTTAAGCCAAACTACTTGTGTAACAACACAAGAAGACAAGACAAGTTTTAGAGAATACTCTCAAGTTTTTACTTCAAAATTGGATGATAAACAAATGAGGACTACAAGCCTTTATATAGGCCGAAATTCCTTGGTGCCCAAGGCTAGCCTTTAATGCTTTGTGGTGAGTTCTAGGCTATGTGGAAGAACTAGGTAAGACTAAGCCAAAAACTAGGTAAGACCTTTGTAAAAACTAGGCTATGACAAAAACTAGGTGAGATTTATTCAATGCCCTTGGACTAGCCCATTTTCGAGGTTAGACCTTGCTCCACACGGTTCTCCTTGCTCCACACGGTTCTCCACACGGTTCTACCCGTCCCATTGGCGGGTGATCATGCACTTTTCTCGACTCTTACTCGAACCGATCCATGCTTGGTGATTCGGGTTGTCTTGGTCGCTTGTTTCGAGAATTATTTCATCAAGGTGATTCGTATTCACATCAACACCTCTATACTGGGGGCTCCTTCTTGTCGCCCAATCTCCTTTTTATCAAATTCCAGAGCCATCTTCTCATCCTGGGGGCTTCTCTTCCGAGATGCCACTCTTCCTTTATTCTTCTCTTATTTTAAGTCAAGCTAGTGCTTGGTCCAGGCGATGACAAAGGTCTTAGATCGATTCTCCAAGTCATCGTGCCTCAAGAGGGGTCTCTTTTACAGCAAACGGTGGCGAAAGACGTCCAAGTAGACAGCTGATCCACGGCTCATGCCTTGCCTTTATATGCCCCCATCTTTCTTGCAATTCTTATACCTTTGGAACTGATACGCATTGTCACCCACACTTGGCTAGAGGTTGCGCATACTTAAACAATGTCTGTCAAAGTTATCCCTGTGTCGCGTCAGTCAAACCTAAGTCTACGTTTCGCGTCGCGTCCGTATAAGATCTGTGTCATGACAAGTCCTATGTCTAAAGCCCATTGAATATGCATAACACATTACAAATGACAAATTTCCTTTACACAAGTTTTAAACGACTTTTATAAGAAACAACTTTTGCAAAACCTATGTGTTTCTTTATTCCAGGTCCATGTGATAATTGCTTACGTGCATATATTAGATTGCATTCTTGTGTGGCTACTAACCATGTAGGTAAGTATCAGAAGCAGTGCTTTACCAAGACCTCGCTTGTCACAACGAGCGAGTATTTCCCGACAGGTGTTTCGACACGCCTTCATTATATTTCCCCAAGCGAGAGTAAGCGGATAGACAATCTCTCTCAAGACATGGAAATAAATTCCCGATTATGTTCCCCAACGAGAGTTCACGACCGACAGTCATTTCCTCTCGAGACATGGAGATCAACATTGACTCAACATTCTTCTGAAGTTTGTTTGAAGACTACCCAAGCAGTTTTCTCCCCAGCAGTTCCCGCCTGTGTCCTGCTACTTACAATATTTCTCGAATACTACCCAAGCAGTTTTCTCCTCAGCAATTCCCGCCTGTGTCCTGCTACTTACAATATTTCTCGAAGACTACCCAAGCAGTTTTCTCCTCAGCTTCCCCCTTTGTGTCCTGCTACTCGCAATTTTTCTTGTTCCCAAACCAAAGCCTCCTTCCTTAGGTTCGTAAACCCAAAGTTAGGATTATTACCCCTAGATTCTTATATCCTAAAATGGCCTCCTTTAGGTTCATAAGCCTTTAAGCTCCCACACGAACATCCTTAGGTTCATAAACCCATAAATCCTTTTGGAGTTCTCATACCTCAGAAAGCTTAAACGCACGCGTTTAAAACAAGAATTAGTAACCCAATAGTTCCTAAACTTAACCCTAGGATCCCCATTCCTTTTAGGTTCATAAGCCTTTAAGTTCCCATACCAGCCGTCCTTTTAGGTTCGTATACCCAGGTTCACACACATAGCTTCTTTTAAGTTCCCAAACTCCCTAGAGTTCACATACTTATACCCTTTAGGATCATATTCCTTTAGAATCACCTTTTCCCTTTAGGATCATAATCCTTTAGGATCACCTTTTTTTAGAGATCTTACACCCAAACCTTAGTTACCTCTTAAGTTGAACTTATATTTGGCCTCCTTCCCGTCGATGCTTTCCTTTAGGGCCCCACACCCTAGCACAATCCTTATATATCTTTTAGGTCTTACCCTTAGCTCCTACGCACCTCCGGAAGCATCTCGAGAAAGAAGTCTCAGGTATGGTCTCTTCTTATGGCTGGCGAGCTTCCTTACGTAGTCTAATAGACTTTAAACGACCCTCCCCGATAGTCGACAGACTCTAAAATGTTCCCGACGACAGGTCCTTGGTTCAGACCCCTTGAACCGCCTCGCGTCGCCATAGTCGTCAGGTTGTAATCTTCGATTGACCTTGAAGGAAATGTAGATCTTTATACATAAACATACTCATATATGTTATAAATTAATTTGTCATAAAATTAAATATGGATTTTATGCATGCAAACAAATGATAAAATAGAGGAGAAATCATGTTCTTACATTGGTGATTTCGGTTTTATGGGCACAAAAGAAATCTCCTTTTCTTTTGTTCTTGTGCTTTCCTAAGATGGAAGAACCAAGATCCAAGTGTAGGATCTCTCCTTAGGATTAATACCCAAAGCTTTCTCTTAATTAAGATTAATATTATGAGAACTAGTACAATATTAATCTAGTAAAAATTGACCCAAAAATATTATAATACTCTTAATATTTTCGGTTTATAGAGAGAAGAAGGAGAGATTTATTTTTCTCTCTAGAATACTAATTTTGGATGAGTGATGGAATGAATTGTGTTACACAACATTTTGTATATTATTAGGTAAAATATGAAAAAACCATGATGGTTTTTTGCCTTCTCAAAACCGGGTGGAAGGGGGGCTTTTAGGGGAGCCAATGCATGCAATTGTTGCTCTTAACAATAAACATTAGGTTTGCATGGCTAAATAGTAGGTAATCATTGTGTTTCCATTATCTTAATCAAACACAATATTAGCCTATTTCTTCCCCTAATTTCGGCACACATGGATAACAAGTAATCCATTTTATTTTTGTCAATTGTCAATATGTCACATGTCATATGTGACATAAATTTGTTATGTATTTTTAACATATTAAAAATCAACGTATTATTAAAAATACGTCACATACAAAAATCGACTTAGTAATTTCATAATTACTTGTACCAAAATATTTTACCATTTATAAATCACAACAGATTGTATTTATAATAATTCATTCAATTCCGATTGTTTCTTTAAACAATAATTTCATCCGAGTAATGATACAATTCAATTACTCAGACCGTATCTCATTTAATCACATTTTAATGTGATACGTAAATTTTACTTCCAAAATCGTCCGTCAATTTTTCAAGTAATTTAATTAACCCGTAACATTATACGATTAATTAAATGATCAATTAAGAGTGTTGCCCTATAGGTATGACCTAGGGGGTCAACTGATCACCACCGTCACACGACGAATAATGTCAAACACTAGTCGACCAATCATTACCGATATATGTTGACCAGTTGACAGTAACAATATTACTTCCCAATTGTATTCTTTATAATGAGATTTAAACATGTGATCATCATGATCAATAGTCGTGATCGCATTATTGTCGGAGGACACATATTCCAACAGACCTGATGGCTATTGTTTGACTTTCGCCTTGTCCAAGCCTCAGTCAAAGTGGGGGCTCTGTAGACACCTCGTTTCTGCACCCCTCGCAAACCACTCGGTGATGATTGGGCCGCATGTTTGGTACGCGGAACGATTTGTGACAGTTCGTAAATTTATCGTCAAGTGATTGCTCAAACATTGATGGCTACCTCTTAGTTGTCATCTACGCACCGATACGGTCGTTTTGACAGTAATTAGAATACATTTGGAGTCCGGGTCAAAAACCGTCTTCATTTCCTAAAACCGTCAAAACCCGAGTCAAAGCAATGTGCTTGTCTACCTAAGGTTAGGATGTCATAAAATGTTGAGATTATATCTCATTTTGAGTCTCATGTCACTTCATTAGGCTAAACTAAAAGTTTACATTACAAAATGTGCATTTCATTTAGCTAAAATGACAACCGATCTTTAGGCCCGTTTTACGAGTTTATAACGACTTTTTTGGGTCAGGCCTATTTCACAAAAAAGTTCTAGATCTCTTTCTTAGCTTTCCAACGCCACCGAAATCACCTTAATCCGAGTCTTGTAGAGAAAGTTATGCCTAAAATACGACAGACTGTCAAACGCGCTTTCTTACGCAGGAGGAACCTACCCGGGAAAGGACGCAGCAAGTGCTGCGCCTCTTCCAAGGGATGCAGCTCTGCTACGCCTTTTCCTCAAGGTTTTCTTTTTGTCCAAGTTTCCGCGTTTAACCTAAGTCTGTTATTTTCGGATCTTTCTCTCCTTTCCATATTTCCGCCGTGTGATTAGTATAAATAGAGACCTTCGGTCTCACATATTTCTCACGCGAGTGTCCGCCCTTCTCTTCTCCCTTTGCATTCTAGACCTTTGTTCTTACTTTTTGGCGTCTACGTGCTTGAACTTTCGACCACGTAAGCTCGGATCCTTCTGAGTACCAGCCTCGTTTGCATGACCGACCAATTTGACCAACTCCACATCAATCAACTTAATTAATCTAATCGTTTTCCTCTTACGAGGGCACTTTCATATTTGCATTATAGTTCGAGTCGAGCATCGCTAGTCGATATCTTAGTCCTTCTCGTTTCGTCAAACATGTAAGTCTGAGGGTGTAAAATCTCTCTTTTATTATTGTTATTTACTTTTTGTATCGTCAATTGTAAGGTTTATGTCGAAAACACCTCTTAAAACCGATTTCTAAAACCATATTTAAAACCCTTTTTACGGATTTCCAGAAGACAAACCGTCGAGAAAGGACGCAGCAACTGCTGCGCCTCTTCGAAGGAGCGCAGTTCCTGCTGCGCCTCTTCGTGAGGCTGCCGCAGTTCCTGCTTCCTTTCTTCTTCCTTCGTCCTCTGTAATTCGTTCGTTTTTTATTTGTTTCGTTTGTTCCGTTAATTCTTTGATCACAATAGCATGATAGTTTCATATGTATATTAATCATCATCATTAACATGTTTTAATTGTCATTTAAATCCGACTTAAATCCCAAGTAATTCATATTTGCGGGTTTTCGTCATTAAATTCAATTCCGGGTTGTAGAGATTCAATTCGTTCATATTGAGTTTCTGGAATTCGATCTTTGATATATTTTCATCTGTCTTTTGTCATATTCATCATCAATTCGTCATGTTTTAACCTAATTAATTCGTTTAGTTAATTTATTTTCATTGTTAATTATTAATCGTTTCATTCATGTAATTAATTCGTTTGCATCCGTCTTATCCATGTTTTATTGCTTTTATGACCATTTATCACATGTAAATAACCTATTAATCACTTCCATCCGAGTAAATATCATAATCGATCCTTAAATTAACCGATTAATATTAACGATTTGCAGTTCCGGCTTCACAGCCAGAACTCACCCTTGGAACAGACGCAGCGTCTGCTGCGCCTCTTCCAAAGGGCGCAATCCTGCTGCGCCTGTTCCGGGTTGAGTTCTGTCTCTGAACTCCGTTGTTGCTTGACCTAGTTTAATTAGCTTACGTATAATGAACTATTATCCATATTATCGCCTTCTGTTTTATTCGTTAATTCATTCTTTCTTTATTCTTTTTCCCAAATTATCCGTTTTAAAGGTATTTTCGACATAAATCAATAAATCCAATGTAATTATTGTAATTTTCATTATTGTAATTTTATTCATTTGCCATATTTCTTGTATCATTTGTATGCCTTCACATGTAATTGAGCATTAAATCCTACTTCGACATTAATTGTATGCTAAATTACGTGTTAACCGACTTAGCCTAATCTTCACATGTTAGGATTAAGACTTGGATGTTGCATTGCATGCATACAACCGACGATATATCGAGTATAAATGATGTCCCTAATCATTAATAGAGGCCGCTATCGAGGCGGGCGGGATTAGGTGTTCGATCAAAAGAGCTTCCTAATACGTACCCTCACCCCTTACTCGAGATCTCTGTGAACACCCGTGTTCATTGGCATCCACGAGAGTCATTCTAGACATAGAATGCTAAGGGTAACGATTGCTTAGTGTTCATGTCTTTACTTTGTGTCCAGACATGGCACGAGGTATTCGAACGGTTCCAATTTCCCATAAAAATTGGTGGCGACTCCAACAAAAATGCAAACGCTTGTTCTCTTCCTCCCAAGCGCCCCCGTGGGCCCCCCGCTGTCCACAAGTATGACCCCGCTCCTCTTTGAGAGGCGATTTCCGGAAGGAAATTTGAGAACTATCATGCTAGTCGTGCTCTATTAGTCATCCGGGCATTAGAGTGTGGCACAAGGTCATCGGGAATACTATCATCGCAAGAAAAGACACCAACCACTTTACCAAGCTCGATTGTGTTCTTCTTGAGTCGCCCTTAAATATTGGAAGGGAATTCACCACGCCTTACAATTCTCTAAGGCTTTTGGTGGAAAGATGGCTAAATGTTGATTGTGGGAAGCAAGGTACCACCGTTATTGTGAATGGAGGTCTAGTCACTCTTTTAGCTAAGTACTTTGATCCGAATTTCAACAAGGATAGCAAGTATGTGGCGAAAAAGGGGGGGTCATCTCATTGACATGGATGCTATGATTAACAAGTACAAGTGGGTCACTCATAACCCTCTTGACACCAAATATGGGTGGCTCACCAATGAGGCTAGATCTTTTACTTTGCCTTCGAAGATTTGTCGTTTGAGTGTCCATCGGACCAACTACCTCCTTCCCCTCTCAAAAGAAGCCGAATACATCATCCGACAACAAAGGGATGAAATTGAAATGCCCTCCTCCTCCATTGTCACACCACCCTATCCTTTCAAGTACCAAGAGTTCAAACCCGAAGGTGTTGAAGCAAGCAAAGATTATATGACTCTACTTATGCAAGAGATGCACAAGCAAGCTTTTAAGGATCGGGAAGATGCTTACTTAGCCCAATATCCACCCCTCCTTCATTTAGCTAGGCAAGCACTACTTGATCCTTCATGTCCTTTGCCTAGTTGGGCGGATAGGGAAGTCTTCTTTCCGAGTGCATCTAGGGGTGAGATTCCGGGTGACGATGAGGTTGTCGGTAATGAGGTTGTTGATGATAACATTGAGGAAGAGGCTAGTGATGAAGAAGAAAAGGATGATGAAGGAAGTGAAGAGGGAAGTGGTGATGAGTCCACTTCTATTGAGGAAGATGATGATAATGATGATATGGTGGAAGACTAGCAAGCTTTGGAGGCTCCTACCCTCTTGAGGTTTGTCTACTTCTTTCTTTGTTTTATTTACTTTATCTTGATCATGGTTGGAGTAGTCCTAGCAACATAGAGGACTAACACCTCGGCCCCATTGAGGTGTTCTTATTTCATTGTTCCCACCTTTGAAAATCCAAAATGACAAATTTAGTTTCATGCATTGCATCTTGTGTGCATGAACTACACCCAACCATAGGACATTAGAAATAATGTCTAACTCGGTTTGGGGAAGTACATGCATACGCAACGGGAGGTAATCTAAATTACGCTCTCCGTCATAAACAAAAACCCATGCATCATGTAGTGTAGATTAGTGTAGCTTGCATTTAGTGTAGAATTCATGCATCATGCTTGCATAATTTCCCATCATTTTGGCCATTGAGGACAATGCCCATATTAGTGTGGGGATGGGGAATTCTAACTTAACTTTTATTCAAAAATCCAAAAAAATTGAAAAATTTCAAAAAACCATAAAAATTTGAAAAATTGAAAAACCAAAACAAGTTCATTTCCTTTGTAGTGTAGTCATGTATATATTGTTATATATATTGTGTTTGTTTTATCCTTGTTCACATTGATCGACTACGCCACATCCGAGACATGTGGATATTGAAGACCGCATGGTATGATCTTTCCAATCTCCTTTTTCCTCTTTATGTTAATGACTATGTGGCTTTATTTTGATTGATGCGGTATAACAATGTGAACTTAGGACTTGAATTTAGTTTATATGTCATATTAGTTGGTAGAATCATATGCATTATAATGTTTATATGCTAGTTGCATCATGGCATGTAGTTGCATGTTAGAAAAATTTTGCGAAACCATCTACTTGGGAAGCTTGACAAGTGTATATAGGCCCTAGTAGATGCTTTTTCTTCTTAAGACTTTGCTTGTTAGAATACTTGTAAAACACCCTAGGATGTGTCATGCTAGTATCCTTTGACCCATGGATTAAGGCCTAGTCAAGAGTACCTTGTGGTGTGATAACTCCTTGGCTACCGTTTATTCCAAGGTGACCCTTGAAACCATGCATCCATCATCCATGTTCTACCACATTTTTGTCAACAAAAGGGAATGGGCACAAAAAGAAATCAATTTGAGTTCAATGAAATGAAAAGTGAAAGAAAGTTTGCAAAAATGCATCAAATGAAAAGAGGAGCAAAAATAGAACTCCTAAAGCTTCAAATATAAGGCACCCTCACTACATATGGGGTGACTTTGAAAATGTTCAAAAAGAAATGCAAAGAAAAGTTGAAAAATTGTCAAGTATTGAAATGCCAAACATCAAAGAAATGGCAAAAGAAAGTTTTCTCAAATGTTATATGCCACAAGAAATTGGGGGGAAAAACAAAAACGAAAGCAAACTCCCAAAGTGAAACTCAAATATCTATCGATCCCTTTATCCACCGTATCCATTTTTGTGCATGGTAGAGAGGGGACGACCCTTCTTCTTGTCTAGGCAAGAGGGGGAATTCCGCGATCCTCCAGTGTTTCTAACACTATAGGGAGTCTATTCTTGACAAAAGCATTTAACGATTGAGGACAAAGGTACCCTAGCTTCACACAACTTGGAGGTGATTTATTGGTATCCTCCTAGGCTTAATAGTTTGAAGAAATTGCATCTATGAAGGAGTGTGTACCCTTGAATTGCTTCCCTTGTAGATAATTTCCGCCACTTAGATGAGGAAAGTGGCTATTCTTTTTGTAGATGCATCCATTACTTGATTTTGTGTGCTTAATGTTTGGATGTGTCGCCATTTTGGCAAGACCCACCTTGCCTTGCAAGAAGGCATCCTACCTCATGGTTGTCTTGTTGTGAGTTGAAGGGGCGGAGTGAGACCCGCTAATTGTCTCATATCGACTATGTTATTAGGTTAGTTTAAATAATGGTCCTAATCTTTGTCACCTCTTTACTCGGGACGAGCAAAGGTTCAGTTTGGGGATATTTGATGTGACCATAATTAGAGCATATTTAGTCCCCGAATTAGCCGTGTTCCCATGCTTTTTAGTGCATATTTGGGTCATTTATTGTCTTTAGTTCTTTGGTTTGCATATTCTTTGAGGTTTTGATCCCTTGGTAGGAAAGGAGTGCAAACCTTGCATTTTCATGGCAAAACGAGACTAAATTGATTGAATTCAATGACCAAGCATCAAGGAGAGACAAGATTAGAAGGCCTTTGTACATACTATAGTAGATGGGCAATGATGAGAAAAGATCCTTGCATCCCCGAGGAAATCCCCAAGGATCTTATGAAGAAAAAGGAAGAAAAGAAGAAGAAACGAGACTGTCCAGCAATCCGTGCGTCTTCCCCAGAAGACGCCCGTCCACTACTCCACAATCCGTGCGTCTTCACACCAAGACGCCCGGGCAAGAACTCCAGAAGACGCCCGTCTTCACCCCAAGACGCCCGGGCAGAAACCACCAAATCCGCCCGTCCCGTGCTAAAGACGCCCGAATTCCCAGGCAGACCCATTTCGTCTTCTTCAAGCTTCAAGGAAGGATTCACATCTTTTTCTAGAGACCGGAGTCTCCCTAGAGACCGGAGTCTTTCCAAAAAGACCGGCGTTTCCTCAACAAGGGACTTAATCATCATTTAAGCCCCTAGTTAACCCTAATTCACACACCTAATCCCCACTATAAATACCCCATTAGTCTAATTAGAAGAGCATGTTCTTCTTAGCAATCTTTAGTGTAGTTAATATCAATCAAATCTCTCTTTAATCTTGTAATTAACAATTAATCACGTTTTAATACAAGTTTTATTTCCTTAATCTCTCTCTTGTTCATCCTTTATTTTGGGTAATTGAAGATTATTTGGGTTATTATTGGGAGATTGACAACCTTCCAATCAAGCATCAAGTACTTCTTTTATTCTTTGCTTTATTATCGGAATCATTAGTAGGTATAATTCTCTTAATCCCTCTTTAATTATTGTTAATCACTTTCATTTATTCATCATGTTTCACTTTGTTGGTATGATTGACAACCTTGCTAGCATGTTCAACATGATAATGAGTGAGTAGTTTCCTTAGCTAGGGTTAATGGGTAATTAGGGGAAACCAACATGGGGAATGATTCATGCTTAAATTAATATGCTTTCATAGGTTATTTGCTTGTTTGTTGTGATCTCAACTTATGCACATGTTATGTTTGATGAAATGTGAGCCTATGAATCCTTGCATTTTTTACCCATCACCTATGTTTTCAATGAGACTTGTAAGACATAAACCAACTCGAGTCTCATTAGACCATGCATATTGTTGAGTAGGGAAGATTAAGTCGACTTGTAGGTGTTGTACAATCTAATCGATTCGGCTCCGGGACCCAAACTTTCCTAGGATTGTAAGATATAAACCAACTCAATCTATCATTGCTTGCTTATAACTTGAGAATATGTTTGTATGATCAATTCCCATGAATCCCCTATGACCCCATGACACCCTAGTGCCTTTTATCAATTGTTTACATCCCTTTTAATTCATTTTGCTTGTTTAGTTTCATTTCTATTTACTTTAGTGACCTTCTACATAACCCCAATTGTGACACCCCTTAAGACACCACTAGTTGCAATAGAAATCTCATCTCAATTCCTGTCCCTTGGGATCCGACCTTTACTTGCCTCTTTACTAATTGTAGAGTTGTTTGTGAAGTTATAAATTGTGTTTTGGTCTAGGTGCTCCTAACGACAAGTAACTGAAAGACATAGTGTCCGACCAATGAGGGAGAGAAGGAATAGGGGCAATGATGAGTACACGGGAAGGAGTGCAAAAGACGGGGCAGGACTTTTCAAAAATATGTGTACGTAATTCCTTATTCGACGCCTCGAGATGTATCTCACAAGGAATTAGGGGCAAACTATTTGGGCTAAAATCCGCATCTTAGCCTATCAAGAGCCAGCCCATCTGTTTTCATTTAAGGATCTGGGCCGAGGAGGTAGACTAATCCCGAGAAGCCCAAGAGCAAGTGAAGTATGACTAAGGAGTTGGGCCAAGGATCCAGGCGACAAGTGAGAGGCCCGCTGGTGGAGGAATAACGCGTTTGGAAAGCCTTCAGGGAGATCTTACGGAGAAATAAGGGAGATCAGGGAGAATGGAGACAGATGACCCGTTATGGAAAGAGTTGAGATAGGAGTAATATTCCATTCCATAAATAAGGCAGGACATATCTAGGGTTCTTACCCTATAAATAGCCAAGGAAGCAAACAATAAAGGCATTCAAAATCTCACGCATACACGCAACATATTGTGCTATCTAGATTTATATTCCGTCTCCATTGTACTCATTCTCCTGCTATCAAGCTAGTGCAATATTTAGAAGGGTGTCGTCCCTTCCCGCGGTTGTTTTACACATTGGGTTTTTCGCGTCACCAAATCTCACGTGTCAATCTTTACTTATGTACTTAATTCTTTTATTTAGCACTAAACACGACCATACAACCCATACGCAACGAGTAAGACCGCATTGACCTCGCATAACCTAAAACCCGGTAAAAATTACCAAAACAGTAGGTTGAGGGTATCTCCTTCATTTCGTGGATCCAGGGCCTACCAAGGATCACATTGTAAGTAGATGTCCCATCAATAACCAAATACCTTACCTATTTGTTGACTACTTTGGCGTAGGTTGGGATGACAATTTATTCTAGGGAGTGCTTTGTTTCACCACTGAAACCGACCAAGGGGATTGCTTTCTTTGCTAGGTCTGTCTCGCTGAATCCCATGCCTCTGAGTGTTTCCAACATGATCAAGTTGACGGAGCTTCCATTATCCACCAAAATCTTTTTCACCGTGTAGTTCCCAATGGGGAGGGTGATGATTAGGGCATCATGATGTTGTTCTGGTGTAGTTTGTGCATCCGTCTTATCAAAGGTGACTGCTAGAAGGTCAAGGCGGCTGATTCTGCAGGAGAATTCTGGTTTGTCTCCTTTGGTTTTGGTGGCATGCCTCTTTGCTGCTGAGTAGGTCAACCCGCACATTTTCGAGCCTCCTTTAGTAACATTCACAATTCTAGTACACACGGGTGGAAGGGATGGCAGAACCTGATCAGCCGAGTTTACTTTTGTGGAGCCTCCTGGTAGGAGATGGTCCAGGTTTCCTCGATCGTACTGGAACTTGATCTCCCTTCTCAAGGTGTAGCACTCATCGGTGTCGTGGCCTATGTCATTGTGGAACTCACACCTTTTGTTGGCATCTCTCTTGTCATTAGGGCGCTCGTCGGTCCGCTTCCTGGGCCATCTGACTCCGCATATCTCCTTCAGGGTCTTGAGTACTCCTGCAAGGTTTGTTGAGAATCCATACTTACTTACCTTTAGAGGTGGTTCAGAATCATTATTTTCTCCCGAGCTCCCGGAGACTTTGTTCACGGGCCTGCTGTAAGGTTTGGACCTCTCGCTCTGCTTCTCCACAGGTGCCTTTCTGGATGTGTAGTATGTGCCATAGGTAAATTTTTTAGCAGGGATTTCACTGAACAGAAATGTCCTTCCAGGGGAATTAAGAAGGGGTGATCTAACTCAAGTAGTTTGCCTGACTGATATTGCCAAGTAAATAAATAAGTAAAAAGTAAAGACACAAAGATTTTATACGTGGAAAAACCCTGGAAATAAGGGAAAAAACCACGGGCACGAAGTCAGGAGAGATTGTTACTATGATATTGAGTAGCCTGACAGAGTATTTATATATCAGGCGTGACAGGTTAAGGATATTGCCTAATTATATTTTGAATACAAGAATGAGAGTGATAGTACGAGTATGCAAGTGTGTGTGTTCTGTTTTTGTCTTCTCTTCTATTTATAATAGCCTCAAGAGCGGTTTTTCCAAGCTTGTTTAGGGTTTCCTGGTAAATAGGACTCGTGCCCTATTTACCCGGAAGTAGTTGATTGACTTCTTCAGTATTTAAGCCGTTACTCTTTACCCTTTCTTCTATTTTCTTCTTTTGAATAAGTCTTCCATGTTTATAAGGGCTTTACTTATATTGCCTGATCGTGCTTTCCATGTCACCTGTCCAGCTTTGATGGTGTTACCTTTATGCCTGACATGGTTTTCTTTCAGGCCAGGCCTTGTAGTTGCATGTCTTGTGCTTCTCTCCTGCTTGGTGCCTGTCTATATACTCTCAGTGCCTGACGTTAAGTATTTCCTGCTCAAGTCTTGGCTTTAAACATTGCCTGGTCTTTGTCAGGTCAGGCAGGATAATTCTGGGCCCAACAATTGCCCCTTATCTGCTTATTCCTTTATTGGGTCTGGCCAGGAATGAGAAGATAAAAATATGGGCCAGGGAAAAATTGTGTAGGAATCTTTAACGGATTAGGAGTTGTGTTTGGTTCAGCTTCTGTAACGGCTATATTGCCATAAATAGGGTAGATTCACAAAACCCTAGGAGAGTCATGATTAAGCTTAACCACTTGTTTTCTTGCCCGTTTGATTTTGCGGCTATAAATACCTTGCTTTGTTTTATCTTGCTTCCATATTCCAATCTTCAAAATTCTTCTTTCTCTTTCTAGAATTCTTTTCTGCAAAAAATCAATCTTCATCAAAAAATAAAATATGGCTGGAGGTAGGAGAAAGACGGCTGCTTCTAAGGCTCCTGCTGAGGTTGAGAAGGTTCCTGCTGTTGTCGATGTCCCAGATATCATCCCTGAGGACGAAGTGGTGGAGGTGGTTGCTACCCGAGAAATTTTATCCATGTCATATAAAGGGGTTGAGTATACTCATGTTAAGGCTTTGGCTGCTTCTTTCCACGAGGCTAATCAATTGAAGCCAACCTTTGAGCATTATCTCAAAGGCAGGGGTCTTATTTCTGCTGAGGCTGAGGTTTGGATACCTGAGAGTGGTCCAGTCAGGGTTAATTGGGGTAGTCCAGGCTGGTTCTGTATTTTCGAATGGGCATTTAAGGGTGGATGTCAGCTTCCCCTTTCTTCTTTCATGGCTGAAGTGATCAGGGCTATTAGGGTCCCTCCATTCCAACTCATGCCAATGGTTTGGAAAATTGTTCATTTAACAGAACAGTTATGTACCAAACATAAGCTAGTTATCACCCTGGAAGATTTCGAGAATGTCTAACACTTGAAGAGTCATTCCACTGGCCGGATCAACCTTCGAGTTAGATCAAAGATGGCTCACCTAATTACTAACTTTGATTCAGGAGATGATTCTATTGCCCCTGACCTGGATTACCTTAGTTATCCGGCTGTTGAAGGAGGTAATTTCTTTTTTGCATTGTATTTTGATTGGAGATGATATATTTTAGGAAGTATACTTACTTGCTCTTGTTTTTATAGTTAATGATTGGGTGAATAATCCTGATACTGAGGGGTCGGCTGATCGGATTGCAGCTTTTATGGCATTGCTTGAGGAGGAGAGGACATGGCCTGCCTGTCTGGGGCAAGCACCTATGCCTCGTTTCAAGAAGGCTAAATTAAGTACTTATAAACCTGTGAAGAGTGTTAAAGCTTCAGGGGCTTCCTCATCAGGGAGTAAGTTTTGTTTACTTTTATTTTAAAGGTTTTTGCTTTGGACATGTGTTTATATTGCTGATGAAGAACCTCGTCGTGCAGCCACCAGGGCTTCTGCCAGGGTAGCTAGTTTTGGTCTATCCCTGGTGAAGGCAGGTGTTTCCCAAATCACAGGGGAGAAGTCTAAGAGTAGTGAGGCCACAGGGAGTGATAGTGCTCTACAGATTCAGGAGCCTGTGCAGGAGGTACAGTTGGCATCCCCTGAGAAAGTTGTGGATGAGGGTGGTCATCCTATAAAGAGAAAAAGGGTAGATGAATCATTAGGAGGGGTTCATGAGGTCAGGGGGTTAGGGCTCGGTTGGATGAGGTTCAGTTTGCTAAGGAACAGATCCAGGCTCAAGCTTTTATAGCTGATGACCCTTATTACCAGTATCAGGCAGAGGATTCTTCTGCCCGTGCTTTGGCTGCCATGTATCGTACCAAGGATTATGCTGCCAACCTGATCGCCATGCTTTAGGAGGTATTTTCTTTTTGTCTAATTTTGTGAGGGTATTTATGTGTGTTTTTGTGTGGCTTAAATGGGTATTTTTTTTTTTTAGAATGTCAATGATATGCTGAGGAGTGCATGCCAGCTGGATTCTATTAAAAGCCTCAAAGATACCTTGGATTGAGAGGTGCAGATTCTGAAGAAGGATGATGTAAAGTTTAAGGCTGAATTGGAAGCGTCAAAGGCTGAGAATCACTCTTTAAAGGAGGATAATGAGGCAGGGAAAGCTCGGTTGGTGGTGGAATCTTCTAAGCTGAACTCTGCTCAGGATGCCTTGAAAGCTCTTCAAAGCTAAATTTGATACTTTCGGGAAGAATTGAAGGCCGAGAAGCTATGCTATGCGGAGAGCAAACAAAGTAAATGAGGATCTGGCTGTTGAAAGGGATTTGGTGCAGGGCAGGTATAAGGATGCTGCTGCTTATTTCTTTGGTAGGGGTCGTGTGGATGCAATGAAGGAGCCTGTCGAGGTTAGGCCTTTTTGGGATCCTGACCAGGAGTTGGCCAATCTCAACACTACTTACCCTGAGCTTTGTAAGCTGCACGCTGATGAGGAAGTGGACTCTCCACCATCCAAGGAGAAAAGTGGCGATGTTGAGGAAGGAGGAAATGAGGAAGAGGAGGAGGAGGAAGAAGAGAAGCCTGTTGATGAGGGGATCGGTTCTGCTACAGCTTCCAAGGCAGGCTGATTTATTTTTTGTTTTTTCGTATTTTGGTTTGTTTGGTTTGGCCTACCCAGGGGGGATGTTCCCTGGGCAAACAATTTGTTTTTGATTTTTTGAATGTTTGTTTTGTCTTACTCCAGGAGGGATGTTTCTCTGGGCAATTTCATCATTTTGGAATATATCATCCTCTTTTCCCTTGACTCCTTTGAATGGCTTGATTTGTACCTATAAATAATACATTTGACGTCTTTTGTTAGAGTAATGCCTGTCAGGAGGGCTTATGGCCCTCATTCCGTTTTTAGGAAATGATGGCTCTGTTGCCTGTCAGGAGGGCTTTCTGAGAGGAGGGGTGGTTGCCAGTCAGGAGGGCTTATGGCCCTCAGCCTGTCAGAAGGGCTTATTTAGACAAGTAGTCTGGTCTGTTTCACCATTGTACTTGTCTTTTATGTACTGAGCTCAGTTTATTTTTTAGGTCGGGCGAGTAGGTGCCAAATTTATTGTAGAGCATTTCAGAAATGCTTTTCAGGTTGGTGGAGTGGCCCTCAATCCTGAATATTTGTTTAAGACTAAGTGTAGTATGTAACTAATGAAAAGAAGGCGTAAAACAAGTTTTCAGGATTCAATATAATAGGATTTAAATAAGCAGACTAGGCAAGGTTAAAAAAATAACAGGCATGTATTCAGGCAAATTGGCGGATAGCAGGAAGACATATTTTATAGGGGATTTGCTATAAAAATCTAGTTTAAACATATAAGGAGTTGATAGTTTTACCTGTTTCTGGTTTAAACATGAAATAACTTTAGATGGGAAATGTTCCAGGATCTGGGGATCATTTCCCCATCCAAAGTTTGCAACCTATAAGCTCCGTGTCCTACTATTGAATCAATTAAGTATGGTCCTTCCCATGTGGGAGCTAACTTGCCTGCATTTTTCTCTCTGGTGTTAGGGGAGACTTTTCTTAGGACTAGGTCTCCTTCCTTGAACACCCTGATGTTGACATTCTTCTTATAACTTCTGGCTACTATTTGTTGGTAGGAGGCTATCCTGACCTTGGCTGCATCCCTCAGTTCTTCAATTAGGATCAGGCTATCTTGTAATAGTGGTTTGTTTTCCTCTATAGTATTCAGGCTACTTCTGGTGGTTGGTACATGAATTTCTGCTGGGATTACTGCTTCACAGCCATAGACCAGGGAATGGGGGGTTTGGCCTTTGTGGTTGTTTTAGGTGTAGTTACAAATCGACCCATAGGACTAAGGAGAGTTCTTCAGCCCATCTGCCTTTTCTCCTCTTTAGCTTCTTCTTTAGGCAGCTAATTACTACTTTGTTACTGGATTCTGCCTGACCGTTGGCTTTTGGGTAGCCTGGTGTGGATGTGACCAGGTTAATATTCCATTGTGCACAAAAATTTGTTGTTCTCTTTCCCACAAATTGTGTACTATTGTCACAGACTATTTCTGAAGGTATTCCATATCTACATATGATGTTACGTTTGATGAATGATATGACATCCTTCTCTTTGACTTGTCTGTATGAATCTGCTTCTATCCATTTGGAAAAGTAATCAGTCATTGCTAGCATGAAAACTTTCTGTCCAGATGCTTGGGGTAATTTGCCTACTATATCCATGCCCCATTTCATAAATGGCCAGGGGGCTGAGATGGAGTGTAGTAGCTCTGATGGTTAGTGGATATAGGGGGAGTGAATTTGACAGGCTTCACATTTAGAGATGTAGGCTATGCAGTCAGCTCTCAGGGTTGGCCAAAAGTAACATGTCCTGAGAACTTTACTGGCCAGGCTTCTGCCGCCTTTGTGATTTCCACAGTATCCATCATGTATATCCTCTATAACATGTTTAGCTTCATGGGGTTCCAGGCAACGCAGGTAAGGTCCAGCCTGTGACTTTTTGAACAACATGTTATTGATAATGGTGTAGGTAGAGGCTTTGATTCTTAGGGCCCTCGCTTCATTTTTATCATTAGGGAGTATCCCCTGTAAGAACCAATCATATTATGGTTTGGTCCAAGAAGTTGTGTCCTCATGGATGGGACAAGTTTGATCAGGCCTTTCTATGGTTGGTTCCAACAGGTGGACAATAGGTATTTTATCAAACACAGAAGGGCTGAAGTTTGATCCCAGGCTGGCTAGGGCATCAGCCTGAGTATTTAGGTCCCTTGGTATTTGGTCATTGTCAAAGGAATTGAATTTTTTGCAAAGGTTTTTGACATATTCTAAATAAAGTACCATTTTTGAATCCTTTGCTGCATATGTTCCTTTGACTTGATTGGAAATTAAGAGAGAGTTAGTTTTTACCGTGAGGTTTGCTACACCAAGTTCTATGCATACCTTAAGTCCAGCTATCAGGGCTTCATACTCAGCTTCATTGTTTGTATCTTTGAATTCACAACTAATAGCCTGTGCAATTAGGTCTCCCTGTGATGATTTCAATACTAGTCCTAGGCCAGTCCCTCTCATATTTGTTGCTTCGTCTACATGTGGGGTCCATTCCTGGTCTGATTTATGGGTGTCTAGGTGGTTGACCTCTTTTATGAGGTCTGGTTCTAGGGTAGGACTGAATTCAGCCACGAAGTCTGCTAATGCCTGAGACTTAATTGCTGTCCTGGGTTCAAAGGTTATGTCATAGGTGCTAATTTGTACTGACCATTTTGCCATTCTGCCTGATAACTCAGGCTTTCTCAGGACATATTTGATAGGCAAATTGGTTCTGACAATGATTAAGTGACTTTCAAAATAAGGTCTAAGTTTGGTACAAGACATGACTAAAGTAAGTACGTACTTTTCAAGTAGACCATACCTTGTTTTTGCATCTAGGAGACTCTTACTTACATAATAGTCTGGATGCTGTTGGCCGTCAATCTCCTTGGTCAGGACTCCACTTACTGCTGTCACTATGACAGATAGGTAGACCGTCAGGGGTTCTCCTTTGTCTTGTTTGTTTCTTCTCCTGCTTTGGACTTTGGTGGAGTAGGGGTACCAAAGTTGGAGAAATCAATGTTCCTGATAATTGAGGAGAATGGTGTGCCAGGTTTAACTTTTAATTTTGATCCTGAAGTTTTCTCTCCTAGCCTTAGTTTCAGGCTGGACTCTGATTTCTTTAATTTTGCAACTTGACTTGACTGGGCCATTTTCCTTTGCTTCAATTGTTCCATTTCCAACAATTGTTGTTGGGCGGCAGCCAGTTGTTGTTTAATGCTATCTCCTATCATTTCTCAAGTTTTTGTGTTATTTTGTTTTTGGGTTTTGATTATTTTAGAGCTAGATGCCCCACGGTGGGCGCCAATTATTTTAGCAGGGATTTCACTGAACAGAAACGTCCTGTCAAGGGAATTAAGAAGGGGTGATCTAACTCAAGTAGTTTGCCTGACTGATATTGCCAAGTAAATAAATAAGTAAAAAGTAAGGATACAAAGATTTTATACGTGGAAAAACCCTGGGAATAAGGGAAAAAAACCACTGGCACCAAGCCAGGAGAGATTATTACTATGATTTTGAGTAGCCTGACAGAGTATTTATATATCAAGCGTGACAGGTTAAGGATATTGCCTAATTATATTTTGAATACAAGAATGAGAGTGATAGTACGAGTATGCAAGTGTGTGTGTTCTGTTTTTGTCTTCTCTTCTATTTATAATAGCCTCATGCGCGGTTTTTCCAAGCTTGTTTAGGGTTTCCTGGTAAATAGGACTTGTGCTCTATTTACCCGAAAGTAGTTGATTGACTTCTTCAGCATTTCAGCCGTTACTTTTGACCCTTTCTTCTATTTTCTTCTTTTGAATAAGTCTTCCTTGTTTATAAGGGCTTTACTTATATGGCCTGATCGTGCTTTCCCTGTCACCTGTCCAGCTTTGATGGTGTTACCCTTATGCCTGACATGGTTTTCTTTCAGGCCAGGCCTAGTAGTTGCCTGTCTTGTGCTTCTCTCCTGCTTGGTGCCTGTCTATATACTCTCAGTGCCTGACGTTAAGTATTTCCTGCTCAAGTCTTGGCTTTAAACATTGCCTGGTCTTTGTCAGGTCAGGCAGGATAATTCAGGGCCCAACAGTAACCTTCCTGGAACCTGAGTCTTCCTCTAATCTCATAGCAACAATCGCATTTGTCTGTACTTCCTCAAAGGTAGTGCACGGGTACTTGGTTAGGTCTTTGTACAAATCTGAATCTCGGTGGAGTCCTTAACGGAAGGCTTCTATAGTGGTGGCTATGTCACATCGGGGAATTGACACTTTCTCTTTGTTAAACCTATTCAAGAAATCCTGGGTAGACTCCTCAAATTCCTGCACTATCCGGTACAGGTCACTGGTTTGCTTTTCCGGCTTTCGGCTACTGTCGAACTGCTGGTGGAAGACATTGACTAAGTCGGCGAAGCAGGTTATGCTTCTGTTAGGCAGGATGACGAACCACTACAAGGCTGCTCCGGACAATGTTGAGTCGAACCCTTTGCACATACAAGCTTCCTTCAAGGACCCTTTCGCGGTTATCACCATCATTCTTTGGTTGTAATGGTTGATATGATCGAGGGGGTCTGTAGTTCCGTCATAGAGCATCATGGCTGGTGGTACGCATCCTTTGGGAACACTGACGAGGGTTATATCGTCCACGAAAGGGGAGTCTACATAGCTATCGCGTTCTGCCTTTTTCAAGGGACGTGCTATGCTTAGTATCATGTACATTAGGTCTCTCAACTTCTGGTATTGCTGCTCCATTAAGCTACCTGTTCATGCAAGAGGGTTAGAAGCCGGCGGAAAAGAACCAACTGGTGTACCTCGGTTGAGTCATCCGCAACGGGCTTATAGAATTAGGTGCATGAGACCGGCCCACAAGCAAGTGAGGTTCCATCCAAAAACCAATTGGTGATAGAAAGAGTATCCCACTTACTTATAAGCTAGTCCCCTTACTATTATTCAACTGATGTAGGAAAATGTCCCTCACACACATATGGGAAGAGACCTCAACAATCTCCCCCCTTTCACATGTGTGTGTGCTGAAACTCCCCCTCACTTGGCGCTACTCCGCACCTGACACAGCCCCGCGTCGGGCCGACCAGGCTACTCCGCACGATGCTATTCCGCATCTCTGGTCAACCAAGGGAGAGAGTCCAACGGTGGTGCTATTACACAACCATGACGCTACTCTGTGCTATCTCGAGCACCATCACCACATCACACCTTGCGGTCCCAAGTCGAACCATCAGCTCTGATACCACTTGTTGAGTCCTCCGCAGCGGGCTTATAGAATTAGGTGCATAAGATCGGCCCACAAACAAGTGAGGTTCCATCCTAAAACCAATTGGTGATAAAAGGAGTAGCCCACTTACTTATAAGTTAGTCCCCTCATAATTATTCTACCGATGTGAGACAATGCCCCTCACACACATATGGGAAGAAACCTCAACAACCTCCAAATCGGGCTCCTTCTAGAAGCTGACTGCCTGAGTGACTCGCCAAATGTGTTGCGTGAATAATGGCTCCTGGTTTCCACTCTGGTTCCTGCTGAGAGGGGGTTCCTCCTATCCACGTTCCTCTAGAGAAATGACTTCTCATTGGATTCATCACGTTAGCATTGGATCCTGTCGCCTGCTGAACGGGTGTTCCTGCAAAAGATTGCAACTTAGTCCCTGGCAAACCACTAGACCGAGTACTACCTGGAGTTTGCTGCAGGCTGAGTGGCGGGTTAAATGACGGGAACCCTAGTCCACTAGGCTCGGTGGCTCCTCTGGGTGGCACTCATTCGAGATCCAATCTGGTGACAAATTCTGGTGGAATCTGCCGAAATGATCCTCCGCTGGCGGCTGAAATCGGGTCCTCAGAAGGTGGAGGCAGTGGGCCAGATGTCACTCTATCCTGGACCACCGTTACAATCTGGTCTCTGAGATCCTAATTGTCCTTCCTTAAACTTTCAATTGCCCAGTGCAGGGTGTCTGATTATTCTAAAATCACCCGCATTGGATATGGTGAAGAGGCTCCTGATTTCTTGGGAATTCCTCCAGATGTCCCCTCCTGAACCTGGGTCTCAGCAAGGACTTCGCTCCTGCTGGGGCTGCTCTCCCTATTGGATTTCGTCATACTGGGTGCTGCTGTTATTTTAGGCACCTACGATGGCTTGAAAGGTGGTGGCATGGTCTTAGGAGACATGCTGATGGGGACCATTTGGCTCGCTGCTGGTGACGCACTGACTGGCCCCGGCGATGCTGGAAAAGGCCTTCCTCTTGAAGGTTGAGGAGCTGCTTCCTGGGTGTTAGACGGATTCTAACTGGCTCCAGACATGGCGATGAACGAATTGCTTTTGCGGATGTTGGCTATAGATAATGATCACTATGCCCCACGGTGAGCGCCAAATTGTTTTGGTAAAAATCTACCGAGTTATAATTCTAAATTTGTGAGTCAAAGTGATCGATCTACAATTATGAATGAATCGAAAAGCGATAATGTGAATGAATGAGAGAAGCAATGAAAAAAGAAGAATTACGCGAGGAGTTTTGGTGACACGGAAAACCCGATGTTGGAACAACATCGGGGGGAGTTGGAATCGCGCCAAGTATGCACTATAATCGAGGTATTTAAGCAAGTAAGGAAACTACAATGGTTTTACGGAAATAATATTGAAAACAATGGATGGCGTTTGCTTCAATAGTCATGACTTGTGTTGGAATGAGATGCCCCATCTGACTAATTTCATTCTCCCTTTTATAACTGCTCTTCCTAGGGTTTGGCCCCTGCAGGCTCCATTGAATTCCATTGCCTAGCTTCCAGGAGCAGCTACTGAATAATAGGAAGTTGTTGTGTACTTGTGTTGACTTTCAACTACTTTGACTGTGTTTGTTTTTAATCTCCCGAGTGCTTCTTTACTTGATCCAACGGATCTCCTCTTGCCATGTGACTAAGCCTTTTGCTTTTATCTTTTCCACTCGTTGCATGCCACGTGTCGCTTAGCAAAAAATTATAATTTTTTACTCTAACACGCGTCAACACTTTACTTGTAGATTGTTTGATCTTTGGTTACAATTTGATAATTGCATTTTTTCTCTCTTTATATTCGTTGCTTTATTTTTTATAGATGAACCATCTCGACCAAAACCTTAAGGTGATGGTTGAGGCCCAACTATTATAATTATTCCTATTACACTCCCTCACTCAAATGCCCATTGGGTTTCAAGAGTGGTTAGTTGTGCACCGGCTCCCCCATACCGTGTGCTGGAATTCCACTTCGAGAGTTTTTGCGGAGTTTTGAGGTTGTCAGGATTTGAACCCGTGACCAAAGGTCACAATGGCTCTGATACTATGATAGATGAACCATCTCAACCAAAACCTTAAGGTGATGGTTGAGGCCCAACTATTATAATTATTCCTATTAAATACCATGTAGGAAAGTAATGCTTGCCTTTCATTAATGAAATAAACTGGTATAAATACATATTATAGAGAAATATACTAGCCTTAATTATACGAAGATATATACTCAAAATAAACGATACACAATCACTAATTGATTGACAAAATATATACAAGATATATTCTATTCTAACACACCCCCGCAATCGAATCGGGAGGATGATGAACGTGTAGACTGGAACGAAACTCATCAAACAATACGCGAGGTAACCCTTTGGTAAATATGTCCGCAAGCTGGGAACAAGAGGGAACGTTGTTGGAAATTAATAATCTCATTACTTAACATATTCATATATGTGATGAATTAATTTAGTCATAAAATTAAATATAAATCTTATGCATGCAAACATAAGTGAATATAGAGAAGAAATCGTTTTCTCACCATATGATTTTCGGATTAAAAGGGCACCAACAAGATCTCCTTCTTGTTAGTTCTTGAGCATTCCAAATAATGGATGAACAAAGATTCAAGTATAGAATCTCTCCCAAAAGTGAATACCTAAGGAATACTTCTTAAAGACTAAAATAATATGATCTAGTATTAGGATTAGTCTTACTTAAAATTTGACACAAAATATTTATTTGTTCTCTTGAAATATTTCGGTCCAAGAGGAGGAGATTTTGTAGTTTTTATTTCTCTAAAAGTTTCATAAGATGTAGAGAGAATAATAGCAATTTCTTACACTAGAAATTCTATGTAAAAATGAATGAATAAAATCATAGAGAATACACCTTCTCTCTTTCTTTTGTTTTTGGCCGAAAAAGAGGCCCTTGGTGTAATACTCGGTATTTTAATATGATATTATATTAGGCCGAGTTACCAGCTGGGTCGTGTAGTGTATTTGTGACTCGGGTAATTATGTGACTCGGGTTTTAATTAATCTAACTAGGCTAGGCCCGTATCGTCTTAATAGCACCTATCCTATATGTATAACCCATCTAACCAAACCCTAATCTCTCTATCACCATATTCATTTTTAACCATGAGAAAAGAGAGAAAAGAGAGAAGAGGGAGCCGTGTGTGAAGGGAGCCGCGTGAGGAATTGCGAGGCGATTTCTCAGCCTATTCTCATCCTATTTCGTAAGTAGACTATCCTATTACCTCTTTATTCAATTATTAGCATAATTATAGTAGTATTGGGATAATTTTCGTAACCCTAGAATTGGTTTGGGGGTTTTTTATTATAAATTGTATGAGATAAATGAATGGAATAGTTACAGCAATTTACAGATTCGTTGGTCTGTGTTATTTGAGTGTTTTACCTGTCTTAAAGCCGTGGGATGCAAAACGTTAAAGAAGAGACTCATGTTTATTCCAAGCCTAGTTTATGCCTGTGAAAATTGGTAGCATTTCACCGTGTAGTTTTTCCTGAAGAAATTATTTGTGAACGTCTATCTAAAACGTCCGCAAATCAGTAGAGGCTGAAATATTACTTCTAAAACATAATTTAGATATTGAATTGGTGCTGGGTCTTTATCATATATTTAATTTAAAGAGTTTAGATGAGTTGGGCGTTGGTTTTACTTAAGAATCATTTGTCAAACTCGTTTTATGAATCAATACTTTTTATGCGACGGTTTCTGTCAGGTTTTGGAAATCAGTCTGAAAACCCTTGATAAGTTTGGAATTTGAGAAAAACACGTTAGATATAAATTGTAGCTAAGACTCATGGGGTTCCAATTCAATTGGCCTTGCATCAATTCGAATTTTCTGGAATTAGTTATTCATTTTATACCGAGTCTGCCATGAGCAGGAAAATCAGGAAAAGTCGTGTTTGTTCTTTAAATTGATATTCCTATTAAGTTATGATGAGTCTAGGTTATGTGCATGATTAATTGACTGACTAGATGGTAATTATACATAATTATGTTATGTAGGTTATGGATAAGTGAAGGATCATAAGTGATTGCTTGTGTGTGCTTGGATTGCGAAAAGGTAGGGAAATACACTTGACTTATTATCGTTGATGTTGAATTGTGTTGACTTGTTTGTGTTTCGTATGACCAAACTGTGAACGTTGACTTGCTTCGTGGCTGTTGATTTACGTTATGACTCATATCTTTGGAAGGTGATTGACTGAATTGATCGTATTGAGTATGTTATCACAACATTTGGTAACCGGCATGATTTTATGATTGATCAGTTCAAAGATATATATATTGTGTTGCATTAATTTCTTTTGAGCATTCATATGCATTGGAGATGGAGGATGTTGTGGTGATATGGTGTGGTGAAGATGATGTTGTGATTAGGCTCGGGCGGGTTCTGCAGACTTGCCCTGGTGTCCTCAACAAGGTGCGATCGGCTATGGTCGATATATAGTCTCTAGGGGATCGGTATGGTCAGGGTGTTCCGGGTTATGAGATATGAGTTGAGATGGAGATGGAGGTGACGGAGGAGCATGCATATCATATTTTGTTGTTTCATTGTATTCCCTACTCAACCTCGTGGTTGACCCTGTGTATTCGTGAACACCCGTGACGATCCAAATATTGGGGAGCGGGCTTGACAGGTTTATGAGATAGGATGGGAGCTTGATGGGCGTGAGACACTGGATCAGAAGACTTAGTAGCTAGATCATCATTTAGAAGACTTTCACTTTCATTTATGTTAGTTCCTTGTAATTTGATGTAAAAGAGGTTTTGTAATAATTAAGTTAAAGTAATTATATATTTTGCCTTGGAGTTTAATTTGTTATTCACTACCTCGGGAAACCGAGATGGTAACAGTCCGGTTTATTAGGGAATGTCTTGCTAAAGGCTCCTTCATAAATCGGGGTGTTACACTTGGGTAGGTTGCTCAATGCCTTTTAATTTTGCTCTTCTCAAAAGCTTAGGGTTGCATGGCTAGTAGTTAGCTTTCATGATTGTGTTTTCCACTTAAAACAATTAACACAATTTTTCCACTAACTTCCCTCTAATATTTCGGCATACTTAAAATAAAATGGGTAGTCCATTTTATTTTGTCATTTGTCAATTTTGTCACATGTAACATGTTACATGACATGTCACAATGTAATGTATTTTTAACATATTAAAATTAACATACTCATAAAATATGTCATTTACAAAATTGACTAATAATTCGTAATTACTTGTACCAAAACGGTTTATCAAATTATAAATTACAACGTCTTGTATTTATAATAAATTATTCATTCAATTTCTATTTCAATTGTTTCGTAAACAATAATTTTATCTAAGTAATAAAACAATTCAATTACTTAGACCGTATCTAATATAATCGAATTACAATAAGACACGTTAATTTTACTCACAAAATCATCCGTCAATATTTAAGCAATTTAATTAACTCGTATCAGCATACGATTAATTAAATAATCAATTAAGAGTATTTCCCTATAGGTATGACCTAAGGGGATCAACTGATCACCACCGTCGCCGGACAGTAATGTCAAACTCTAGTCAGCCAATCATTACCGATATGTGTGGACCAGTTGACTGTAAAATATTACATCCCACATGTATTCTTAAAATGAGATTTAAACATGTGATCATTATGATCAACAGTTGTGATCGCATTATTGTCGGAGGACACATATTCCAACAATCTCCCACTTGTCCTCAACAAGTGTGCGTCACCAATTCTATTGTCCTCTTACTATCTCCCACTCAATGCAAGGTGTCTTCCAGGTCGTACTTGCAAGTGATCATATCGAGAGTGGTTTCCTCGATCTGGAGAATAACTGATTGATCGGATTTATCTACCATAGATATCTTACGAGCGTGGCCACGCATTTCCAGTTAATTACTCCTCGAGTGGCCCTGAGATATTGTTATAACCCTGACAAGGGGTGGACAATTCCTATCGCATTTATTCCCTTCGACTAGCCACAGCCATCATAACCCAAAATATGCCCATTTGACCCCATTTACGAAGGTCGTAGTAACACAAATCAAAGTTAATCTGAAACTGTGCCATCTTAGGCGAACAGTCTTTAGTCAAAAGAATCGACTCATTAGAATACTATAGTAGCTCTCGCCACGACCAGGCTATATAAATTTGCCAGAACTCCATAAGCGGTCATAAGGCCCGACAAAGTGTTCTTAACGATGCCGCCTATGTGATCGACTAGTCATTCTCATATGACTCCATGGCACTTGAACTTGCCATCAATCGCATCACACTCTAGTCACTTCGAGACGTCACCTCATACAAGTGACTATGGGCAAATACCATGTTAATCCGGGTTCACTTTAACGGGGTTCAATATTGTCTCTACAACCCGTTTGGATGTAACAAGGTATAAAAGGAGTTTTCAGATTTTAAAAACTCGAACGATAAATATGATTATCATATGAGTAGTCAATACTTGATTACTACTTCATATTCTATAATCCAGTTTGATCTTGAATGTAGTTGTTCATCTCAATTCAATGGAAATGACATGACTCATCATGTTAAGCCTATGAGAAGGCTTTGGTTAGTAGGTTTTATCAACTTCTTGTACCTTACTCAACCTTACTACATACTCGTTTTCCTTTGTAATGTATACATTTGCATTACAAAACTTTCTGAGTACGTGTCGAGATCCAATCAAGACATAGGCTTTCATGCCTTAAAATATCTCCCACTGTTTTCACAGTGTGCGGGACTCATCCCTCTTGCTCATCCCATGATTGCAAGTGTACTCAATTTCCGTTGTAAACATTTCTCATTGTTCTTTATTGCCTAGAACGATTCTAGAATAATCTATTCCTTAAATAATATAGCCACAATGGTATCTTAACCATCCTAATGTGTTTTGATTATGGTTTTGTCAGAAACCATGCGCAATCTCAATTGTCAATTGTCACTTGTGTAACACCCTTACACAAAATTTTGCATCAAAAACACTTTGCATTACATCCTTAATGCTTCTGCAAGCACTTAAGGGTAATCTTTATGGCTTACTTGGTAACTATTACTTAAATTCGATTTGAAAAAATTCATCATACTCAAAGTATATGAACTGTTATACATCATTACTTATTTAATTGATCCGGCAGCGGAAGCACATGGAATCAATCAAATATGTTCAATTCGATTGAACTAGTCATGAATCTTATCAACATAAGACTCCTTATTTGACATTAGTATCATGTAGATTTATCTCCATAAATCCGGATATTAAAGATGTATTATATTTCTCCAAAGTCTTAAATCATTCGCAATGATCAATATGTCATCCACATATAAGACTACTAAAAATTTCCGTAACTCCCACTAAACTTCATGTATAAACACAACTTCTCGACTTATCGGGAAAATTTTTATACCATGATCAAATCATTGATTCCAACTCATTGATGTCCTACTCAAAACCATCTCTTAAGTTGCACATTATCTTAGGATTGTAAGAATCTATAAAACTCATAACATGTATTGAATACATTCCTTCTAATTGAAGAAGTGGGTTTTAGATTAAACTTATATATGTATATCATCATAATGAAACCCAATTCCTAAGAAGATCCAAATAGACTTAAGCATTTCAACTAGTGCAAAACCCTTTGCAACCAATCAAGCTTTGAAATCTCTCTTTATTAGTGCAAAAACCCTTTGTCACTAATCAAGCCTTTTATTTCGGATTTTCATGGCTCTAAGCCTTGTATTGAGTTGTGACTTAAACACTCTTATGTAAGTCATATGTTCATTACTTTCTAGAAGTAATCAACTTGAATCAAACGATTTCTTTGTAAGTTATAAGCTCTTTACTTTCTTAAAAGTAGCATGAATTCATCATCTTCAACAAGTGACGAATTTAACCTCCTAGGTTTTAAAGAAACAATGTCTTACACAAAACGTCTCATGTAGCCAAGAAAGACCAGTTTCTTGCGACATAACATTCGACATAACATTCTTTGTGGCTCTTAAGCAACATAACATTCGACATAACATTCTTTGTGGCTCTTAAATAATTTCTCCCACTCTGTCTTCTAGAAATAAACTTGTATTTTAGCAACACAGCTTCATGAGCCACAAACCCGTTTGTACTCGTGATTATAATAAGGAAAAATGAGCATTTGTTTCTTTGGAAAACTTACAAACATGGTACCCTACCATTTCATATCTCATATGATTCGTTTTATATTTAGTGGAAAAATAATTTAGACAAAATGATAAAATCCCCAAAAGGATCAAGTAACTCAAACCATATCGAATAGCATTTGATTTCTTTATCCGACCACACATTATCCCATAATGTGTGCTGAGAGAGAATAATTTTGTGATACTATATCACATTTCCTTTGGCTTATATCAAAGTCTTCACTTTGATAATCCCATCACAACTAAATCGTGATTCCTCGAACTCTTTGAACTTCTTCAAAGATTTCTCTATTTACCTTATTAAGTGAACACATTAGCGTCAACTTAAATCGTTGGTAAAAGAAAATGATCAACCTATTTTGGATCAATGATTTACAACCTCGATCTCCTTTTCAACCAAAAGGCACGAGACATCTTGCTTTGAATACAAGATACGCATATACCATAAGATCTAATGGTTTCAAGAGTACTCGATAACTCTTTGCGTTCATCATTCCAGAATCTAAGGTTTAATCTTGGGTTACCAATTAGAGTCTTGCATCATCTACATGATATATCATTCTAGTTTGGTTTAGAATATATTCACCTTGATAATGGGCTAGCCATACATCAAATCGTGGTGTATAGGGTCACAAAAGTGAAACCTCTTTTGTATCTTAACAAGTTTATATTCTTATTTAGAGTTTATGCACTTAATAGTCACAATTAAGTACAACTCTAAACCCAAAACTAGATTGAGTACACAATGACTCTACCTCTCAACATCATTGTTGCTAGTCGTCATATTCTAATCATCCTATATATCAAGTACAATGATGAAAACCACCACCGGTTTCTAATATTGACGAAGTAGTACTAGCAAAATTTATGTCAATCAAATAAACATTTAAAGAAGAAGGTCCCATTAGATGTCCCACAACTAACTTGTTGATTCTTCAATAATTTGGGGTAGTTTCCTTTCTAGCGTCCAACAATTAAGACAATGGAAACTTTATCGGTCGGGATTGATAGGTTTAGTATTGTCATTCTCAATAACGTTACTTTTAACATTACCTTGTATCAATTCCATTCTAATTTTACTTATTTAAAACCTTATCCTTTTCTTAACGGTTTAAGAGAATGCTCCCACTCATTTCAATGAGTCTTTGCTTTGAGAAGCAAAATTATATTCATGAAGACTACTCTTCATTAGTTTGTTTAGTCTTAAAACTTTCATTGAAGTGGAAACAATTTATCGCTTCAAGGTACTTAATTCAATTAAGTATATGAAAAACAATCCATTGTAAGTAGATGTGTTAGTCAAGAATCAAAAACCTGTTTGATAATGAATAACTTTTATCTATACTCTTCACAAGAGATCCTACCAATGGATAATTCGAGGTCTTTAGAAGAAAATTCAAATTTTGTCTTTAGTTACGATGTTTTAATGGAGTTTTGAATCGAAATGATATCTTATAAAAATTGTGGTGAAGAAATAGAACAATATAATAACGGAATAGTGAAAAACTTAACATTTATCGTTTTATTAATACTTGTAAATAACAAGTAAAGCATTTACATAGTGACCTCTACCCAACTATGATAAATGATTCCAAGATCCAAATTCATATTAACTTGGGCATCGGTAAAGCCGAATACAACCCTCATCAATATAACTCGGTGGATTAACTCTTTAATCGATTCTACTTTTAGAACTCTTGGTCGATAAAATTACATTAATATTTATCTTTAGCCCGAAACACATCCGGCAACCGTCGAGAATACTTTCGTTGAGTTCAACCCAAATTTCGAATAAATGTGTCCATGATCCAAATTTACATCAACTTGGGCATCGGTAAAGCCGAAAACAACCCTCATCTTTATAAATTCGGTGGGTAGACATTTATCACCCACTTCCCCTACGTAACAAGGTTTGTACCCCGGTAAAGCCGAGTGCACTCCCTCACGAAATAGGTTTTCATGGTTTCTACTTTTTGGTAAGGCTAGGTCTCAATTATTTATTTTTAGCGAGAGGTCATGTCAATTTATTATCTATCATGTTTTAAGTGAACTAAAGCGGTGAACTACGATAATTGTAATTGACACGGTCGATAAACTCGATTAAAAATGCATGTTTAGTTATGCGATTTAGCGATGCATGCAACATATAAATAAAATGCAAAGCATAAATAAAATCCTAGTATGGCCTTCCTAAAATAGTAAATCTAATAAACTATTACAAATTCGGAAACCAACTCCTTTGGTCCCTTGAACTTCGGTCTTGGCACGCATTTCAAGGCAATACTTTCTTTAATGGATCGCCTTCTCGAGTGACACCGTCTTCAAGGATCTCCGGAATAAATAAATTACATAATTCAAAATTTACATAAAATAAAATTATGACAATCATAAATAAAATGCAGCATTATAATATATATGAACATGCCCAATTTTATGCTAAATCGCCTTTAAGGAGCCAATATCGTATATTAATCGGTTTTTACGGATTTGCGTGATTCAGCCTTTTAAAATCACAATAATTACATAAAATCATATTTATGCACTAGTTAATTACCCTAACCATCTTAGGACTCACAATTAGTCTCCACTAACATATTGACAATAATTAACTTATATTTCTTAATATTGTTCATAAAAGGACCTAAAATTACAATATAAAGTCATAAACTTCAAATAAATCACAAAAATTTCAAATAAATTAAAAATTTGAAATTTTAAACTCATGAACATTCTGTAAAAATACCATGACACTCATAATGTTCAAAACCTTAGGTTAAAATTTTCGAAAATTATCTAGGAAAAACTATGTTGCGATTTACCGGATTTATCAAATATTATCATAAAAATATGAGAATAATTATATTTATCAACTTTTAAATTTTAGATCTGAAATAGGTAATAAAATGCAACATGTGACATTTTTCCTTAGTCATGAAGTATGTTTTAGCAATTATTCACTAATTAAAGTAACTATTTATGCCATTTTTCATCAAAAATTCATAAATCATGCATAAAGACTTAATTATAGCATATTATTTTACACACATCTTGTAAAATCGTATGTGACAACATACTAAATTTCTATGACCAGATTCGAAATTTATCTCATATTAACCTATTTTTCATTTAAATTCGATTTTTGTCATGAAAAATCCAAATTTCGAGCATAAGAACTCCAAAAATTATGAAAATTTACAGGTCATCTAAAATTAATATATGTGAAAACATATCCAAAAATCACTGAAAAATTCGAAGTTTAGCTAATTTTCGTCCAAAAATGACATTTTTATCATAAAAATCATATTTTAATGCCATTATTATTAAAAAAAAAAAAAAGAACAATAAAATCCATAAATAAACCAAAAAATCCTAAAAACATTTTAGGACCAGAAAATTTAACATGCATGATAAATTTCGTGATATATCATGATAAACACAAATTTATAAGTTTTGTTTGTTAATCATATAACTCGGAAAAACAATAACCGATTTGCATGCAACCAACCTAAGGCTCTGATACCACTTGTTGGAAATTAATAATCTCATTACTTAACATATTCATATATGTGATGAATTAATTTAGTCATAAAATTAAATATAAATCTTATGCATGCAAACATAAGTGAATATAGAGAAGAAATCGTTTTCTCACCATAGGATTTTCGGATTAAAAGGGCACCAACAAGATCTCCTTCTTGTTAGTTCTTGAGCATTCCAAATAATGGATGAACAAAGATTCAAGTATAGAATCTCTCCCAAAAGTGAATACCCAAGGAATACTTCTTAAAGACTAAAATAATATGATCTAGTATTAGGATTAGTCTTACTTAAAATTTGACACAAAATATTTATTTGTTCTCTTGAAATATTTCGGTCCAAGAGGAGGAGATTTTGTAGTTTTTATTTCTCTAAAAGTTTCATAAGATGTAGAGAGAATAATAGCAATTTCTTACACTAGAAATTCTATGTAAAAATGAATGAATAAAATCAGAGAGAATACACCTTCTCTCTTTTTTTTTGTTTTTGGCCGAAAAAGAGGCCCTTGGGTAGGTTGTCCAATGCCTTTTAATTTTGCTCTTCTCAAAAGCTTAGGGTTGCATGGCTAGTAGTTAGCTTTCATGATTGTGTTTTCCACTTAAAACAATTAACACAATTTTTCCACTAACTTCCCTCTAATATTTCGGCATACTTAAAATAAAATGGGTAGTCCATTTTATTTTGTCATTTGTCAATTTTGTCACATGTAACATGTTACATGACATGTCATAATGTAATGTATTTTCAACATATTAAAAATCAACATACTCATAAAATATGTCATTTACAAAATTGACTAATAATTCGTAATTACTTGTACCAAAACGGTTTATCAAATTATAAATTACAACGTCTTGTATTTATAATAAATTATTCATTCAATTTCTATTTCAATTATTTCGTAAACAATAATTTTATCTAAGTAATAAAACAATTCAATTACTTAGACCGTATCTAATATAATCGAATTACAATAAGACACGTTAATTTTACTCACTAAATCATCCGTCAATATTTAAGCAATTTAATTAACTCGTATCGGCATACGATTAATTAAATAATCAATTAAGAGTATTTCCCTATAGGTATGACCTAAGGGGATCAACTGATCACCACCGTCGCATGACAGTAATGTCAAACTCTAGTCAGCCAATCATTACCGATATGTGTGGACCAGTTGACTGTAAAATATTACATCCCACATGTATTCTTAAAATGAGATTTAAACATGTGATCATTATGATCAACAGTTGTGATCGCATTATTGTCGGAGGACACATATTCCAACAAACGTGATGGACACAAACGTCGCCGCGAGCAACTTTCTCACGAACAAAATGGATGTCAAGTTCAATGTGTTTGGTACGTTGATGCTACATCGGATTGCCCGCAAGATATATGGCACTAATGTTGTCACAATAGACGATAGTGGCTTTGGGAAGTGGGTGATGTAACTCAAGGAGCAAATTGCATAACCAACAAGACTCGGAAACAACATTTTCAACCCCTCTGTACTCAGTCTCGGCACTCGAGCGAGACAACGTAGGTTGTCGTTTTGAGGCCCATGATATAAGATTGTCACCCAAAAACACACAGTAACAACTTATAGAACGGCGAGTATTGGGACAACCACCCCAATCTGCATCAGTATATGATGTAAGGGAGTCGATGCGAGAGGGACCGGGCCAAAGATCGTAAGGCAGGGTGCCCTGAAGGTAGCTCAAGACTCGTTTAAGAGCATTCATATGGACATCTATGGGATTATGCATGAATAAACAAATTTGTTGGATGGCATAAGAAATATCAGAACAAGTGAAAGTAAGGTACTAAAGAGCGCCAGCTAGGCTACAGTACAAAGACGGATCAGAGCAAGGAGTAGTACTCTGCGAACTTAGTTTAGGCTGTGTGTCAACAGGGGTGGTCGTGGGTTTACACGAGGTCGTACCAGCAGGCAATGATTTTGGCGGTGTATTTCGATTGAGACAAAATCATACCTGTACCATAATGATGGACGGCAATACCCAGGAAATAACTCAAAGGACCCAAATCTTTCATGGCAAACTCGGAGCCTAGGCGAGTCATGATCGATCAACGTAAAGAATCGGTCGAAGCTGTAAGAATAATATCATCTACATACAGAAGGAGAAAAGCAATGTTAAATCCGTCTTTGTAGATGAACAGAGAGTGATCACACTTGCTATGCGTGAATTCCATTGTTATAACGTAGTTAACAAACCGAGTATACCAAGCATGGGGTGCCTGTTTAAGCCTATAAAGAGATTTTCGCAGCAAGCAAACGTGATCGGGAAAACGAGAGTCACGATAACCCAAGGGCTGGTGCATATAAACCGTTTCATGAAGGTCTCCATACAAAAAGGCATTTTTGACATCCAATTGATTAATATACCAGTTACGAGCAAGTGCCAAACTCAACACCGTCTAAATTGTCGCTGGCTTTACCACGGGACTAAATGTCTCACCACAATCCATGCCAACCTGCTGCGTTTTGCCATCACCTACAAGACGAGCCTTATAGCGCTCAAAAGAACCATCAGATTTCACTTTATGACGAAAAATCCACATAGGCCGATAATATTCACATTAGACTGACGCGGGGCCAAATCCCAAGTCTTATTGCTAATAAGAGCATTATACTCATCGTTCATGGCCGACTTCCAATTAGGGTCGCTAAGGGCGGACACGAGATTATGAGGAAGAGGAGATATGGCTACGGTAGTGTGTAAGTCAAAAATGGGTTTGCGCTTCCTTATGCCATGGTCAAGACGTGTCACGGGCTTAGAGACGTTAGGAAGAGAGTTAGGGGGAATGAGGTCAGGTGAGGAAGTCGTGGGTGAAAGTTGAGGGTCAGGAGAGGCGTGGTTGAGGCTCGTGGTAGGTGTGTGCTGGGCACGGTTAGGCGAGGCAGGAGAGGTTGGTTGCGGGGAGGCAAGGGGGGTCTGACGTGGGGAGTCAAGCGGGGTGAGGGCAGCAGGTTAAGTGGGTTGTTGCTTGTGTCGAAGGACATACAATAGGAAGAATTATAATGGTTGAGGCCCAACTATTATAATTATTCCTATTAATTTTAATGGGTTATTTGATGAGAATAATCTTATTTGTTGTAATGCCATAGAGTATCTCATAATCAGTCCGAGAATATCTTGTGCTAAATGGGGATCAACGTCATGAATTAAGACAGTTGGATGCAGATGCCTAATAAGGGATTAACGTACCCTTCTATTTCTAATACTTTTATATTCCTCCATAGTTTGCATTAAATTAAGTAATTTGCTAACATATTTTGCAAATTTATGGCCTGGTAAGTGGTAAGGAACCCTTCTATTTCTAGTACGTTGATATTCCTCCACAATTGTTTTTGCTTGAAAACAGTAAATGGGTTGGTAAGGCACGTATTCGATATTTCATTTAATTTTGTGATCAGTGCGCAGACGTTATAGTAGCGATAGCATAATAGCATATCATACTCTTAATCGTCCTTCCTCCGCTAATTTGTTTACCTATTCATATTTTATATCAAATCAGTTAATTGTTTATTTTTTTATTTCAGGGAAGGATGATATTTGATTGACAATTTGATCCCTTGCTTTCAATTAGGACCCTTTGTCATTTAATAATTAGTCCCCTTCTCTTTCCCTGATTTTTGTGTCAAAACCAAAGGTAAACAAATGACCGAAATAGAATGAGTATATGGCCGGCTCCTCTTTGTTGTCTATTCTCGATAGGTCTGATATAAGCTTTATTGATATCTTCGTCGATGTTGGTGGCTAGCTACTAGCTAGGTTACAACATGCATCTCAAATTGGCTCATTATTATCATTGCAAATTGTTTTGGTATCAAGGCCTGGCTTCTTAAGTAGGGGAGGCATCCCTGGTACCCTGCTTAGCATTTCCCTTAACTCTAAATACTGGGCTGTGTGTCAGTCGCCTGGTCCGCACCGTGGTTGATAGTTGGTCGGTGCCGATTCCTGGATCTTTTCTTTGGCGAATTCATATGATTTTATCCGTTATCAAGAGGGGTTGATGTTACGAGCGTCCCCGGGTGCCAGCCTATCTGTGGTCTGCTTACGAATCCTACGCCAGGTGTCTGATTAGTCATAAAGAAATTATTGGTTGGAGTATTACCTGGTATTATCTCTGTGCTGCTGGCAGCCTGCCAGCTGTCTGGTGTTAGGTATCCTAGCCCTTGTGGGACTATTCTTTCTTCTGACGGCACCATTGCCAAATCTAATCTGGTAACCAACTCGGTAGGGCTCTGTCGTGATTGACTCCTACTGCCTTGATGCCTGCTATGAGTGATCTACAACTGGGGCCTAGCTTCCACCTTTCATGCTTGTTGGCGTGTTCGCTTGTTGCTTCATGAGGTCTATCTCTGCCCAAAGCTCCCTGTTCCTTCTTGTTGCTTGGGCTTCTGCCTTCCTCTTGTCTTCCCGCATGTTGTCTATTACCTTCTGAAAATTATCCATGCCGTTAAGCAGGTTCTGTGTTGGACTTGCTGGCGGGGTGAGATGCACGCCTCCTGGCCCCTTATCAGACTTATAGTGTGATCCTGCAGTAGGAGTCTTGGGAGGTAAGGTGGCCTTGGCCGAGTGTATGACTCTCGACGTGTGCCCAGACACCTGAACCTGGGCCGTTGACGTCGAATTCTGGACGGGATTTGGCGGTATCAACGGCGGCTGGATACCTTCCGATCTGGTTGGTGATGCTAAGGTTGCGTACTTGCTTTCGTCCATTCTGTATCGAATAATTAACGATGACGGCCATAATGCCCCACGGTGGGCGCCAAACTATTTTGGTATATTTCTACCGAATTAGGTTGATTTAGGTCAAAGTGGTCTTATACGTTATTTGAGAGATTAGTGACGTATGTACGGTTAATATGTAAGTAAATAGAGACGTAAATAAGAGATTGGCACAAGAGCTTTGGTGACGCGGAAAACCCAATGTGGGAAACGACCGCGGGAAGGAGATGATACCCTTCCAAGGATTGCACTAGCTTTGTAATATGAGGGACGAGTACAGTAATAGTGGCACGGCTATTTTGCCAGTACAATGTCTAGGGTTTGATGTGTGAATGAATAATCTTTTTCCCTTTCTTCGCCTTATATAATAGGACCCAAACCCTAGTAGGGTTTAGGTTGCTTGCCTACTAAGTTAGCCGAATAACACCCTAGATGGGCTCTTTCGCTACCAGGTTACAGCTTACTAGCTGAGGCCCAATGCTTCTTGATCTACCGCCAGCCCATCAGGTTTATTCTTGCTCACTGGCTCCTCAAGGTTGCTGCATTACTTGGCCCAATTCGTCCTTCCTACCTCCTCTAGTGGATCAGTTTTCTCCTGGGCCCAATACGGAGATTTTAGCCCAAACACAAATTGCAATCTTTGTATTTCTTAATAATTTTTTGCTAGGAAAGGTCCATTCCAAGACACGCAGAACGAGTTTATAAATCTAAATTCGAAACAATCGATTGAAATGGAGAAAGTAAATTAGGATTTTTAATGGTTATTGTGCTACTTTAGGGTTCTTCTATGGATTATTCTCTTAAATTTTTTGTTTTCTATATTTTCAACAACTAGTATTGGTGCCCGGCTTCGCCCGGACTACCTCTACTTACCATTAATTTTTTTTTCATTAAATAAAATTATTTAAAGTTGCATAACCCATAAATTTATCATTAATATATTTTTCTATGACATATCCTAAAATTTACGATGAAATATGAGACAAATTCACTATTCCCGCTATTAATATTTTATTCTTATTAATGAAACAATAGTAATAACATTTCACTACTTGCCGGTAATCATTGTTACTTTCACTACTCCCGCCGTAAATGTCAAATAATTAACATCTCTATACATCAAACAAACTATAAAGTTTAATAAAATTGGATAGATTTTAAATTTAATATATAATTTTATGATGATTAATAATTAATACCATAAGTGTGCATATTTATACTAATTAACTATTTTATTTTAAGGAAATTGACCATCTTCTTGTCTTTTATAAATATTTAGAAAAATTATCAAGCATCTTCTTTCTTTTAGTATCCTTGAAATTGACCATCTTAATTAATTATTTTATTTTAAGTAAATTGACCATCTTAATTAATTATCTTGTTTTAAGGAAATTGACCATGTTTTAGTCTCTTACAAATGTTTAGGAAAATTATCAAGCTTCTATATAATTTAATTTTAACCCAAACTATATAACATTTGCATTGAGATCCCTTAATCGGGTCCATCACACGGTGCTAGTGATTTAAAACTATATAGTATAATTAATTTGAATAACTTTCATTAATTAAATTGAAGTCCCTTGGTTTCTGGATATAATATATAGTATTGATTTATGTTCCGTATTTTTATGGTTTTTAAGTTGATAGTTGGTTATGTTTTCTTGCAGGCTTTTATCGTGGGAGGATAAAATTACTTGATCAAATGAATCTCACAATTTATGGCCAATGGACAAAGATAAAAAGAAGATTAACTCGGAAAAAGTACCAGAGATATATGAACATTGTTCGCTAACAAAACTTTTGGCTTTAGCCTTACAGCTGCCACCCAAGAATGTCGAGGTTGTCAGCAATCTTGTATAGCTCTAACATCTGTTTTCATACTCTGATAGTCTGATGTAAATTTACCGGACCTTATTACTCCCTCTGTCCCGGTCAATTGTTGTTCTTTGGGTCAATTTCTCCATATTGGGCAAAAACAGGATTAGGCCCATTAGATCTGATTTGGTGAATTGGGCCAAGGAGACTAACGGCCAAAGGAGGCCCGCGTGCTGTAGATCATCAGGGAGATTTCAGGGAGATTCCAGGGAGATCAGGGTGAATAGAAAGTGAGGTATCATTTATGGAAAGAAGCATGGTAGGACCACGATTACTTGCCATACAAGGAGTAGGACAAGGCTAGGGTTTCTACCCTATAAATAGCCAAGAAGACAAGGAAGAATATTCATTCAAGAACTACCATATAAACACAACACATTGTGCTAGCTATATTATCTCGTCACCTCCATTGTACTCGTTCTCATATCAAAAGCTAGTGCAATCCTTAGAAGGGTACCGTCCCTTCCCGCGGTCGTTTCCCACATTGGGTTTTCCGCGTCACCAAATCTCTTGTGTTAATCTTTATTTACGTCTCTAATTTCCATACTGATACGTGCATTTTATATAGTCTTTTTAGCCTATTTTATGCACGTATTTCTATGCTTTTATCGTAGTTTTATGTTATGAAATGCCCCGAATATGCTACTTTGGGTTATTTTGTCTTATTTGCAGGAATGGACTCAAAAGTAGTGAAATCAAGCCATTTACCGTCCGTTTTGCATACATTTGGAGGAAGAGAGAATTTAGAGCGGAATTATAGCTGACTTGGGACGCGTGAAGCTGTTTCGGGAGCTAAAAGGACAAGTCAAAGTCAAACTAACGAGATTTTTTAGCTGCTGAAGTCAAGAAACACTCCATCGAGCACTTTACTAGTCGATCGAGTGGTTTTAGGTTAAATAAATAGTCGATCGAGTAGATTTTCTGGTCGATCGACCAGTTGCATTTTTTGTTTTAATCGATCGAGCACTTTTGTCAGTCGATCGAGCAGTTTGAGCCTGAGTTTGCTCGATCGAGTAGTTTAAAACCACTCGATCGAGTGGATTCGCTATGGGCTGGGCTTTTAAGCTTTATTTCCGTCAATTAGGTTTAATAATTCCTATTTTCTTATAAATAGGAAGATTAGGACGACAGTTAAAGGGGGGCTTCTCCTCTCTTATCACACGTTACTTTTCCTCTGTTACTGTTTCTGCTACCTTGTTCATTCCTATTTCCGGATTTATTTCAGTAACTCTTCCTTCTCTTCTTCTTTAATTTAATTTAATGTTTATTGTTCTTCCTTCCTTACTCCTTGTTATTTATTTATTTATGTCTAGCTAATCTCTCTGCTAGGATTAGGGTAGTCAATGGACTGTTGTTAATTGCTAATTAGGTTTATAGATCTGTCGTTGTAGTTATGTCTATGTTGTTAATCACTGCTATAACTGTATCCTGCTAGTTGATTCGAAGCAATTAGCCTTTTAATTTAGGTAAGCCTTGACCTAGACCGAAAGGTTGGAAGGGGTAGACCCGCAGTGAATAATAGGATGCTTTAGTGAGGGCGAAAGTTAAGCTAATAGCATTTTAGGGCGAATTGAGACCGAAAGGAGATATTCGTTGCCCCTTAGACCGACACATCGACTGACCTGTGACCTCAACTGCGATTGACTGACGTTCATTGATGACCCGAAATCCTAGTTCCCTTCTCTTACTGTTAATTTCTCTCATCTTTATCGCTCTTGCCTTAGCCTATCTAGTTTAGTTAGCACAATTCAAACCCCCAAATCGTGACATTAGACGGATCGAATAAACAAGTAGATAGTGACCGCCTCCCTGTGAAGATCGACTCTACTTACCGCTGACTTCTGTTAGTAGTATCTAGGTATTTATTTTTGGTACAGAAACGACCGTATCAAATTTTGGCGCCGTTGCCGGGGAGGCAACTATTTATTTACTTGTTTTATTTGTCTGTTTTTAGCCTCAAGGAATTTATTCCTTGAGGCCGTTCTAATCTTTTTCTTTAAGTGCTGTTTTGATAGGCCTTACAGGTTCTACCTAGACAGTTCTAGGTGAAAGATTGTCAAAGGGAAGGTTTGAGTACCTTTGACCCATCACCTATGTCCCATTATATGGCGCAGCAGGTGACTCACTGCGGGAGATGTGGTGCTGCTGAGCACAATGCAGCCCTTTGCATGGCAGAAAATGACGCGGTCCACGAGTTCAAGCTTCGGGGACGAGTTAGTCATTCCACTGTAGTTGTGCCGCCACATCCACCCTATCAATGGTCACCGCAACAAGATCCTCCTGATATACAGAAAGAAGAGATTGCGGAGCTGAAGTCTTTATTGGAAACACTTGCATTTCAAATGCAAAATGATGATAGACGCACTTGTGCGCGATTTGATAAGCTCGAGTCTGAAATTGCTCAGTTAGCAGCTGAGTCGGATAGTTGGCAACCAGAAGAGGTATACCTTACTGAGAGCAGTTTTTCCCATGAAGAAACCGTGTATCCCAATGCTGAGGATGATTTTTATGACTCGGACGACGAATTTCTATCATATTTCAATAGTCTACGCGAGGATTTCAGCGCTGTACAGGAAGAATCACTCGATCGAGTGACTTATATTAGTCGATCGAGTGAATTTCCAGAAGAAAGTCCTCGATCGAATGATATTTCTACTCGATCGAGTGAATTACAGGAGGAAAGTACTCGATCGAGCAATAATTCTGCTCGATCGAGTGAGTTGGCCATTGGGAGCTTTGATTCGTCACTTGGGTTCATTCTAGATGACAATTTTGATGATGATAATGGATACGGTGAATCTCCCCTATTCAAAGCCGAGTTGGATGCACTTGAGGCTGTGATTTACGGGCTGAAATCCACTGAGGAGGGTGATGAGGAAGCAGCTGAGTCGGTAATTGCTCCTAGCACGGAAGAGGTAATAAATTCTTTTATCTATGATTCCATCGTTGAGAGCAACCAACCGGAAGTAGTTAACGATAATTCCATTATTGTTTGTTTGAATAATATAATGCCTCACACTACTCATGCTTCGTATTTCAGTAATATACCCTCTCCTAGTTGGTTAATTAATTTAACTGTCTTTCACCGTACTTGTCATGTCAAAATTGCTAATCGGAATCGGGACCTTAATTTATCATCTATTGCTCCCGCGCTCCTATATTTTGTGGATAAATTTAGGAGCTCGCATAGGAAATTTGTTAGACTTAAACAGTTGAACATTTTTATTTCCTATTTCTTTATTCCACTGTGGTGCTACTTATATTTTTGTGTAGCACATGCGCAGATGTACGATCTGAGCTGTTTTGATTGTGACTAATTATAGAGGCTTGAAGAAAAGAAGGTCGAGCTGGGACCTGTCTGAAGCTAGCGCTACCCGGGAGGCAACCCGGAGATTTTATTTTGCATTTTATTTCATTTAAGTTGTAATAAATAGTCTTCGTACCATAAACTTTATCAGTAATGCTTGTCTTGTTAGTTTGCGGGCTGTTTTTATTGCGTTTTGCAGGAATTACACTGAGGATCACTCGATCGAGTACTTTTTGTACTCGATCGAGCACTTTTGCTGCCAAATCCTCTCGATCGAGCAGTTTTTCTACTCGATCGACCACCTGCAAAAAGAGAATCTACTCGATCGACCTAAATTCCTATCGATCGAGCAGTTTTTGGATGCCCATTCACTCGTTTGACTTGGATTAGCTTCTTGTGATGGTTTTCCGGGCCTTTAGCAACCTCCCATGTTCATGGTCGGTTTGGGGAGGTCCCCTTATTCACGTATCTTGTGAGTTTTTCGGTATTTACTCTCTTTCTCTTTTAGTTTGCATTTCCTTTCCATGTTTTGGTACAATGGGGGCATTGTACGGTTTGGTTTGGGGAGGTTATGCATCCATATCCGTGTCTGCATATTGTTTTTATTGCATTTCGGTTATCATATTTAATTTATGTATGCATTGTTGTTTATTTTTGTTAAAATTCAAAAATTCAATAAAAATTCAAAAAATTGTTAAAAATTCAAAAAAATTCACGTTTACTTTAGCATATAGGTTGAGTCGGAACGGTAGATTTCAATGATGAAATTGCACTATAACTGTCTTTTTGCTTAAGCCTTGCATTAAACTGTTATCTTTTAGCTTTGTCTTTTGCATATCTACGAGTTAAATGTTTAATTTAGCTGAACGAATAGACTTGACCTGAGATTTTGGCAACCTACTTATAATTTCTAAGGAATTAGAGCCATATAAACTGGTGTCATTTATGACCGGTTTCATGTAGGATTGTGAGTAGTTACTCCTTGCATAACATGTATCATCAATTTGCACGTATATGAAATTCAATTGCTTTTTGCCTGCATACATTCGGGTTAGTGGTTGGTGTCACATGCAGGGAGGTGCTTACAATTTCCCTTTATTTCATTTTTACCCATAAACTCCACATTAGCCAAATTTGCCTGTTGACCCTTAGCTACATTCCAAATTTAGCCTGCCTTGTCAAGCTAGTTTAGATTGTTTTGCGGTATATATTTCATTGTGCCAAGTTTGGTTCGTATTCTGTTGATTTGGAGTTGGTAATTATTGAAGAAATAGAGGTTGATGAAAAAGACGTGAAAAAGAAAAAAAAAGAAAGAAAAGAAAAAAAAGAATTCGAAAAAATCAGAAAAAAAACGTGAAGAAAAGAAACCGAAAAAAAAAAGAATTTCGAAAAAAAAGATGTTGATTGATGTGATCGGTTTCTGCTCCTATGCTTTACTTATATCATTTGAGGAGTAAGTTCAGTTCGGTTTGGTGAGTTTTGTGCCAATGAAGGGCACTATGCTTAATTTATAATTGAGTTGGAAATGGATGTTGTTATATGGTTTTGTTTAGGTACTAGCTTGATCACCTATACCTCCACATTCCCATAAATGTTTTGCCTTTTCTTACCCATTGCCTCACTTTACCATATTTTTGTAAGCCCTCGGCTGTGACAGGACCTTGTTTGGTTGGAATGTGTGTACGGTAGCTAGAATTGTCTATCATATTAGTTGCATGCATGTTTATGTGGGTCGTAGTCTAGGTGAGCGACTATTTTTCTTTCTCTCCTACATATATATGCTTATCCTTTGCTTCATGAGAGAAGAGTGACCCGTAAGAGTCCATTATTAAAGGTCTTGGAAGGTCGACGGTTCAGCTTTATTATGAACATCTTATAACTCGTTTGCATTTGACTGTTTTGCTATAAGTGTTAGTTTGTTGCATTAAACTGGCTTAAGTGGGCATTTGTAGCTAGCTCTGAGTTATCTTTTTCCGTTCCATTAGTTTGCATTTAGTTTACTCAAGGACGAGTAAAGGTTTGGTTTGGGGAGATTTGATACGTGCATTTTATATAGTCTTTTTAGCCTATTTTATGCACGTATTTCTATGCTTTTATCGTAGTTTTATGTTACGAAATGCCCCGAATATGCTACTTTGGGTTATTTTGTCTTATTTGCAGGAATGGACTCAAAAGTAGTGAAATCAAGCCATTTACCGTCCGTTTTGCATACATTTGGAGGAAGAGAGAATTTGGAGCGGAATTATAGCTGACTTGGGACGCGTGAAGCTGTTTCGGGAGCTAAAAGGACAAGTCAAAGTCAAACTAACGAGATTTTTTAGCTGCTGAAGTCAAGAAACACTCGATCGAGCACTTTACTAGTCGATCGAGTGGTTTTAGGTTAAATAAATAGTCGATCGAGTAGATTTTCTTCTGGTCGATCGACCAGATTGCATTTTTTGTTTTAATCGATCGAGCACTTTTGTCACGATCGAGCAAGCGCTTTGAGCCTCGAGTTTGCTCGATCGAGTAGTTTAAAACCACTCGATCGAGTGGATTCGCTATGGGCTGGGCTTTTAAGCTTTATTTCCGTCAATTAGGTTTAATAATTCCTATTTCCTTATAAATAGGAAGATTAGGACGACAGTTAAAGAGGGGCTTCTCCTCTCTTATCACACGTTACTTTTCCTCTGTTACTGTTTCTGCTACCTTGTTCATTCCTATTTCCAGATTTATTTCAGTAACTCTTCCTTCTCTTCTTCTTTAATTTAATTTAATGTTTATTGTTCTTCCTTCCTTACTCCTTGTTATTTATTTATTTATGTCTAGCTAATCTCTCTGCTAGGATTAGGGTAGTCAATGGACTGTTGTTAATTGCTAATTAGGTTTATAGATCTGTCGTTGTAGTTATGTCTATGTTGTTAATCACTGCTATAACTGTATCCTGCTAGTTGATTCGAAGCAATTAGCCTTTTAATTTAGGTAAGCCTTGACCTAGACCGAAAGGTTGGAAGTGGTAGACCCGCAGTGAAGAATAGGATGCTTTAGTGAGGGCGAAAGTTAAGCTAGTAGCATTTTAGGGCGAATTGAGACCGAAAGGAGATATTTGTTGCCCCTTAGACCGACACATCGACTGACCTGTGACCTCAACTGCGATTGACTGACGTTCATTGATGACCCGAAATCCTAGTTCCCTTCTCTTACTGTTAATTTCTCTCATCTTTATCGCTCTTGCCTTAGCCTATCTAGTTTAGTTAGCACAATTCAAACCCCCAAATCGTGACATTAGACGGATCGAATAAACAAGTAGATAGTGACCGCCTCCCTGTGGAGATCGACCCTACTTACCGCTGACTTCTGTTAGTAGTATCTAGGTATTTATTTTTGGTACAGAAACGACCGTATCACATACGTATCATTAATACGAATGATACAATCTACATGCAACGAGTAAGACCGCATTGACCTTACATAACATAATTCGGTAGAAAATACCAAAATAGTTTGGCGTCTACTGATACCGTCGTAGAGTACCAAAGATAAATTTATATTTCCAAACTACTACTATAGCTAGTGGCAGTCAGGGTCGAATCACAGAGAGGCGATGCAATTATTAGTTGTATGATTTTAGTCTTAAAGTAACAAATGAGTGGGGGTTTGATTTGAGTGAAACTAGAACTAAATGCAATAAAAGTAAACTAAAGAAATGAACGAAATCAAATAATAAAAGTATGCTAAGATGGTCGGTTCACTATAGTTTCGGCGGCAGTATCCTAGGTAAGTCTGAAATAATCACGTGAGACGGGAAAATAAGAAGTCCTCTCGGTCCATTCTTAACAGGTAGCATCTTTCGATCTCGTTACAGGTCCCTAATATCACTAATACTAACTTTCGTCCTAAAAGTGATTTAAAAGTCTAAATTAACTTATCTTTCGATCTCATTAATTCAGTCGTCTTAATTAGGTAGTCTATTTCTCTCCCCTATCTTTCGATCTTATCGGGTCGGTCAATTCCTAAACATTAAACTAGTCGCGTGCACTCGATTCGTCAAATATAGCAATTAAATTAATTAAAACGAAGGTAATCTCACGTGGCCGGTCGATCGACCAAGTAGGCCAGTCGATCGACCATGGCGCGATTTCAGGTATACTATTCTACGCCGCCTACTTTTACAGATTCCCTACATCCTAGCACAGGGTAATTAGCTACTCATGTTTACGATAAAAACAACAACAAGATTAACGAATAAAGAAACTGAATTCATGGTTAAATTTACTAAATGAACAATTAACATAAATCGATAATTGGCTTAGGGAATTCTAACCTAACAATTCTATACTACAAATGAAAGCAAATAAACTGAATATTAGAGCAGAAGAATACCGTATAGAGGAATTGCAAAGGAAAGATCAAAACCGAATGCAAAAAGAAACTTTATTAATGAAAGAACAAACTAAACTAATGACTATCGAATTGTATGTTAAGAACTTGATGATAAAACTGGATGATAACTTTCTGAGGAGGAGTTACGTTATAAAGGAATTATCACGTAACCTAATCCTCTTAACCTAAATTACAATGGGCTTCCTAATTCTCGATCTTTTAACTTGCGTCAGAATCACGGTCTGGTCGATCGACCACAAGGGCCAGTCGATCGACCAACCTACGATGTACAGGAGCTACTGGAAGTCGTGCTCTGGTCGATCGACCATGTAGGTCAGTCGATCGACCAGAGTAGCTGGTACTTGGCTCCAAAAGCTTCGTAAATTCGTCTTTCGGGACTCGATACGTGCACCAAGTTTGCTTCCAGAGTAAATACTTCATGTCAAATGCAATGCCTAGTACTCGGGGACGGATTTAGCTCGATTTCTACTCATTTTCGCATAAATCTGCAATATTACATAAAAATACGAAAGTAGACGAAATGGGGCAAATAGTAGCATAAACTACATAGTTGAGCTCTGAAATGCGTGTAAAATAAGGTGTGAAACATCATATAAATGACACGCATCAAACTTCCCCAAACCAAACCCTTGCTTGTCCCCAAGCAAGAACTAAACTCGATCCTAAAACCTAATGGAACGAGTTCAATCTCAGAGCGAAATGCAAACTGAATAGCCTAAACCAATTTAATGCTACAACTAACAATCAATTAGCAATATGAATCATGTAAACGAGTTATGTAGTCGTTAAAAACTGTTGAACCGTCAACTGTAGAGACTTATCAAATCGGACTCTCACGGGTCGCTCAAATCACTCAACAAATACAGGTGAGTATATGTAAAGAAAGAAGTAAATGTAGTGACACTCACCTAACTACGACCTATAAGAACATGCCTGCAGTCTAATATGAAAATAATCTCTACAACCGTACATATGCAATCCAACCAAACAAATGACCATGACACATGCCGAGGTAAATATGGATATGTGAGGTAATGGGCAGGAAGGGGCCAAGATGAATTTGGATAAAAACAGAGTTAAAGGCCAAGCTAGTAACTAAGGGAACCAAATTAATAACAACATCCCAACTTCTTGTTCAAAATTTCAATCGACACGGTGCTAATAGCAAGCACAAATCTCACAATCTCCATAATTAGTCAACTCCCCATAGGATATAAGTACAGCATGGGAGCAAAAATCGCCATTTAACAAGACTTTGAATCATGCGATTTTGATTTCTTCCTCTTCTTGGCTTCAGTCGATCGACCAAAGAGCCCAGTCGACCGACTATAGATCGAACTTGTTTTTTTTTCCTTTTTTTCCTTTTTGTTTTCTCTTTTTTTTTTTTCAAGTCTATTTTTTCTTTCTTTCCTTCCTTTTTCATCTTCCCAACATCATCTCAAAATGAGCATTAGCTACCAAAAACAAAGTAACAATCCCAAGAACATAAACTACTAGCTTGACAAGGGCAGGCTAAGTGTAGGATGTAGTTAACGGGATAAAAAGGCTATTTCTGGCAGTGTGAAGCTTATGGGAAAAATGAATAAAGGGGTGACCTCTTCCACATGTGTCAACTAACCACGAACCCGAATGCATACGGGTATTAAGAAGATTAAGTTCATATTTATGCAAATTTATGTAACATGTCTCATAAGGAGTAACTACTCACAATCCTAGATAAACTGGTCATGGATGTCACCAGTTATAGGCTCTAAATCTCAGAAAATATAAGTAGTTTGCCAAAAATCTAAGTCAAGTTTAAAGTTCAGCAAATAAATTAACGAAAACTCGTAGATCATGCATATGATTCTACTAATAACATGTTAATTAGCAAGGCTTAGGCATAAACGGCTGAAAATGCAATGTGATCATTGAAATACTACCGTTCCGACTCGACCTATATGCTAAAATAAACATGCATTTTTTTTGAAGTTTTTCAATTTTTTTTTTTTTGGATTTTCTGTATATATGGAGAAATTAAATAACAAATGCAAACTGAAATAATAAACGTGAAACAGAAATGCAATAAAACATATGAATGCTATGCAAAACCCTTCCCCAAACCAAATCACACAATGTCCCCATTGTGCAAAATCATATAATGAATTAAAAGAGAAACGAGAATTTTGCGATAAATTAACTAAACAAGACATGAAGTAAGGACTCGGAAACTCACAAGACTTTAAGCGCAGCAAAAGGAAACCTCCCCAAACCAGCGTGAGCTAGGAGGTTTCAGTAGCCAGCAGTGCTACCATAGGTACCTGAAAAGACAAACAATACCGTGCGTAATTCCGAGAAAGCAATTTCCGAAACGCAAAATGATGTGTAAAATGAGAAAAACAGAAGAAAACAGAAATGAAGCGGAGAATAAAGTGGATAAAAGACTCCCTCAACTCCGCAAATCGATCAAACAAAGCAGGGGAATGATCGAAAACAGGTACAGCAGCGAACATAGTCGATCGACCACATCACCCAGTCGATCGACCAGAGTGAACAGGAACAGAAGCTCATGGAATTCGCAGCTCAGTCGATCGACTATAGGAGGCAGTCGATCGACTGGAAAACCTGCTGTAAGTTCTGATTTTCTTCGAATTAGCTCAAATAAATTGAGCCAACATGGTCTATAAACATGCAAATACACATAATAGCGCGCCCAAAATTGCGCAAAACCCAAAGTAACAGTCTAAAGCATTTAAAATCCTAAGCAAACTTATTAAAATGCGAAGTCTCGCGCACACAAAAGCAATAAAAAGAGTCCAACGAAAGCAATAAAATGAATGTTTAAAAGGTCTCAATCAACTAATAGTTGATCAAGAATGGCCACGGAATGGCCCACTTGCTCGGCTCCTGGCTACAGGAGGTAGCCTCTACAGTGCTGATGTGACCATAATTAGCGCATATTTAGCCCCCGAATTAGCCTTGTTCCCATGCTTTTTAGTGCATATTTGGGTCATTTATTGTCTTTAGTTCTTTGTTTTGCATATTCTTTGAGATTTTGATCCCTTGGTAGGAAAGGAGTAAGAATCTTGCATTTTCATGGCAAAATGAGACTAAATTGATTGAATTCAATGACCAAGCATCAAGGAGAGACATGATTAGAAGGCCTTTGTACATATTATAGTAGATGGGCAATGTTGAGGAAAGATCCTTGCATCCCCGAGGAAATCCCCAAGGATTTTATGAAGAAAAGGGAAGAAAAGAAGAAGAAACTAAGCTGAGCAGCAATCCGTGCGGATTGCCTTGAATCCGCCCGTCCTCCACAGCACAATCCGTGCGTCTTCCTTCAAAGACGCCCGGCAAAGACCACGACCGTAATCCGGCCGTCTTCTCCCAAAGACGCCCGTGCCTGACCTTGAATCCGCCCGTCCGAGCCTAAGACGCACGGATTCCGAAATCCAAAGACAATTTCGTCTTCTTCAAGCCTCCGTGAAAGATGCCCTTCCTTCGAAAAATACCGGCGTTTCCCTGCTCAAATCTCAAAAGTGTAATTACTAGTTTAGCCCTTAGTTAACCCTAATGCATCCACCTAATTTCCACTATAAATACCCCATTAGTCTAATTAGAAGAGTAGGTTCTTCTTAGCAATCCTTAGAGTAGTTAATATCAATCAAATCTCCAACATGGGGAATGATTCATGCTTAAATTAATATGCTTTCATGGTTTATTTGCTTGCTTGTTTTGATCTCAACTCATGCACATGTTATGTTTGATGAAATGCGAGCCTATGAATCCTTGTATTTTTTACCCATCACCTATCTTTTCAATGAGACTTGTAAGACATAAACCAACTCGAGTCTCATTAGACCATGCATGTTGTTGAGTAGGGAAGATTAAGTCGACTTGTAGGTGTTGTACAATCTAATATATTCGGCTCCGGGACCCAAACTTTCCTAGGATTGTAAGATATAACCCAACTCAATCCATCACAACAATAATTGCTTGCTTATAATTTGAGAACATGTTTGTATGATCAATTCCCATGAATCCCCTATGACCCCATGATATCCTAGCATTTTTAATTAATTGCTTATAATTAGATTGAATAATTTGAGTAACCACCGTCCCATGGATCGACCTCGACTTACCGCTAACTAGTTGTATGTTGAGTATTATAAATGTGTTTGATTGGATGTGACCCGACGACATCACTCCACATCAAAATGGCGCCGTTGCCGGGGACGGTGTTAGCTTGATTTAGATTTTCTTATATTGTTATTAGTTGTGTCTTTCTTTGCCTTGGGGAAGTAAAACTCCTCAAGGTTTGTTCTAATTGTTTTCAAGTTGTTTGATATTTTGCATGTCTAGGAGGTCACAAGGTGATTTGTTACCTTTTGATCGTGAAATTGAAAGAACTTTGACAACCAATAGGAGACTTGCGAGGAGGAATTTGAGAGGTATTGGTGAGGTTGTAGATATTCAACCAACTATTGAGTTCATCAACCCTTTTACAAGAGAAGGTGAGGAGAACCCATTACAAAATACCACCCAAAATCAACCTACAATGCCTAAGTTTTCATCACATTCCGTACCCACCGAGGAGAACCTACCCAATGGTACTCCCACACCACAACATCTAACCGGAAATTTTATTGCCAAATCCGCCTTTATCCAATTAGTCGAAAGGAGCCAATTTGGGGGGATGCCTAGTGAAGACCCTCATTCTCATATGGAAACCTTTTGTGACTATTGTGATGCGATTTCTCAAACCGGTGTAACTCAAGACCAAATTCGATGGGTCTTATTTCCTTTTTCTCTAATTGGCACCGCGAAACAATGGTTGAAGGGCCTTGATAAGGCCACTCTCAGAATTGATTCTTGGAAGAAGTTGGCTTTAACTTTCTACAAAAAATTCTACCCACCGGAAAAGACTAACATGCTAAGAGCTCAAATTACGGGTTTTAAGCAAAGGGATGAAGAATCTTTGTATGAAACTTGGGAGCGATTCAAGGGAATTTGTCGCTCATGTCCTCACCATGGACTTAGCGAATGGTTCTTGGTACAACAATTTTGGAACGGTTTATATGAAGATTCAAGGAACATTCTCAACATGGGATCAAATGGAATGTTCACCGAAGTTGATGACAATCAAACATGGAACAAAATTGAGGAAATGGCGGTCCATAACTCACAATATAGTAGACCTCGCAAGGCTACTAGAGGAGGAAAGCATGAAGTGGACTCCGTTACTCAATTGGGTGCTCAACTTAGTGCTCACATTGACACAATCAATTTGAAGTTTGAAAAAGCTATGGCTAGATTTGAAGAAGCCTCAAAATCACCAAAGCATCATGTTAATGCCATGACGGCATCTTCATCAATCCCAAGTGGGATATGTGAGAATTGTGGAACTTTGGGACATGACCAAAGTGAATGTAGGGGAACAATTGAACAAGTAAATGCTTTCCAAGCATACAAGAGTGGTACCCCTTATTCCAACTATTACAATGAAAACACCAAATTCCATCCAAATCTCTCATACAAAAGCCAAAATGTTCAAAACCCTCAAACAACATACACCCCACCTCCCATGAGAAACCAAAATCAAAGACCCTTTTACAATCAAAACCAAGGTTACCAAAATCAAAATCCATACAATCACTAAAATGACCAAGGTTTTGATGTCCAAAAAGCGGTCCTCCAAATGCAAAAGAATCAACAAGAATTTTTCACTCAAATGCAAAAAGATAGTCAAGCAAAGGAAACCACCATCAACAACATCCTAGCTCACACCAAGATGTTGGAAACCCAATTGACTCAACTAGCATCTTCAAGCTCACAAAGACAAAAGGGGCAATTACCACCTCAAAGTAATCCCCCAAGACATGAAACGGTTAGTGCCATTCACTTGAGAAGTGGTTCAAGGTATGAAGCACCGAGGAAGCAAGTTGAGGATGAAGTTGTGGAAGCTAGTGATAAGGAAGAAATTGTGCAAAACTCCAAAGATGGAGAAACATCAAAAGAAGAGATTTCAAAGAAAAATGAAGACAAGGTCAAGGAGAAGGAGCCTATTGTGATTAGACTTCCTTTTCCAAGTCGTCAAGCCAAGCCCAAATTTGATGACCAACTTGGAAAGTTTATGGAAATTGTGAAGAATTTGGAAGTCTCGATTCCTTTCACGGAATTAATCAATCACGTGCCGGCCTATGAGAAATACATGAAAGACATCCTCACAAAGAAGAAGTCGATCCGGAAACTTGAGACTATCGCCTTCACTAAGGTGAGTAGTGCAATACTTCAAGGGAGTTCACCTCCGAAACTAAAGGATCCGGGAAGCTTCTCAATACCGTGTACCATTGGCGACACCACGATCAACAAAGCCTTATGTGATCTAGGGGCTAGTGTGAGTGTTATGCCGTACTCGGTGAGTAAAAGGTTGGGGATGGGAGAGCTTAAATGCACCAATATCACACTCTAAATGGCCGATAGATCGACGAAGACACCATTAGGGATATGGGAAGATGTTCCCGTACGAATTGGGAAGTTTTTCATCCCGGTGGACTTTGTCATTGTTGATATGGAGGAAGATTCCAACATTCCAATCATTCTAGGAAGACCTTTCCTACACACCGCGGGTGCGGTGATTGATGTGAAACATGGTGAGCTCACTCTAGAAGTGGGAGATGAAAGCATAACTTTTAATCTTGACAAGACTATGAGAGCTCCTCGTTTGCATGAGCCGTGTTTCATGATTGATCATTATAGCCGGAAGGATGATAGGAAGAAGTCGGAACTCCAATGGAAGAAGAAAATTGAAGATGCTCCATTCAAAGAGCAAGTAAATTGTGACAAGGAGAGCTTGCAAAGCTCATCAAAATCAAGCAAAGAAGAAGAGGATGGCCTCATTGGCCAAGAAGAAGAAATGGGAAAGTTGTCTCCATCAAATCAAGAGATTTTCAATGATCAACTTAATGCAGTTTGCGGTCTTTGGGACGACGAATTTGAAGGGATTTTTAATCCCTACATTGGTAATGCCATCGATCAAGACCGACAACAAGGGCCAAGGTCTATTGAAGAACTTTATAACGATAATGAACAAGCTTTTGATTATTTCTTCAAGGTGTTGAGCAAAATCAACAACACCTTGAACATGCCCCCTTGAAATCTCATCAAGAATGAGAGTTTGGTGGAGTCCTCCCTAAACCACCATTTGTAAATATTTCTAACTCCCTAACTCGCATTTCAATTCTTATATTGCATTTTTGTCATCTTTGGATTTTTATACTTTGATCAAGATAATTGTCATGTTTGAGAGAAGTGAGGGAGGGACTAATATTTTCAATTGATGTGTAGTGCTTTAGCTTAGTGTGGGGATAGCAATTACCTAGGCTATCCATGCCTTAGTAGTGCACCCACAATGAAGAACACGAGATATGAAGAAGAATGGAAGAATGACAAGGGATATGCATTGTACACGGATGGAACTGAATCCGGGTACAAAGGGGTCGAATCCGAGCAGATTCAGGAGAATCCACCCGTCTTCAGACAATCCGGCCGTGTTGGGTAGAAGACGCACGACCCACTGAGCTGAACTTTTGAAATATTTTTGACTGTAAGCGAATCCGGGCGTCCTGAATTCAAATCCGCCCGTCTTCGAAAATCCGCTCGTCTTGAAGGGAAGACGCCCGTCTTCTTGGCTGAGAAAAACAAGAAAAATCCCTATAAATGAATCCGCCCGTCTTCTGCAGAAGACGCCCGTCCCGTGTCTGCGAATCCAAGCGTCTTCACTAAAAGACGCCCGTCTTTAGGCGAGTTTTTCCCAACCCAGAAAAGGCAGAATCCGCCCGTCCCGAGCAGAAACCGCACGGATTGCCCCTGCAGTTCGAATTTTTCGGGCTTTATAAAACCCCTCCCACCTTCATTTCTTCATTCCTTCATTCATAACACTACTCAAAAACATCAAAACCCTCATCCTCTCCATCACAAAAACAAAATTCCTCAACTACATTCACCAAAATCAAATCAAAACATCCTTTTAACAACAAATCAATCACTCCTTTTTCAATAAAAATCAAAACCAAGCACTAAATCTTCAACCTTTGAGTCGATTTTCTAATTCATAAAGGCAAAGCCTTTCACCTTTAAATCGATTTGGGTACACTACAAATTGAAGATTTTTCATTCTTTTCTTGGTTAATTCATCAATGGCAAGGACTAAGGGAGCAACAAAGGCAACAAAGGCAAAGGCACCAAAGGCAAAGACACTTTCGTCAAGGCAAAAGGCTCTTCAAGCAAAGAAAGCATTGGCTATGGTGGTAGCAAACCCAAACTTGGAAGTGCAACAACAACAACAACCTTCTATGGGAGCAACAACATCTACTACTCCGGAAATTGATCAACTTTTGCACTATCCGGAGGTAACTTTTATTTCCAAAACCCATAGAGACACTTTTGCCAAGTTTGCTAGGAAATCATTTCAATCCACCAAGTTTATTTGTGAAGATACCTTAGATAAGTTGGGTGTCCTTGAGCAAACTAGAGCCTTCTTTAAAGCCATGGGGTTGGAGAAATTGTTTGAATCAAAAGAATTGACATACCCCTCCCTTACCTTGGAGTTTTTTAGTTCTTTGAAAGTCAACAAAGTTGAGACTAGGGAGAACCTCTAGTTTCGTCTAGCTAATGTTAGTAGATGCATTTCCTTTAGGGAAATGGGTGAAGCTTTGGGTCTTAGTGATGAGCCGAGTTATTTTAAGAATGTTGGAAAGTATGACCCCGACCCTCTTTGGGAGGCAATTTCCGGAAGGAAATTTGAGGACTTTCATGCGAGTCGTGCTCTTTTAGTCCACCACCCGGGCATAAGAGTATGGCACAAGGTCATAGGAAACACCATCATTGCAAGAAAAGATACCAACCATTTCACCAAACTTGATTTTGTTCTTCTTGAGTCGGCTTTGAACATTGGAAGAGTACACACCAAGCCTTTCAACTCTCTAAGGCTTTTGGTAGATAGATGGCTCACCATTGATTGTGGGAAGAAAGGCACTACCGTTATTGTGAATGGCGGCCTAGTCATTATCCTAGCTAAATACTTTGATCCTAACTTCAACAAAGATAACAAGTATGAGGCGAAAGAGGGTGGTCATCTTGTTGATATGCATACTATGATACACAAGTACAAGTGGGTTGCCCATAACCCTCTTGACACCAAGTATGGATGGCTCACTAGTGAGGCTAGATCGTTTACTTTGCCTTCAAAGATTTGTCGTCTAAGCGTCCACCGGACCAATTATCTACTTCCCCTTTCAAAAGAGGCTGAGTATATTATCCGACAACAAAAGGGTGAACTTGAAATACCCTCCTCTTCCATTGTCACACCACCCTACCCTTTCGAGTACCAAGAGTTCAAGCCCGATGGCATTGAAGCAAGAAATGATTATTTGACTCTTCTCATGCAAGCAATGCACAAGAAAGCCTTTGAGGATCGGAAAAATGCTTACTTGGCTCAATATCCACCCCACCTACACTTAGCTAGGCAAGGACTACTTGATCCTTCATGTCCTTTGCCTAGTTGGGCGGATAGAGAACTCCTTTTTCCGAGTGCATTTAGGGTTGTTCCGGGTGACAATGAGGTTGTCGGTAATGAAGAGGTTGATGATAACATTGATGAGGAAGCAAGTGAAGAAGGAGAAGAGGATGATGAACAAGATGATGAGCAAGGTGAAGAAGAAAGTGAAGAAGCAAATGAAGAGGGAAGTGGCAATGAGACCACTTCTAATGAGGAAAGTGATGGTAGTGATGATATGATGGAAGATTAGCAAGCTTTGGAGGCTCCTACCCTCTCATGGTTTGTCTATTTCTCTCTTTGTTTTAATTATTTTTCTTGATCATTGTTGGAGTAGTCCTAGCACCATAGAGGACTCACACCTTGGTACCATTGAGGTGTTCTCATTTTATTGTTCCCACTTTCAAAATCCAAAATGACAAATTAGTTTCATGCATTACATAGTGTGTGCATGAACTATACCCATCCTTAGGACATTAGCAATAGTGTCTAACTCGGTTTGGGGAAGTTAATGCATACACAACGGGAGGTAATCTAAATTATCCTCTCCGTCATAAACAAAAACCATGCATCATGTAGTGTAGAATAGTATAGATTGCATTTAGTATAGAAATCATGCATCATCTTTGCATAATTTCCCATCATTTTGGCCATTGAGGACAATGCCCATATTAGTGTGGGGATGGGGAATTCTAACACTTAACTCTTATTCAAAAACCAAAAAAAAAAAAAAAAAAAAATTGAAAAATTTCGAAAATCATAAAAATTTGAAAATTGAAAACCCAAAAACATGTTTATTTCCTTTTGTAGTGTAGTCTTGTACATATCGTCTTGTATATATTGTGTTTGTTCTATCCTTGTTCACATTGATCGACTACGCCACATCCGAGACATGAGGATCATGAAGACCGCATGGTATGATCTTTCCAATCTCCTTTTTCCTCTTTATGTTAATGACTATGTGGCTTTATTTTGATTGATGCGGTATAACAATGTGAACTTAGGACTTGCATTTAGTTTATATGTCATATTAGTTGATAGAATCACTTGCATTAGGATGTTTATAATAGTTGCATCATGGCATATAGTTGCATTTAGATAAAATTTTTGAAAAAGTGCCTAATTGGGAACTTTGACAAGAGCAACTAAGCCATTACAAATACTTTTTCAACTTAAGACTTTGCCTACTAGAATGGTTGTAAAACACCCTAGATAGTGTCATACTAGTGTCTTTTGAACCATGACCCAAAGCCTAGTCAAGGGTTCGCATGTGAGTCACCTATCCAACCTCGTGATGCGATGTGGACTTGGTTAACTTGTCTAGGTGACCTTGATTGACCTTGTGGTAAGGCAACCCAAAAATACTTTCTATCAATAAGTTTGAAGTGCTCATTTTAAAGATTTTGTTATGTGGAAGTAATTTAATGCCAAGGAAACCTCAAATGTTATGAATTGTCGAATGTTGAGAAATTTAATTATTTTGATGGAGGCGTACCACTTCGATGTGCTTTGGAGCGGGATCCATTGAATTGGGCCCCCACACGGTTGTGAATTCGACCGCCCAGAGACAGAGTGACTATCACCCCGAAAAGCTATTGTCTAGAGGTTAACCGGTTGCCTAATAAGCGATTGGCGAAAGCAAAGGACACTAGCCCGGAAGGGACAAACCCCATCTTAAATTTTTGAAATGTGAAAGTTAAATGAGGTCAATTTTTGAATACTAGTCATATCCACCCGTTCTGTATAAAGATTTGAGCATTTCATTCCCAAAAAGCCTTTTTGTCAAGCCACTTTGTCGAGCTTGTGACGATCCATGACCTTTACTTTTGTAGAGAATTCGAGACTTGTCATGTCATATGCTACTAGCATCATAGGGATCATCATTCTACCACCATCTGATCGCCCTTGACGAAAGCATTTGGAAATTGAGGACGAAAGTAGTCTAGTTTAACACCATTTGGAGGTGATTTAGTGCCATCCTCCTAGCCTTAGTAATTTGTTGAACTAGTATTTGTGAAGGATTACATGCTCTTAAATTTGTTCCTCTTTAATGCCTCCGCCACTTGATGAGGAAGTGGCTATTCCTTTTGTAGATGCATCCATTATTTGATTTTGTGTGCTTAATGTTTGGATGTGTCGCCATTTTGGAAAGACCCACCTTGCCTTGCAAGAAGGCATCCTACCTCATGGTTGTCTTGTTGTGAGTTGAAGGGGCGGAGTGAGACCCGCTAATTGTCTCATATCGGCTATGTTATTAGGTTAGTTTAAATAATGGTCCTAGTCTTTGTCACCTCTTTACTCGGGACGAGCAAAGGTTCGGTTTGGGGATATTTGATGTGACCATAATTAGCGCATATTTAGCCCCCGAATTAGCCTTGTTCCCATGCTTTTTAGTGCATATTTGGGTCATTTATTGTCTTTAGTTCTTTGTTTTGCATATTCTTTGAGATTTTGATCCCTTGGTAGGAAAGGAGTAAGAATCTTGCATTTTCATGGCAAAACGAGACTAAATTGATCGAATCTAATGACCAAGCATCAAGGAGAGACAAGATTAGAAGGCCTTTGTACATATTATAGTAGATGAGCAATGTCGAGAAAGGATCCTTGAGTCCCCAAGGAAATCCCCAAGGATTTTATGAAGAAAAGGGAAGAAAAGAAGAAGAAATATTGCTGAGGTACAATCCGTGCGGTTTCTCCACAATCCGCCCGTCCTCCACAAGCACAATCCGTGCGTTTTCCTCCAAAGACACTCGGGTTAGCAGCCACCAGAATCCGCCCGGATTCCACCAAAGCCGCCCGTGTTCCACCACCTGAATCCGCCCGTCCCGACTCCAAAACGCACGGATTCCTGTACAGCGCAATTTCGTCTTCTCCAAGCTACAAAGAAAGAAGCCCTTCCTTCGAAAAATACCGGCTCCTCCTTGCTCAATCTAAAAAGTGTAATTACTAGTTTAGCCCTTAGTTAACCCTAATGCATCCCCCTAATTTCCACTATAAATACCCCATTAGTCTAATTAGAAGAGCATGTTCTTCTTATCAATTCTTAGAGTAGTTAATATCAATCAAATCTCTCTTTAGTTTTGTAATCAACAATTAATCAAGTTTTAATACAAGTTTTATTTCCTTAATCTCTCTTTTGTTCATCCTTTATTTTGGGTAATTGAAGATTATTTGGGTTATTATTGGGAGATTGACAACCTCTCAATCAAGCATCAAGTACTTCTTTTATCTTTGCTTTATTATTGGAATCATTAGTAGGTATAATCCTCTTAATCCCTTTTTAATTATTGTTAATTACTTTCATTTATTCATCATGTTTCATTTTGTTAGTATGATTGACAACCTTGCTATCATGATCAACATGATAATGAGTGAGTAGTCTCTTAGCTAGGGTTAATGGGTGATTAGGGGAAACCAACATGGGGAATGATTCATGCTTAAATTAATATGCTTTCATGGTTTATTTACTTGCTTGTTTTGATCTCAACTCATGCACATGTTATGTTTGATGAAATGCGAGCCTATGAATCCTTGTATTTTTTACCCATCACCTATCTTTTCAATGAGACTTGTAAGACATAAACCAACTCGAGTCTCATTAGACCATGCATGTTGTTGAGTAGGGAAGATTAAGTCGACTTGTAGGTGTTGTACAATCTAATCTATTCGGCTCCGGGACCCAAACTTTCCTAGGATTGTAAGATATAACCCAACTCAATCCATCACAACAATAATTGCTTGCTTATAATTTGAGAACATGTTTGTATGATCAATTCCCATGAATCCCCTATGACCCCATGATATCCTAGCATTTTTAATCAATTGTTTACATCTTTCCTTTTGTTGCTTGTTTATTGCATCTATTATATTAGAATCATCAACCCATTATAATTGTGACAACCCCAAGCACAATCATAATTAGATTGAATAATTTGAGTAACCACCGTCCCATGGATCGACCTCGACTTACCGCTAACTAGTTGTATGTTGAGTATTATAAATGTGTTTGATTGGATGTGACCCGACGACATCACTCCACATCAAGTGCTCATCTCCTCAGCTGCACTCCTATCAACTTCAACATCCGCAGAACTCAACGGATCAACAGCTTCAACATCTCCCCAATCAATGACTTCATCTGACTCGTCAAAATCCAAATCGGACTCTGTCACTTTAACTGGCTCCTCATCAGGCTCCTCATCCGTGCCATAGCTAAGACATCCTAAGCCGCCTCTTTGAACGATTGGCTCCTTCTCAGCTGGAGCAACATACGGCTCTTCCTTCCCCAAACCATTTCCTGCAATATCTAAAACAGAAGAATCTTCCTCCAATTTGCTCCCAATCTGGGGCGGAGGTGTTACAACAGGAATAGGCATAGAGGCAGGCATGTCAGAAAGCACAAAATAGCTGTCTGGGCAAAGACAATGGAATGTTTCCCTACCTTAAAAATCAATGTCCCTGAGCCAACATCTATAACTGCACCAGCAGTGTGCAGAAATGGTCTACCCAAAATGATAGGAATGTGAGCATCCTCGGGCATATCTAACACAACGAAGTCAACAGGGAAAAAGAACTTTCCTATTTGCACGGGAATGTCCTCTAAGACTCCTATAGGCGGACCGCAGAGATCGATCACCATCCAGACTTTGTCATGTTGGTAACTGCAAACCTAGTCAATTTCAACTTCCTAGCAAGACTCAAAGGCATGACACTAATACTGGCTCCTAGGTCACATAATGCCTTCTCAATAGAAAAGGTGACAATACTACATGGGACTGAAAAACTACCTGGGTCTTCTAGCTTATGAGGTGCAGTATGAGTTAAATAAGAACATGACTCCTCAGTTAGTGTGACAGATTGCATAGTACCAAGTGACTTCTTTTTAGACAAAAGTTGCTTCATGAATTTCATGTAAGCAGGCACTTGGTTAACCAATTCAAGGAAAGGAACTTGCACATTTAAACTACGAATAACATTTTCAAATTTGTTAAACGATACCTGTTCCTTTGTCGGCACCAATCTCTCTCGGTACGAGGCTGTAAGAAGCAACTTAGCCCTCTCCTCTAGATCTCCCATACCAGCGTCAGTGGATTTAGGCTGAAAATCCACTACCTTGTTCTTGTTGAAGCTTGAACCTTCTTCAGACCGTCTCAAAAATGAACCATTAATCGTCATCGGATCATACTTTGGAACCGGAATAGACCCATCAGCATTTGGGTCTTGCCTCAATAATTTCGGAGTCGTGGTACCCCGAAACAAGTGATCCCTCAAGTTATCTGGCATTGGAGGACGAAAAGGTTCAACATCAGCAGCGTTGTCAGTCGATCGACCGTGTAGGTCAGTCGATCGACTGACTTCTACAGGACCAGAAGCTGTTTTGTTTCGCGTTTCAGTCGATCGACCGGGTATGTCAATCGATCGACTGACATACCTGGTAAACGTCTTTTTCTTTCCACTGTTCACCAAGGCCTTTTTCTTGCTCGGTTCCGCCTCATCTTTTTCAGTGACATCCTCAACCATAGCGGGCCCATCGAGTGTAGACCCACTCCTCAAAGTGATAGCATTTAGGGTCTCCTTTTGATCTGGCTGTGACGGTAATTGCCCCGGAGCCTGATTTGCACTCTTGCTTGGCCAATTGGGCAATTTGACTCTCCAACATTTTCATCCCGGCCTCTCTAGCTTGAGTAACAAATTTATCAACTCGGCTAAATAGGAGCCATGGGACGGCTGCTGCTGTGGAACATACGAAGGCTTTTGGTACGGCTGCTGCTGCTTATGAGGGGGCACATAGCTTTGCTGCTGCTGTGGACCCGGATTAAGGACATTCTGGTTAGTCCACCTCAAATTGGGGTGGACATTAGAGGAATCGGGATATGTACCAGTTTGCCTATAATGTTGAAAGGCAGCACATACTTCAGTCGAACTAGGACAGAAATCCGAAACGTGTCCCTCAGTTCCACACCTCTTGCATATAAAGGGACCGTCTGAAACTGCATTAACCTTATAAATCCCTCCTTTTTTAGAGCCCCCAAAATCTATCTTGTCAAACCTCGCAGTAAGGGCTTCTATTGCAGCTACAGCAGGTGATTCAGCTGACCTCCTCTGATTTCCTCTAGAATTCCCATGCTCAGCTTTATGGGTGGCAATGTCATCAATGATTTTCCACCCCTTCGTCTCACCACTATTTTCTTGAAATCTCTCATTGGCTGCAGCATCTAGGATAGCTCTTTGATCATCATAAAGACCATTGTAGAATTGGTTTCACAAAAACCATTTCTCAAACCCATGGTGCGGAATGGTTCGCACTAGTCTCTTGAAACGGACCCATGCCTCATGAAAATCTTCATCAGGGCCCTGTTTAAAGCTCGTGATCTGAGCTCTAATTGCATTGGTCTTCGAGGCAGAGAAATATTTCTTGTAAAATGCTAGGGCCAGCGAATTCCAATCAGTAATCCCGTTAGCAGCTCGATCCAAATCTCGGTACCATTCCCTTGCAGCATCACGAAGCGAGAATATGAACATAGTCTCCTTCACCTGGTCCTCGGTCACGCCGGTTGGTGGGGGTATGGAACAGCAGTAATCAATGAATGTCTCTATATGTTTGGCTGCATCTTTATTTTCAGCTCCCCCGAATTGGTTTCTCTCAACCAAGTTAATATAAGACGGTTTCGGCTCCAATTTTCTATCCCTCCCTGGTAATGCGAATCCCTTATAGAGATTCTCAGCTGTCGGCTCAGAGTGACTAGCTATACTTGCTTCTTCAGCCATATCTGGAGATGTGACGGTCTCAACTGAAGAAGTGGAAACAGGAGATGAAGGTGGATCCTCCTCAAATAGCTCGTTCTCGTAGTAACTGGACAGAGTACTCAGCTCTTCCTCTGTCGGCAATACTCTAGATGATCGTCTCAACTCGCGCAAAGTCCTTTCGATCTCAGGATCTAATGATCTCAATTCACCACCCTGTGACCTGTGCATAAGAGGAAACTACAAGTAGAATATGAGAAAATTTTAAGGAACAGATGTCCCTTAAACTAAGAGAAAGACTAAAATAAAAACAACTAAAATTAAACAATTGCCTCCCCGGCAACGGCGCCAAAATTTGATACCGTCGTAGAGTACCAAAGATAAATTTATATTTCCAAACTACTACTATAGCTAGTGGCAGTCAGGGTTGAACCACAGAGAGGCGATGCAATTATTAGTTGTATGATTTTAGTCTTAAAGTAACAAATGAGTGGGGGTGTGATTTGAGTGAAACTATAACTAAATGCAATAAAAGTAAACTAAAGAAATGAATGAAATCAAATAATAAAAGGATGCTAAGATGGTCGGTTCACTATAGTTTCGGCGGCAGTATCCTAGGTAAGTCTGAAATAATCACGTGAGACGGGAAAATAAGAAGTCATCTCGGTCCATTCTTAACAGGTAGCATCTTTCGATCTCGCTACAGGTCCCTAATATCACTAATGCTAACTTTCGTCCTAAAAAGTGGTTTAAAAGTCTAAATTAACTTATCTTTCGATCTCATTAATTCAGTCGTCTTAATTAGGTAGTCTATTTCTCTCCCCTATCTTTCGATCTTATCGGGTCGGTCAATTCCTAAACATTAAACTAGTCGCGTGCACTCGATTCGTCAAATATAGCAATTAAATTAATTAAAACGAAGGTAATCTCACGTGGCCGGTCGATCGACCAAGTAGGCCAGTCGATCGACCATGGCGCGATTTCAGGTATACTATTCTACGCCGCCTACTTTTACAGATTCCCTACATCCTAGCACAGGGTAATTAGCTACTCATGTTTACGATAAAAACAACAACAAGATTAACGAATAAAGAAACTGAATTCATGGTTAAATTTACTAAATGAACAATTAACATAAAATGATAATTGGCTTAGGGAATTCTAACCTAACAATTCTATACTACGAATGAAAGCAAATAAACTGAATATTAGAGCAGAAGAATACCGTATAGAGTAATTGCAAAGGAAAGATCAAAACCGAATGCAAAAAGAAACTTTATTAATGAAAGAATAAACTAAACTAATGACTATCGAATTGTATGTTAAGAACTTGATGATAAAACTGGATGATAACTTTCTGAGGAGGAGTTACGTTATAAAGGAATTATCACGTAACCTAATCCTCTTAACCTAAATTACAATGGGCTTCCTAATTCTCGATCTTTTAATTTGCGTCAGAATCACGGTCTGGTCGATCGACCACAAGGGCCAGTCGATCGACCAACCTACGTTGTACAGGAGCTACTGGAATCGTGCTCTGGTCGATCGACCATGTAGGTCAGTCGATCGACCAGAGTAGCTGGTACTTGGCTCCAAAAGCTTCGTAAATTCGTCTTTCGAGACTCGATACGCACACCAAGTTTGCTTCCAGAGTAAATACTTCATGTCAAATGCAATGCCTAGTACTCGGGGACGGATTTAGCTCGATTTCTACTCATTTCCGCATAAATATGCAATATTACATAAAAATACGAAAGTAGACGAAATGGGGCAAATAGTAGCATAAACTACATAGTTGAGCTCTGAAATGCGTGTAAAATAAGGTGTGAAACATCATATAAATGACACGCATCATCTACCATGGGGCATTGTGGTCGTCATCGTTAATTACCTAGATACATAATGGACAAACAAACATCATCAGCCGTGTCAGGGAGCGGTCGGCCGTTGATACCACCAAATCCTATCCAAAATTCAGCATCGGCGGCTCAAACTCAAGCATCCGGACACACACCAAGAGCCACATATGTGACAAAAGTCACTCTGCCTCCCAAAACTTCTGATGTGGCGGCACAATCCAGATCAGACAAGGGAACAGGAAGTTCAAACCTCACTCCACCGCCAAGTCCAACACAAACCTTGCTTAGTGGCATGGAAAATCTGCAGAAGGTGATGGAAGGTATGCGAGAAGACCAGAGGAAGGCAGAAGCTGAGGCAAGGAAGAGGAACAGGGAACTTTGGGCGCAAATAGACATTCTGAGACAACAGTCCAGCACACCAGCAGGCGCGGAGGATGAAAATCGGGCCCTAATAGTGGATCTCACCCGGGGGGCATCGGGCAACAGGAGTCAACCTAGGCAAATACCAACCGAACTGGTAACAAGATTAGATCTGACAGTAGTACCAACAGGAGAAAGGATAGTCCCACAGGGACTCGGATACCTCGCACCAGACAGCTAGCAGCCAGCCAGCCGTATGGAAGTACATCCAGGTAACATCCCAGTTAGTAACCTTGTAATAACTAACCAAACACCAGGTGCAGGATCCGCAGGTAGCCCGCAAGTAAGTTGGCACCAGGGAACGCTCGTGACTTCAGCCCCATTAGTAGCATGCCGCATCAGAATCCTATGGAGTTCGGGCCTAGGAGCAGCACCCCGAATCAGCAGACAACAGACAGACGTAGCCCAGACTCAGGAGGCCTGACAAATAAGCAGTATCTAGAACTGAGGAAGATGCTGAGCAGGGTCCCAGGACTGCCACCTTCACTCGAACAGGCAGCACCCGACAGCTATGCCGATTCGCCATTCATGGATGCAATATATGTTGTCGCCGTGCCAAAGGGATTCACAAACCCGAATATGCCTTTCTTTGATGGCACAACAAATCCCTTTGACCGCGTAAACCAATACAAGCAAAAAATGATGACAGTAACAGCCGTCGGACACCTAAAAGAAGCCTGTATGTGCAAGGGGTTTGGATTAACACTGTCGGGACCAGCACTCCGATGGCTCGTAAGTCTGCCTAACAGATCAATATTCACGTTTGCCGACCTGGTGAACGCATTTACTGAGCAATTCGCAAGCAGCCGGAAGCCGCAAAAGTATGCAGGCGACTTGTACAGAATTGTTCAAGGCGCAAATGAGACCATTGGGGAATACAACACTAGGTTCAATAATGAGAAGCTGGCAGTACGGGAGTGTGACGTGTCAACAGCGGCGGAAGCCTTCAAAAGGGGCTTACACCATGAGTCGGACCTGTATAAGCAGCTGACTATGCACCCTAGTCATAGCTTTGAAGCGGTGCAAGAAAAGGCAGCAGCTGCGATCAGACTAGAAGAAGATATCCTAGCTAGAGCCAGCATACCAAGTACGCCAAGCGTATCCAGCACGTCGGCCATGGAGAAGTCAAATAGAAAACAGCCCACCAGCAAGAAGGAGGAGAGATACAGGCCATACGGTAGGGGAGTCTGTTAGGTTCATATACCTATTATTAGACTCTTCTAATAGTGAACTAATTAACTTCTTAATTATTTGTTCTTTAGATCTAGTGCATGCAAAACAAAATAAGAGATTTATAAGAAAAACAATATCCCTTACATTGTATATGGGTTCGAAATTATGGGCACAAATAAGGTCACCTTCCTTATTTGTTCTTGAGCTTAAAATGTTGGATGATCCTCCAAAATCCCAATGTAGAGATTCTCCTTTGATTGCACCCAAGACTAATCCCTTAAACTAGTATACTAATTAACTAGATTAATACACTAGTACCCTTAAAATTAATTCTAATATTGTTGTTATTACTTCACTAGTAACCTTATTTTGATGTTAGAATTGATGAACAAATTCTTGTGATCTAAAAAACTTGTTTTAGAGAGATAGAGAGAAATTTAAGCAACTTTGCATGTAATGTGTAAGAATGAAAAAATAAGAGAACAAAATTCTCTTATAAGAAAGAGGAGGAGCCGGATGGAGCAAAGGGTAGGTGCCAAAAATTGGCATCTTGCTTTTCCTTTTGGTCTTGACAAGAAATAGGTTGTGTAAGACATGTAAGAGTAGGTGTGTAACAATTCTAGTGTAGGTATGATTAGCTTATTTTATCAAATAAAATAAAACAACCACAATTCATCACTACTCCCTCCATATTTCGGTCCATATCATATAAAATGGACTACCATTTTATTTTGTCAATTTGTCATTTGTCACACAATATGTCACATGTAGTATGTTACATGTTATTAATTAATTTAATGCATATTTATCACGTAAATATCATTTTATGAATTAATTAAATTACATACAACAAATTGACTAGTGATACTTGATCACATAAATAAAATGGGTCATATAATTATAATTCACAACATCTTGTAATTATAATTAACCATTCATTCTTATCTCTATTGTTTCACAAACATAAAACAATTTTAGTAACAAAGCATTTTAATTACTAAAATAAATCTTATTTAATCCCATTACAATAAGATATAAATATTCTCTCTCACAATTGAATTGTTCAATTTTAAGGAATTGATTAACTTGTATTGTCATACAATTAATCAATTTGTCTATTAAGGGAATTGTCCTTTAGGTGTGACCTTAAGGGATCAACTGATCACCACCGTCATACGACAGTAATGTCAAACTCTAGTCAGCCAATCATTACCGATTAATGCTGATCAGTTGACTATATAATGAATCATCCCTTACGTATTCTTAATATGAGATTTAAAAATGTGATCGCACTATTGTTGAGAACACATATTCCAACAATCTCCCACTTATCCGAGACAAGTGTGCGTCACCAATTCTCTTGTCCTATTACAATATCCCACTCAATGCAAGGTCTCTCGCAGGTCGTTCTTGCACTTGATCATATCTTGAGTGGTTTTCTCGATCTGGAGTGTAACTGTCTGACCAGAATTATCTACCATAGATACTCTCCGAGCGTGGCCACGCATTTCCAGTTCACTACTCTTCGAGTGGCCTTGAGATTTTAAACAACCTTAACAAGGGGGTGGACAATTCCTATCGTACTGTTCCCTTTGTTTAGCCACAGTTCATCATAACCCAAAATATACCCATTTGACCTCAGTTACGACAGTCGTAGAGCATAAATCAAAGCCAATCAGAAATTTGTGCCAACTTGAGCGAATAGTCTTTAGTCAAAAGAATTGACTCATAAGAATACTATAGCAGCTCTTGCCACGACCAGGCTTTATGAATTACCAGAACTCTATAAGCGGTCACTGCCCGACATAGTGTCTCATACAGTCTGTCTATGTGATCGACTAGTCATCCCATATGACACTATGGCACTTGAACTTGCCATCAATCGCATCACACTCTAGTCACTTCGAGACGTCACGTCATATAAGTAACTAGGGGCGAATACCATGTCAATCCAGTTCACTTTAATGGAGTTCAATTTGTCTCTACAACCCATTTGGATTTAACAAAGTAATGGGTGAGTTTAATAAAACTCAAACGATAAATGCGATTATCATATATGAATAGTCAATACTCTATTACTACTTCATATCTTATAATCTATAGTGTACCTTTTACACTTGTTGAAATGCAATAAAAGTTTGGCAAGTGGATATACCATATCAATACTATATATTAAATCCAGAAACCAAGGGACTTTAATGTAATTAAAGAAAGTTATACAAATTAATTATACTATATAGTTTTAAATCAATAGCACCGTGTGATGGACCCGAATAAGGGATCTCAATGCAAATATTATATAGTTTGAGTTAAAATTAAATTATATAGAAGCTTGATAATTTTCCTAAACATGGTCAATTTCCTTAAAATAAAATAATTAATTAAGATGGTCAATTTCCTTAAAATAAAAATAATTAATTAATATGGTCAATTTCAAGGAGACCAAAAGAAAAAGATGCCTGATAATTTTCCTAAATATTTATAGAAGACTAGAAGATGGTCAGTTTCCTTAAAATGAAATAATTAATTAGTATGAACATGTACACTTATGGTATTAATTATTATCATCAAAATATTATATATTAAATTTAAAATTTATGCAATTTTATTAAACTTTATAGTTTAATGTATAGAGATGTTAATTATTTAACATACAAAAATATAATAAGTAGGTTATAAATAATTCAAGTTAGATTCAATAATATATAATATTGCATAATTCTTTCGATTTGATTTAATGCATATATGTAATATATTTATATAAATATATAATCCTCTTAAAATTGTATGCCTAAGTAGTAAAAGTAATTTCGTTAGTAAAGAAAAGAATTGTAGTAACATAGGATATAGTTATATGATAATAATCACTCATTTGAATAGTAAAAGTAACAATATTATCAACGAGATTAGTGAGAGTGGTAGAAACAACAACGGGAGTAGTGAAATAATCAATATTAATGCGGTAATAGTGAAAGTAACAATAATTACGGCGGGAGTAGTGAAATTATCAATGATTACGGGCAAGTAGTAAAATGTTATTACTATTATTTCATTAATAAGAGTAAAATATTAATAGCGGTAGTAGTGAATTTGTCTCAAAATTTATTTCATTGTAATTTTAGGATATGTTATAAAAAATATATTAATGATAAATTTATGGGTTATGCAACTTTAAGTACTTTTATTTAATGAAAAAAAAAACTAATGATAAGTAGAGGTAGCCCGGGCGAAGCCGGGCACCAATACTAGTATCCATATATTACAACTTTTATCAATTGTTATTTCCTTCTTTTCAATGTTATATCCAATAACATGAATTTATCTAAGTATATGTCTAGTCTTCTTACCAGACTTGGGTTCTTTAACTTGAAAGATGCTCCCACTGTTATCGCATAACTTGTGATAAAGTCAATTGTAGAGGCATTCACTCTTAATCCTTATGTTGACCATTTTATCACAATTTACTTAGTTTCCTTTTGTAGAATTTGCAATGCGCGAAACTAAAACACTTTTCTAGTTTCTTACTCCCAAGTCAATAAAATTAACCTAGGATTTCGACAAATCCTTTTCGGTTTGGAAACTAAGGTTTGTGCAACCCTTCAACACATAACTTAGTATATCATCCAAACATAAGAACGAATCCTCAATTCTTCTCAAGAATCTCAAAGGATGTTCTTTAAGGCTTTCACAAGACCATATTATGAATTAACTTGTTATTGACTTCTTATGCTCCTAGCATATGGTTCATCACAGCTTGTGCGTCTGTTGGCATACATATTCATTCTAATGGCGGAAACATTAGAAATCGATTTCATTTAATCAACAACTTAATAGGTTCAGTTAACGACTATGACTCCATCATAGTAATTCTACTTTCATCAACATGAATAACCTTCTCAACCTTGTTGATGTTAAACAGATACGAAAGATCTTATTATTATAAGACCCACAATTCTATGCCAATATTCTCTCACATAGATTCAGAAATCTAAAGTATACTGCATCTTTTCCTAGTCTCCCAATCACTCTTTCACAGATGAGAGCATTGGTACATTATTCTCAATAAGTAATATGTTATCAACATATAAGACATAGAAAAAATAATTCTAGCTCCCACTTAACTTCATGTATAATCATGATTCTTCAATCATGTGAATGAACCCATTCTCAATTATCACATGAATGAAAAGTATAATCCTTTAATGCTTGTTTAAGACCATTCTGGAATCACTTAAGAAAGCTACGCATAACATGTTAGGATTCTTAGATCTTCATCTAAGGTTTTGTGTTCCAAACACCTCCTTCTCTAAATTCCCATTTTAGAAAAGCGAATTTTAATTATCATTTGCCATTCTTCATTAAAATGAAATGCGGCAATTCCTAATATTATTTATCTTGATCAACATCTTTATGTCAATCTATGCATTTGAGTACTCTAAAGCTCTATTCACCTTAAGGAGAACCTCGCCTTTAAGTAAATCTACTCTTTGAGTAACAATCTTTGGATTATAATGCTATGGCTCATATGTAACAAGGTCGATTTAGCACAATACCATTACTTTCGCAAAGCAATATTTTAATAGCAAGACATGTGTGCTAAACTCCCACTGAACTATACTCCCACTCTATCTTTATAAATTATAGTTTCAATACTTTCACAAAGTAACACATTAACTATAAGACATGTTTGTGACAATCTAATCTACTCCCACTCTATCTCTTAGAAATACCTTTATCTTCTTAAGAGATAGCTTTGTGAGTTACAAACATATATATGGTGGAGTATTAGAAGTTTCTTTAGACTGACGCATTAGCACATAAAAGACCAGCTCCATCATGGCAGCTTGATTCATGTTATACGCGAATCTAATCCATGTAATTTGTTAAATAGACTCTCTATTTTAGGTATTTCCAGGTTGACCATCCGTTTAGAATTACGTGTCAGTTTTGGATTGCAAATTCCCAAAATTGAGTTCGACAACTCAAATCGACTTTTGTCCATGTAATGAACAAAATTGAAAACTTAAGCCCTCCCATAACTCGTATGGAGTCTTATAAATGGTGTAGCCAATTGGTAAATTAAATTATCCTCAATAGAGTTCAATAGCTCATCATAACTTTATAATTGATCTTACATAAGTAAGTTGTCACTTTTAGTAACAATAGCATAAGGAGAATCAAATCCATAGCTTATGGACTTATAATAATCTAATCATTATAATTGTCTATTTGATCAATTTAAGTCGATAATATTACGTTTCTTTATGCAAGTAGTTTATGAAGATAAATTTTAGAACAAACGATACGATAAAGCAAGTGACTTGGGTTGCAAACCAAGTCACCAATATCCAAAATACAACCATTGTTTAAAGGATACAAACAAATTTCCAAGTCGCACGAGGAAATCAAAATAGTTCTAAAATTTCAAAATACAACATGAAAATAAAGACAAAGCAACATAAATCCAAGCTTCCATAGATCTAGCACCATGGTCGGCTACATCTAGCTTCCCTCAAGATCTTCTAGGCTTGCTTTTCTTTGCCCTTTTCCTTGCTAGGATGCCCTAATTACAATAAAAAGGGTAATCATCACAACTTGTATCAACATACCAAAGTTGAGATTGAAACATAAAAGATAAGGATAGTTATATACCTACTGAAATGACCCTTCCAACTTTGATATCGCCAAGATATTTTGAACAATTTCTTTTCCAATGCCCAACACCACTACAATAGTGGCACTTGTCCCCGGACGGGGAACTGTACTTGGGCTTGGAGGAACTAGCTTCGCAAGTCTTTGTTTTGTTCTTGTTGGGAGTTTTCTTCTTTCCCTTTTTGCCACTTTTCTTGAAATTCCCTTTCCTCTTATGATTAACATTGAGCACATCCTTGGTGGTGCTAACACTTGGCCCTATGTCCCTTTCGGCTTGCACAAGCATTTTGTGCAATTCATCAAGGGAGATTTTCTTGTTTTGCATATTAAAATTCACCCTGAATTGAACATATGCCTTAACTTTGTTTAAGGAGTGAAGAATTCGATCAATGACGAGTTCCTCGGGAATCTCTACCTTATGCATTTTTAGAGTCTCAACATGCTCCATCAACTTGAGCACATGAGGGCTAAATTTTTTGCCCTCCTTAATGTTGAGATCAAAGAATGCGGATGCCGCCTCATATTTAATGATCCTTGGAGCTCGTGAAAATATGGTCATAAGTTTCGTATAGATCTCATGAGCGGTGCTAATCTTTATACCACTTCTTTGGAGTTCGGCCTCCATTGCAAAGATCAACACATTTTTGATTGCGGACGACTCCTCTTGGTAAACCTCATAGGCTTGCCTAGCGGCGGTGGTAGACCTAGCATTAGGTTCGGCGGGAGAGGCCTCGGTAAGGTAACGAAGCTTGTCGTCGCCCTCCGCGGCCAAGCGAAGTTGCGCGTCCCAATCGGCGAAATTGGACCCATTCTTTTCTAACTTACAACGATCCGTGAAGGATCGGAACCATGAAACATTGGTGAGCGTGTTGGAGCTAGTGGTTGCGGATGAAATTGGAGTTGCCATTGCAATTGGAAAAACGATTTCGAAAACAAAATAGGAAGTGAAGGAATTAATAAACATCTATCGTTTTAATAATACTTGTAAACGTTTTAAACAAGTTTTAACATTTATATAGTGACCTCTACCCAACTATTATAAATGATTCCGAGATCCAAATTCATATTAACTCGGGCACGGTGAGCCGATTCATCCCTTATTAATATAACTCGGTGGATTAACCTCTTAATCGATTCTACTTCTAGAACTCTCGGTCGATAAAAAATACTCTAATATTTATCTTTAGCCCGGAACACATGCGACTACGGTCACGAATACATCCGTTGAGCTCAATCCAAATTTCGATGTAATAACATTTTAGTACCCACTTACCCAACGTAACAAGTTTAGTACCCCGGTGAGCCGAGCCTACTTCCTCATGAAATTGGGACTCATGGTTTCTATATACTATTTGGTAAGGCTAATTCTCAATTATTATAAGTGAGAGGTCTTGTCAATTTATTATCTATCACGTTTTAAGTGAATTAAAGCGGTGAACTACGATAATTTTAATTGACACGGTCGATGACTCGATATGATATGCATGTGTTGTTATGGCGATTTGGCAATGCATGCAACATATTAAAGAAATGCAAAGCAATAATAAATTCCTAGTATGGCCTTCCTAAAATAGAAAATCAAATAATCTATTACATATTCGGAAACCAACTCCTTTGATCCCTTGAATCTTCAAGTGGCACGCCTTCCAAGAACACTATCTTTGTCGGAACGCCTTCCCGAATGGCACCGTCTTGAAGAAGCTCCATAATTACAAATAATAATAAAAATACAAAGTTATTCCTATTACATTTGTAAAATGGAAAAACTAGGAAAAATAAAAGTGATACGAGATCACATTAAATTACAACCGAATCAATATTCCCTTTCATTACGGGTAATATCGATTAAAACTAAGGCCATACTAAGATAAAATTACATAATTCAAAATTATATAAATAAAAGACATTCAACAATTGAAATATGCAGCATTATAATATGTATCTATCATGCCAAATTATGTGCCAAATCGCCCTATTTAACTTATATCGTTTATATAATCCGGTTTTATGGAAATGCGTGATAATAACTTCTTAAAATCACAAATTAACACTTAAATCACATTTAAGCTCAAGTTAATTATCCTAACATTCGTAGGACTCAAAAATTAGTCATCACTCAATTTGTGACAATAATTCAACTTGATTTAATTTTTATGCTCATTTTTTACCTTAAAATCATAATATTTATGAAATAAATCCAAATTAAATTACAATAATTCCAAAATTTGAATTTCAAATTTTTGAACATTCTGGAATAATTCCATGATACTCATAATGTCAAAAATCATGGTTAAAATTTTCGAATTAATTTTGAGAAAATATAGTTGCAATTTATCGGTTTTATCTCATAAAACATCTAAAGTATACAAAAATCAATCCAATCAATTTTACAACCTTATATCTGATAAGTGGGATATTTATGCAACCTAAAATAATTTTCTCATGCCATGCAATTCGTTTTAGCTATTTATGCTAAAATAGTCACTATTTATGCCATTTTTTACACTAAAAATTCATAAATCATGCTAACTGAGATCATTTCCTCTCAAAATTTACATACACTGTGTAACTCATGCATGTGAAAACATATTAAGGTTTTATGGCCTTGTTCGAAATTTAACTATTTTTAACCATTTTACCTCTTTTAATCCATTTTTATCTCATGAAAATCATAAAACATGCAATATTAATCAAATTAATACTAGATTTTACACACAACTTTTAAAATATGCATGTGAGGTCATATAAAAGTTTCAAGGTCGGAGAGTAAGTTTAACCATTTTTAGTTATTTAAACTCTATTTATGTCATTTTTATCTCATAAAAAACATAAATCATGAAATATTAATCACATTAATATATAATTTTATATAAAATACATAAAATATTCATGTGAGGTCATTCGAAAATATCACGGCCACTAGTGAAGGTTAACTTATTTTAGTGAATAAAAGTTCATTTTACTCATAAAAATGTAATTATTTCACTAAAAATCATAAAAATGAGCAATAAATTACCATAAATCATAAAAATGACCTAAAAACATTTTAGGACCAGAATATATAACATGCATTATGATTTCGTGACTTACTCTAATAAATCACAAATTTTTAGTTTTATATGTTAACATTTTAACTCGGAAAAACAATAACCGATTATGCATGCAACATCCTATGCTCTGATACCACTTGTTAGGTTCATATACCTATTATTAGACTCCTCTAATAGTGAACTAATTAACTTCTTAATTATTTGTTCTTTAGATCTAGTGCATGCATAACAAAATAAAAGATTTATAAGAAAAACAATGTCCTTACATTGTATATGGGTTCGAAATTATGGGCACAAATAAGGTCACCTTTCTTATTTGTTCTTAAGCTTAAAATGTTGGATGATCCTCCAAAATCCTAATGTAGAGATTCTCCTTTGATTGCACCCAAGACTAATCCCTTAAACTTACTAATTAACTAGATTAATACACTAGTACCCTTAAAATTAATTCTAATATTGTTGTTATTACTACACTAGTAAGCTTATTTTTATATTAGAATTGATGAAAAAATTCTTGTGATCTAAAAAACTTGTTTTAGTAAGATAGAGAGAAAGTTAAGCAACTTTGCATGTAATGTGTAAGAATGAAAAAATAAGAGAACAAAATTCTCTTATAAGAAAGAGGAGGAGCCGGATGGAGCAAGGGGTAGGTGCCAAAAATTGGCATCTTGCTTTTCCTTTTGGTCTTCACAAGAAATAGGTTGTGTAAGACATGTAAGAGTAGGTGTGTAAGAATTGTAGTGTAGGTATGATTAGCTTATTTTATCAAATAAAATAAAACAACCACAATTCATCACTACTCCCTCCATATTTCGGTCCATATCACATAAAATGGACTACCATTTTATTTTTTCAATTTGTCATTTGTCACACAATATGTCACATGTAGTATGTTACATGTTATTAATTAATTTAATGCATATTTATCACATAAATATCATTTTATGAATTAATTAAATTACATACAACAAATTGACTAGTGATACTTGATCACATAAATAAAATGGGTCATATAATTATAATTCACAACATCTTGTAATTATAATTAACCATTCATTCTTATCTCTATTGTTTCACAAACAATAAACAATTTTAGTAACAAAGCATTTTAATTACTAAAATAAATCTTATTTAATCCCATTATAATAAGATATAAATATTCTCTCTCACAATTGAAATGTTCAATTTTAAGGAATTGATTAACTTGTATCGTCATACAATTAATCAATTTGTCTATTAAGGGAATTGGCCTTTAGGTGTGACCTTAAGGGATCAACTGATCACCACCGTCATACGACAGTAATGTCAAACTCTAGTCAGCCAATCATTACCGATTAATGCTGATCAGTTGACTATATAATGAATCATCCCTTACGTATTCTTAATATGAGATTTAAAAATGTGATCGCACTATTGTTGAGGACACATATTCCAACAAAGTCAACAGGATAGACAATAGAGAAGAGAATCAGCAACTTCCCACACTAGCAGAGTATGGATTCACAACTGGCGTTGGAGGAATCCTAAAAGCACTCAGGGAGATGGGGTAAGGTGGCCTAGGCCACCAGTAGAAGGACAATCCTGGCAAAAAGATAGTAAGAAAAAATGTGAGTCGTTCCATCGTGACAGCAGGCATAACACGGAAGATTGTTATACTTTGCGCTGGGAGATCAAGCGCCTATATGAACAGGGGGAGCTGAGCCACCTATTACCACATGGGGGGCAAGCAGCAAGATAAGGTAGGCTCCACGAAGCCCGCAGTACCACCTACATGCACCAAAATAATAAACATGATAACAGGCGGCTCAGACTTAAGCGGATTAGCATACTCAGCAGCCAAGATAAGCGCTATTGAAACTAAGGGAGATAGACCAGAGACTTCTTGCAGAATTTTCCACAGCAACCTGCCTGCTGTCACTTTCGACGAAGAAGATATACATGACAGCCAGGAGCATAATGACGCACTTATCATAACACTGTCAATGGCCAATTGCACGGTTAGAAAGGTTCTTGTAGATACTGGCAGCTCGGTCAACCTAGTCATGCTGAAGACCATAGAAAACATGGGGTTCAGCGAGAAAGACTTGCAGAAGAAAACTATCCCACTTGTAGGATTCAGGGGAGAGACAGCTAACTCGCTATGAGAGATCGTGATCCCAACCTACATAGGAGGAGTCAACAAGCAAGTAAGATACTTGGTCATAGATTGACCATCTACCTACAATGTTATTCTTGGAAGACCATGGTTGCATCTGATGAAGGCGATCCCCTCAACGTATCATCAGTGTGTGAAGTTCCCAACGCCATGGGGAGTAGAGACAGTACGAGGAGATCAGGAAGAAGTCAGGGGTTGCTACAAGAAGGCATTAAAATGCACGGCCAGGCCTCCAGCATAGCAATTACAGAAGCAGCACGTCCAGCATGAATACATTGAACCCCCAGCTAAGGAGCTAGATCAGATCAACCTGGACAAGCTGCACCGAGAAAGAATTGTGCTAATAGGGGCAGGATGCACAGGAGACCTCAGACAGCACTTAATCAAATTTTTGCAAACCAACATGGATTGTTTCGCATGGTCCCATGAAGACATGATAGGAATAGATCCGTCCATCATAACACACAAACTCAGCATAGACCCAGGATGCAAACCCATTCAGCAGAGAGGAAGGAAGTTCGCAGCTGAAAGAAATAAAGTGATCAACCAGGAAGTAGACAGTCTGCTAGCAGCAGGCAAGATAAGAGAAGTAAAATATCCAGAATGGCTGTCAAACGTGGTAGTGCTGCCCAAAAAGAATGGGAAATGGAGAGTATGTGTGGGCTTCACCGACCTCAACAAGGCATGCCCAAAGGATCTTTTCCCACTGCCACACATTGATGCAATAGTGGATGCCACAGCTGGACATGAAATGTTGACATTCTTAGACGCCTGGAGCGGTTACAACCAAATCAAAATGGATTCGGCGGATCAGGAGAAGACAACATTCATGTCTGAAAGAGGGATATACTGCTACAACGTCATGCCCTTCGGCCTGAAAAATTCAAGATCTACGTACCAAAGACTGGTCAACCGGATGTTTAAGGAACAGATAGGAGGAACCATGGAGTTATATATTGACGATATGGTGGTAAAATCAAAGAAGGCCAAGGATCATATGCAACATCTGGCAGGAACCTTCAACACGCTCAGAGAATACAAAATGAAGCTGAACCCTTCCAAATGTACCTTTGGAGTTTCATCTGGGAAATTCTTGGGCTACATCATAACTCAAAGAGGAATAGAAGCCAGCACGGAGCAAATTAAGGCAGTACTACAGCTAGAGTCACCAGAAAAGCCAAAAGATGTGCAACGGCTAGCAGGCAAGGTGGCAGCCTTGAGCAGGTTCATCTCAAGATTCTCAGACAAATGCAGGCTATTTTACGACATACTGAGGAAAATTTCGAAATTCGAGTGGACCACAAATCATGAGCAAGCATTCAGGGAGCTGAAACACTACCTCAGCACCCCGCCGTTACTATCGAAGCCAGAACAGAGAGAACCATTGTTCCTCTATCTAGCTGTCACGGAGGTAGTAGTAAGCCCCAGAATGTGGAAGCTAATGCCCTAGCAACCCTAGGGGCAACCTTCAAACCAACAGGGCTAGCTAACATCCCCATCGCACATGTCTTGTGACCGTCAATCCAAAAGTTAGAAGAAGCGGATAGAGGAGAACTGGAAGATCAGCAGGATGGGGCAGCAGTTTGGTCAAACACAGATGGCCAGACAGCTAACCAGTCAGACGATCAGTCAGCTAGCTAGGCAGATGACCCGGACTGGCGAACGCCGTACCTACAATGGTTGAAACACGGCAAGCTGCCAGATGACAAGAATGAGGTAAGGGGTTTCAAAATAAAAGCCTCCAGATTCATACTAATTGACAATGTGCTTTTTATAAAGTCATTGGCAGAACCCTAATTACGATGCCTGGATAAGCAAGAAGCACATACCATATTGTATGCCCTTCACAGTGGTGATTGTGAAAACCATGCAGGGGCCAGGAGTCTGCCAAACAAAGCCCTCAGACAAGACTACTTCTGGCCCACAATGAGGACAGATTCGGCAGAATATGCCCGGAAATGCGACGCCTGTCAGCGGACATCGCCAACGATCCACCAGCCAGCAGAACCCTTGCATCCTATCATTTCCCACTGGCCATTCATGACATGGGGAATGGACATCGTGGGACCTCTGCCTAGAGCCCCAGGAAATAGACTATGGATGCTAGCAATAACAGACTATTTTTCTAAATGGATTGAGGCAGAAGCATTTACGGAGATAACAGATAAACAGGTTATTTCTTTTATCAAACGTAACATCATCTGCGGGTTTGGTATCCCGTCAGAAATCATATGTGATAATGGATCACAATTCATCTCAAATGACGCGGAAGGATACTATGCCAGATGGAACATCTCTCTGAAAAACTCAGCACCCAGGACTCCAAAGTCCAACGGGCAAGCTGAATCTAGCAATAAAATCATCATGGATAACTTAAGAAGGAGGTTGCAGGAGTTAGAAGGAAAGTGAGCAGATGAGTTACCACTAGTGCTTTGGTCAGACAGAACGACACCAAAAACGGCAATAGGCCAGACACCATTCAGCCCGGTGTTTGGCGCGGAAGCAGTAATTCCATCAGAAGTTCTAGTTCCAACTCACAGGTATGGATGTATGACAGAGGAACTGAACAGTGAAGAGATGGTCAGGAGTCTAGACACGATAGACGAACTGCGAGCAAGTGCAAAGATACGTCTGGCCGCCTACAAGCAGCCAGTCGCCAAAAGTTATAACAAGAACGTAAAAATCAGGCTTTTGGAGGTAGGAGACTTGGTTTTCCGCAAAGTGTTCCAAAACACCAAGAATCGCAAGGCAGAAAAATTCGCCTATAAATGGGAAGGACCATACCAGGTGGAAGGCGTTGTTGGCCATGGGGCGTACAGATTGATGACCATGGATGGTCAAATCATACACAAACCATGGAACATACTTCACCTGAAGAGGTATCACTTTTGATAACAAGTAGAGTTTAGTGTACAGAGTTTTGTATCCAAAAACGCCAAAAAAAAAGAAAAAAAGAAAAAACGGTAGTAGGCATGCATACTACCAATTTTGTTCCATTTATTTTCTTTTGTTTCTTTGAACTTTAAAACTACTATTGGAGTTGTGTGGTCTGCAGCTTCCTGGGACCACAGTTGCTCTGGCACCCCATGAGACAGCGTCAGTGTTGCTAGCAGGACTGTCAACTGCAAACGCGGGTTGAGAAGGCACATGGCACTCCAACATGCCTAACCTAAATTCTCCAATAGGAGCACCCTCACCGGGCGGCTTGTGGAACATACGAAAGGGAGCCTGACTGACAGCTTAAAGCTCATCCAGCTACTCTGGATACCACCCCCAAATGTAGCTCTCAAATACCGAGTACTCGACGCAATCAATCAGGGCTCCAGCATGCATGCACAAACATATTGAGCGCAGGGATCTCTGAGCTACCAGAATCCTACAATGTTCCACTAGTCCTAGAATGACGATAAACTTGCCTAAGGTACGCCCCTGTTAGCTTTAAACATGATGAACACACCTTGCGTCATGAACAAGGTTAAGTAGTCAGAATGCGGCATACGCCTAAATTAGTCATTGGACTGACACGGCAGCTAGCTAAGTCTAAATCAGCCTTCTCAGGCTTACACGACTGGTCTAAATCAGCCTCACAGGTTGACACGACCACCTCTATTCAGAACGCGGCTTACGCCTAAACTCAGTCATTGGATTGACACGGCGGCTAGCTAAGTCTAAATTAGCCTTCTCAGGCTGACACGACTGGTCTAAATCAACCTCCTAGGTTGACACGGCCACTACCGACTAAAATCAGCTAATAAGCTAAAACAACAGCTCCCTGAGCAGGGGGCATAAAGTCATCATATTGGAAAGCTTGCCAAAACTGAGCAAGGTTCATTTCAAAATACTGCCAAGCACGCCACTAAGGATGGCATGGCCTAGAGTTTAAACAGACGCCACCAAGGCGAAAAACACAAAGCAAAAAAAAAGTGTCTAGAAATTCTTACAAGTTTGCACCACACAGGGTCGGACTATCATTCAAAGAAATTTTAAAAATAAAAACTTTTAACTGGAGGCCAGATCAATGACCACTCACTCTGGCACCTCTTTTGCCTTCTTCTACTGACCCTCCGTTTCAGGTACAGGACCAGGTTGCACGCCCTCAGTACCAGCAGCCTCTTGAGCTCCCTCAGCAACGACAACCTCCTAGAAGGAACCAGCTTCCCCAGCAGCAATCTCCTCCATCAGTGCAAGAGAATTCACCTCTCCAACCTCAGGTATCAGCACGCTCAAATCAGGTTGGACGGGGTAAAGGGTTTCCAGCTGCCTCTCTTCCTCCTCTATGGACTGCAGGGTAGGAGGCTCAGCCAGTGCAGCACGCATCCCGCTGATCTTGCCCCGCCAGGTAGCATAAGCAACAATGTTTGTGGCCAGGGAGATCAGCTCGCCAATCTTTTCGTTAGAGCGCTTAAGGGAATCAGAGAAAGTACTGCACACTTCTTGAGTGCGCGCCAACTGATCAGCCCCCTCCTTCAATTTCTTCTTGGCGCCAGCTAGCTCAGCTTTCAATTCCACCACACGCCCCCTAAGGTTAAGGCGCTGCTGCTCCAGGTCGGCAATGCTCTTAGTAAGCTCTTGATTCTTGGCACTAGTAGCCCGGCTGGTGGTCTGAACCACATTGATCATCTTCCTATTATAGAGGGCTAATTGAAAAGCCTATTGAAAAGAGATGAAATCAGCAAGTTCAGCAGGAAAAATTCAAAACAAGAAAGACGGTAGAAGAAGAATGCTTACCATAAATGCGTTATGCACGTCATTTTCAGCCATCTCCTCGGGGGAGAACTCGGCAAAAGCCTCCACCAATGAAGGAAACAGGATCTGGTCAATTTATGGTCAGTATGGCACCTGGTCTATATTCCCGAAACCCTCAGGAAAATGGGCAATGATACCGCCACTAGCAGCAGCAGCAGGCCTTGCTGGAGGAGTCGGAGGATGACGGGACAGAGGACTAGCCTCCATAGGCTCAGGACGAACAGAGCTAGGATGGGTGGGAGGAGTCTGAAAGGAAGCAGTAGGGGCACTCCTCTTAGATGCAGAAGGCACATCAGGGCTCCCAGCGGACCTCTTTCTCTTAGCACTCTGAAGAATAGCTTCTAGAGGGTCAACTTTGGTACCTGCAGTCAGCGAGACGTCAGGCGTCAGAAGGGATCAAGATAAAACAGTTAGCACGATAAAATGAGGTAATATACCGAAAGACATACTGTGAGATGATTGTTGTGGATTAGAAGAAGATGCAGGTGAGAAGCCAGGTAGCAGATCAGGGAACTTCCTATCGGAGAGGGAGATACAAAACAGTTTATTGCGGGCAGATGTTGGGTCACCCAGACGAGTCAGGTTGCAGGGGCCTGCGCAGAAATAAAAAGTAAGTCGGTAAGCATTGGAAAGATGAAAACAGGCATCAGGAGAGCTACTTACTAGAGGTTATGACCCAGTCTTCAAAAATATAATCGGCAGGAGGCTGAATGGAGGCCTTCCTCAGGTAGAAGAACTCTTCGAGCCATTTCTCGTCTCTGGACTTCGACACATGCCTAAAAGGAGTCTCGCCATGACCACGGAACGAGAACTGGCCCCTCCCCAGAGACCGGATCTCGTACATGTGAGCCAGCTCACCAAGGCAGATGGTACTGCTCGTATTCTGGCTGGCCGACAAAGAATAGAGGAGAACCCTCCAAATATTGGCAGAAATTTTGGCCATGGCGAAGTTGTTGGTTCGAAGGAAGTCTTGCATCAGCTTGGGGAAGGGGGATCGAAGACCGTATCTAAAGGGGTAGAGGTAAAAGCAAACCCATCCCGCACAGATGGCATCCGCCTTTTGACCGGGCTCAGGAATGGCGATATCAACCCCGTCGCCAAGCCCCAGTAACTCTTTGATTAAGGGGATGTCGGTGGTGGTCAGGGAAGAGTTGCAGTCATGGGGGTGAACGAAGAGGTTGCGGGATGGAAAGGTAGGGTCTGGGTTTTGGTCGGTCGGAGTAGAGGTTGAGGCGGTATGGCGAGCTTTACCCATAATCAAAGAAGGGGAGAAAAGAGGATTAAAGAAAGAAAGGAGTACGTGGTGATGCGAAGCTGCGGTGGAAACGGCGGAAGTCAGAGAAAACAGGGGGAGAAGAAGGGTTTTAGAGAGGAGTTGGGGTTTCAAATTTTGAAGTTAATGAGAAAGATAGGTGAGTAGTTGAGATTATAAAGGAGGAGAGAAGGGTAGGGTGCTGGAAATGAGGAGAAAGAGTAGGGGCAATGATGAGTGTTTGGGAAGCTGTGCAAAAGACGGCGCGGGACTCAACATTCATAATTCCTTACTCGACGCCTCGAGAAGTGTCTCACAAGGAATCAGGGGCAAACTGTTTGGGTCAATTTCTGCATATTGGGCAAAAACAGAATTAGGTCCATTAGAGCTGATTTGGTGAATTGGGCCAAGGAGACTAACGGCCAAGGGAGGCCCGCGTGTTGTAGATCATCAGGGAGATTTCAGGGAGATTCCAGGGAGATCAGGGAAAATAGAAAGTGAGGTATCGTTTATGGAAAGAAGCATGGTAGGACCACGATTACTTGCCATACAAGGAGTAGGACAAGGCTAGGTTTCTACCCTACAAAAAGCCAAGAAGACAAGGAAGAATATTCATTCAAGAACTACCATATAAACACAACACATTGTGCCAGCTATATTATCTCGTCACCTCCATTGTACTCGTTCTCATATCAAAAGCTAGTGCAATCCTTGGAAGGGTATCGTCCCTTTCCGCGGTCGTTTTTCACATTGGGTTTTCCGCGTCACCAAATCTCTTGTGTCAATCTTTATTTACGTCTCTAATTTCCATACGTAGCATTAATACGAACGATACAATCTACATACAACGAGTAAAACCGCATTGACCTTACATAACATAATTCGGTAGAAAAATACCAAAACAGTTGTCCTTTGGTTTTGACACAAAGACCAAGGAAAGAGAAATGGGTAATGACTAAATGACAAGTGGAACAAATTGATTGTGAATGATCAAATTGTTCATCAAGTTTATTCTTAAAATAGAAAGGATAACATTTGACCGAGACACAAAAAAAAAAAAAATGACAACAAATAATTGGAACAGAGGAAGTATTACTTAAATAGTCAAATTGTGCTAACTCATTCCACATATTCTAACCACCCCTATGAGTAGCTATGACACTATGATTCTATCCATCTTTAATTGACGAACAAGGCTATATATCGGCTATCTTATGTAATATGTCAAGACATTTGTTGAAATTTCTTTATCATTACTAATTTGTTCTTTTTTGTTTAAGATGTTCTCATGTTCTTATGTTAGTCACTTAATAGTTAACATTGAAGGTAAGTCATAAGTGTTGTGCAAATAATAAAGAATGTAAGCGTAGCAATGTGCCAATTTTAGTAGTGTACACATATGGAAGTACTGACTGTAAAAAAAAAAAAAATATTGAATTTCCCTTGCCTTGACGAACTCTGTAATCCTTAGGAATAGGAATATATAACTAAAGTTGTTTTTAACGTAAAATGTTAGATGACGACGAACAGTGGAGCTTTCATGCACAAAAGTTGTGATGGTGTGTTTGGGCTAAAATCTGCACCTTAGCCTAATAAGAAGCAAGCCCATTTGACTCCGTCTGAAGAGCTGGGCCGTGGAAGTAGGTCAATCACAAGAAGCCGAAGAGCAAGGGGAGTCCTTGTGTTGTAAAGTTGTCAAGGAGAATTCAGGGGGAGAATCCAGGGAGATCAGGGAGAATAAGGCAAGAGACTTCGTTTATGGAAAAAAGTGTGGAAGGACTAATATTCCTTACCATAACAGAGTAGGATACATCTAGGGTTCTTACCCTATAAATAGTCAAGGAGGCAAACAAGAAAGTGCATTCAAGATCTCACGCATACACGCAACATATTGTGCTAGCTAGATTCACATACCGTCTCCATTGTACTCATTCTCATATTAACAAGCTAGTGCAAAGGGTACCGTCCCTTCCCGCGGTCGTTTCCCACATTGGGTTTTGCGCGTCACCAAATCTCACGTGTCAACCTCTATTTACGTACTTAATTCCTTTATTTTACATTAAACACAAATATACGCTCAATACGCAACGAGTAAGACCGCATTGACCTCGCATAACCTAATTCGGTAAAAATTACCAAAACATGGTGTTTTTCAAATTCAAAAATGACACTAAAGTACCACATAAAAATTTACTTAACAATATATAACTACAGATCTTTCGTGCATTGTACGGGTTACAAAACTAGTTTGTTGAAGAAAAGCCAAGGGAAGTAAAAAATAAATTGGGCTAGTAGGTTGTACTGTGGGTTAGTTCGGAAACGGTTTGGGCATTGTAAATCTTATGATGGCCCCCCGCCCATACCAACAACCACCTCTACGAGAAACCGAAAAAAAGAGGAGATTTTTAAAAAATGGGAGAGGTGGGAAGGAGGACGATGGAATGGGCGGCGCGTAGTGGACACCTCGCTGGTGTTCCCCGTAAATCTATCATCACGGCGATCGGCACGTTCGCGAAAGCGGTGACGGCGGTGATGAACAATACAACTGTACACAACGCCGACACTCTTCTCCATCTAGTTCGATCTCGTCCTGTCGGCGTTCCTCTCCTCACCGTCAGTAATCACATGTCCACGTCTGTCTCCTTTTCTCTTGCTTTTATTCAATCTTTTCTTTTTGTTTGATTTGTGTCAAATATTATGCCAATTTGTTTTCATGTAGCTCCTTATTTTGATGTTTCAGTTATTTGTTTATCATGCTGTTCTAAATGCATACAGTTATTATACGAATAAATAAATGATCGAGATGGAGGGAGTAATTTCCGGCTTACTTAATGCTTTTTTTTAGGGTTGGTGAATGTTTTACCTTGGTTACAGGACCTTTGGTGGATCATACACCGAATTGTTTCGTACTCTCTCCATCCCATCTATCTTGTGTCCTACTTTTGGTTTGAGGAATTATGATATATGAGGACAAATTAATTTACTCCGTATGATGGAAGAATAGTTAATTAACTGGGGGGAACATTGGACGTTAACTCTTCTTTGTAAAATTAAAAAGGAGACGATTAATTTGGGGATACATTAGGAGGGAAGAGGGGACAATAAGGGTGTGTTTGGATTGAGGTATTTGGAGGGAAAAGAAAGGAAGGGAGAGTAGGGGATTTAAAATCCTTTATTTGGATAGCAAATGAGGGTAGAGGGAAATGGAGGGGGAGAGATTTGAAGGGATCCAATTTCCCTCCTCCAAGCCTAATCAAAATCTCTCCACAATAGGCAAGATTTGGAGGGAAATTGTATCCAAACAACCACACTCCATTCCCCCTCCCCTTCCCTCCTCTCCCTTCCCCTTCCCTCCTTCCCCCTCCCCTCCCTTTCTCTCCACTTTTGCTATCCAAATACACCCTAAAAGTAGGACGGAAGAAGTACTACATTCTTACATACTCCCTCTGTCCCGGTCATTTGTTGTCCTTTTCCATTTTTGGGTGTCTCAGTCATTTGTTGTCCTTTCTATTTTAAGAATGAACTTGATGAGTAATTTGATCATTCTCATTCAATTTGTTCCACATGTCAATTAGTTATTAAAAACGATTTCGAGAGAAAAAATTAAAACGATTTTTAAAAACCGAAATAGCGTTAAGGATCCGGAATGAACCAGGTAAAATCTATAAGAAAGACGGAATTCGATTTTAAAACCCCTAAGTTCACCTTGACTTTCCATTACATTTTCGTTCTTCCTTTTTGTTTTTCATCTTTCCTTTTTTTATTCGCATTTTGAGGCGTGCGTTCACCCATGGACGGTTCGAAAAGATGATTCATGTCAGCCGACCCCAAATCATTTTGGGATTAAGGCTCTGATGTTGTTGTTGTTGTTGTTGTTGTCAATTAGTTATTGGCCTATTCCTCTTTCCTTGGTCTTTGTGCCAAAACGAAAGGACAACAATTGACCGGAACGGAGGGAGTACCAAATAAGAGAATATTATGAAAAATAGTGAAGTTCTTCACTTTGTTTCATGTTGCTGGTGAAAATATTAGGGTCTACAATAATGCTGTACCAAATTAAAATTTGCGTTTGCCATTGTGTCTTGGTTGAGGGGAGTCACATTTGTTATGCTGGCCGATTTGATCGCACAATATACAACAACAAATATTCTCAACAAGTGTCACACATGTCAAATGCCTTGTCTTTGGGGGCAGACACCCTTTCTATAGCTGGAAATAACTATCTTCATCCCCTAAACCACCTATTTGAAACACAGCCAAACCACGGCAACACCAACCCCACCCTCAAATTTCCTAGAGTAAGGAGTTTTCGAGAGTGGTGACGGGAGTATGTGGGGGTGGGGGTAAGGGTAACATAGGTATTCTTTAAATCTACTCCCTCTGAAAAGTTGAAACCTTTGAGAGAATATCCGTGAGTATAATTGATGTCGGATAGTGTTCTTGAGTATATAACAATCATATTTGTCAAGATGAGTGTTAAAACCAAGGGTGCCAACCGCCATTGCCATTGGACTAACTTCATTTTATTTGTTTGAGGGTGGCGCTTCAGCTTGTGGGGAAATTAATTTATCCTATCAATGTATTCAAGACTTAGGAGCTGGAAAAGGTGGGGTTAAAGTCTTTCCACTCATAAATCTGTAGCAAAAGTGTTTCTTAGTTTTCCTGAAGAAAGACTTCATCTTCTTTGCCTTCAAATGATAGAAGCAGATTGTTTATTGTTTCCTTTTTGATGACTTGGTAGACCGTTTCTTACATGTATTTGCTCACTTCAGTGGATGTACAAATGGCTTAAGATTATCAATTTGTCACTTATCACAGTTATCAGTACAGGCTTGAGAAACAATGAAAGAACATAAAAGTAGCAAAATGTTGTGTAGTCATAATGTGTGACATTGTTTAGCATTTTTTGTATTTTGTTAAATAGACTTGTTTGATTGTCGTAGCTGCTATTTGGACAGGTTAGATGATCCACTAATGTGGGGCTTCAAGGGATTCCCAATAACAGATGCAAGGTTGGCTAGATGGGTACTTGCTGCTGAAGACATATGCTTTAAAAATAAAATGTTATCATATTGTTTTCGGATTGGTGAGCCGTTTATAATGTCTCTCTGTCTTTTCGGTTATGGCAAGCATGAATTTGATCTTGTTTTCCTTTGTGGCACTCGTATTTTGTCTTTATGTGCACTGTGCGGTATCCTGTAGATGAATTTTCATTTTTTTTCCTGTTAAATCTAACAGGAAAATTGGTTTAGCAACACTGCACGGACAATTTTTTTATTCGCAGTATGTCATTATTGCAAGCATATGAAATGTATAGTTTGGTATGATCATGCATTACTTTAAAAAGTACAATGAACTCTTAAACTAGGATGGAGAGAACTTTGGCTTAGCTTAAAAGCATTCATCTGGTGCGCTTAAGCCCAAGGTTCAGTGAGGCACTAACCAAAATGCTTCAACGTGCCTTTTAGACAATGCGTAGGCGCGTAGCTAGTAAGGCGTGCAACTATGCAATTTCCACATCTTTCCCTTCTAGTTCTTTTTATTTTGTCATTCTTTTTGAAGCATTATCCCTAGGCCTAGCTTTCCCTCCTTAAGATACTAAAAATTAGGCTTTATTACACAAAATTTTAGTCTTGACACTTGCAAAGTTGTTGGCAAAACAGTGCACCTCATGTCTATGAGACGTGCACCTTTGCTCCCGCCTTGCGCCTCCTTGTCACGCTCTCCTTCCCCTCAGTGCTCCTCACATAATTAAAACTAAGTCATGTTAGAGTATATTAGTTGCTGTAACATCTCAAGTGTAGCTTATTAGTCAGAGGTCAAATATCTTGCTTTTCATTGAAGAGGATTATTCTTGTGTAATGATCTAGCTGTTTAAGATTTTATGAGGGCATTGATCTACTAAAGAGTAACGCGAGGGCATAGATAGCTATATCAAACTAAAACGTTTTTAATTACTGTTTCAATCTAGGATTAATGTGAGTTCAATTTGTACTAAATTTGTCTAACGAAGTAAGGTACCCGTGTGTATTTGCTTTTACAGAAACTTGTTAAGACTCTTTTTAATTTTAAACATGAGAGATCCTAGTATTTTAGTTTGCTTTTTTGCTCTATGTAGGGTATTTTTGACTGAAGGACCTGAGGTTGTTGTCTGGTGAAGTAAACTTGTACATTTAACAAGATTGTCTATGGATGTTCTATTAGATTCTCGGAAACATGTTCAATTTTAAACATGTTCTATTTGCGCGCGTGCGTGCGCGCGCGTGTGTGTGTGTGTGCGCGTGCGCGCGCGCGTGTGTGTGTGTGTGTGTGTGTGCGCGTGTGTGTGCGCGTGTGTGTGCGCGTGTGTGTGTGCACGTGTGTGTGTGCGCGTGTGTGTGCGCGCGCGCGCGTGTGTGTGTGTGTGTGTGTGTGTGTGTGTGTCAAACATTTCATGACTATCATAAATTTCAATTCAAGAGCCTAAGATGAAAGTTTTCAACAGGGCCCAAAAGTCATTGAGACAGCCTAAGTTTCTTAAATGGTGGATGCACTCTGTTAAAAAGTCGTGCCTGCTATTTGCTTTTCCTACACTTGCGGAAGATGTCATTTGGGAAAAGATTACGTAAAGGGCAAGCATATTGCCACTGGGGCCGTGTACAACACCGCGAAAATGCCAAGATATTATAGGGTAGTGAGGTATATTGAGCGGTATTTTGGGTACATCAAATCCGATATTCCAGTGGCATAAGATATTAGGCCAGTGGAAATAGGGCTTCCCTACATAAAACTTCATTTGTTTTCCGTACATTGGGTGTCTCATTTGCTAGTTGCAATGTTTTTCAGCTGCAAGGAGACGTGTTGGATCATGTTATTGTTGGGTTTTTTCACAAGAGAACTATGCTTGTGATAACTGAAAATTTTCTTTAGCTTTAGCAGATTTTCGTGGATGAAATGCATGTGAGTTGGGCTTACATCTGAAGTCTGAACAGAGTAAATGCCACAGGAAAATGCATTCCAATAACCAGAGGTGGTGGAATATATCAAGAACACATGAATGAAGCCCTTGAGCGTTTAATTGATGGAGAATGGGTATGGCCCTGCTATTCTCAATCCTTGTGCTGTAAAAGTACATCTTGACTTGCCAGCAAGCATCCCTTGCTATTTTGCTTATTATGATGCTATCTTGCTTAGTATTTCCACTGGATCACGACTGTCTTCATGTACATTTGACTTTCAAAACACCTGTTTTCTTACTGCCATACAACTCCTGATGTTTGTAAAGCTATTCATCTTTAGTGGATAATATATAGAATTTACTGCAGCATTGGAGTAATCGTTGTGTATAATATATAGAATTAAATTTTATTGAAAGATCTTTAAATTACTGAACTCGTGAGTGTAAGAGTTCCGAGGAATTCATTGAATATTTATTTGAGGCAGATTACCACTATTAATTAACATGGGTAAAGCTGCTTGACAGTAGCAAATCATAAAGCTCCTTTCCTGAAACTGTAGCCTTTCTTCATATCCATGTTTGCTGCTTACCTTGAAAATGTCCTTGATCGTTCCTGAACAGCTGCACACATTTCCTGAAGGGAAGGTGTCACAAGAGGACGCTCCTATACGACGCTTGAAATGGGGAACTGCTAGCCTTATTGTCCGTGCACCAGTGACTCCAATAATATTACCTATTGTCCATCATGGCTTCCATCAGGTACCCCCTCAGGGCACCCATCTATTACTCGTTTACTGTTTTAAGATGTATAGACGAATCGACGATGACCATAAATTTTTCCAAATAGATGTAGAGTTACAACGCACGGCTCTTACTAGTTATAGCTCTTTAAATTGTGGAGAAGCGTACATTTGATGCAATTTGTGGTATATTCAATTTTGGTCATCTGTATACAGCCCGACAGCCGTACGACCATTCTGTGTGACAGGAATAAGTAAGGCCGGCAGGCCGCCTTTTTATGACCTTCCCTCACCCTGCCATTTGCGGTATTCGTTGTAATGTTGTATTTGCATAGTTAATCCTGACAACTATATTCATAGTATCATCTATAAAGGATAAAGCAAAGGTATATTGTGAAAAATGTATTGGTTAATGTTGACCTAGCTTGACAAGCTAAGTCAAATAAGACGATGAAAAGGGGATAGAGGGAATAAAAATGGGTTCATCATTGTTGTGCTCACATTCCGGGATGTTGTTTGCTCTCATGTGTTTCAGGTAATGCCAGAGGATTACATGTTCGGTAGGAGACCACCATTTCCGCTTAGCAATAAGCACATTAAGATAGTTGTTGGTGACCCGATAGAATTTGATCTTCCGAGACTAAGGGAGACTGCATTAGCAGAATCTCGTGATGACTCCTCTCCTAGGCTTGGCTGGCCAAATATCTCACCTTATAAGTTAGACGAAGCAGCTCAAAGATGGCTGTATTCGACCATATCAGAGAAGATACAAACTGCTATGGAAGGCTTGCGGCTATTTGGCAAAACACTTGATAAACCTGAGGATTGATAGCCTGTCCCGTTTCTCCTCCAGCGAGTTTTATGGGAGAGACGGTCTCAACTTGTATAAGGCATGCTTACGTATTCTTCATTTTTTATTATGTGCTCCGTTCATTTGTTTATCTTTATTTAAAATTCTCCTAAATAATAAAGGTATACAATTGATTGGGAGGGAGTAGTTGATTTGTTGGTCTAGCTAGTGGCAGTGTGGCAGTGTGGCACTGTGGCACTGTCTCATAGAATTCTCTCTCACGAGATACATGTTTTCAATCATCTCTTCAATTGCATAGGATAGATTACATAGAGATGGTTAAAGCTCTGTTACAAATGTGTAGGAATAGGATGGTTAATTTATTTATGGGAAATTCTACGTTGTACCCCGAAATTTCCGATTTTCATGTTGTACACATACATTTTCCAAATTTTATGGTGTACTCCTAAACTTTATACATTAATTTATATCATGATCTTATTAATCGTATTTGCTAACTTAGTTCATTAGGTGATCAATTAAATCGCCTCTTTACTATTTCAATTACCCATTAACCTACTTATTTACCTATTAAACTACCGAATTATTCATTAATCCACCCAATATTATATGTATCTAGCTAATAATTCATGGAGTCTCCATTTTAATTTCATACTTCATAATGGTGTTTTTTAATAGTAGTTTGGGCTTATTGAAGCTGATTTGTGATAATTCTCATAGAAGATGATAACAATACTCCTTCCATTCAACTTTTATCACCCCACTTCAATATAATAATCCTCACATATATTAGAGAAGTGGGGTGATAAAAGTTGAAAGGAGGGAGTGTTAATGAGTCAAATGGAGGTCGAAGTATGGTTGCTTGAGGAGGGATAAATTAGTGAAGAGTTGAAGGAGGTCCTGATAGAGAATAAATAAATAAATAATAATAATAATAATAATAATAATAATAATAATAATAATAATAATAATAATAATAGTGTTGTTGTTGTTTTGCAGAAAAGCAAGAGGATCTTATTCATATAAATAGAAAAACATAACAAGATCCCTCAACCCGTCTACAAAAGGAGACCAGAAAAGTCCCCTACAAGAAGACTACCCTTTACATGGAACGAATAATGGTAGCTTCAGTCAGCCCAAAGGAACAATGAAACTTCTTAAGGTTAAATCGACCAATAACTAGCTGAATAATATCACCTACAGAGCTAGCCGAATTTTTGAAGGCACGATTATTATGTTCTTGCCAAATATAATATAAAGTACACATGAGAGCGCTCCTTTGACGTTTCTTAAGCCAGCTGTTGCCTTTGTTATGAGTATAAAACCAATCCAATATAGTAGGTAGCTCCCAAGAATAAGTAGCAAATGAGTAATAATCCTGGATAGCAGACCATATAGCAGTAGACCAAGGGCATCTAAAGAAAAGATGCAGATGATCCTCATGAGCAGATTCACATAAAGGACAACGATTAACCCATAGAAACCCTCGTTGGATGAATAGATCAACAGTGGGCAGCTTTATTTGTACGGCTAAATGCCCTATGAACCGATGCTTGGGGTAGACACTTGAGTCATGGACAGTAAATCGCCATAAAACCTTAGGTTGAGGGACTCGAAAAAAGTCATATATGTTGGAATAAGTGTCCTCCGACAATAATGCGATCACAACTGTCGATCATGATGATCACATGTTTAAATCTCATTTTAAGAATACATGTGGGATGTAATATTTTACAAATAACCACACATATCGGTAATGATTGGTGACTAGAGTTTGACATTATCGTCGTGTGTCAGTGGTGATCATTGATCCCCTTAGGTCATACCTATAGGGAAATACTCTTAATTGATTATTTAATTAATCGTATGCCGATACGAGTTAATTAAATTGCTTAAAAATGACGGATGATTTTGTGAGTAAAGTTAACGTGTCTTATTGTAATTTGATTAAATGAGATACGGTCTAAGTAATCGAATCGCTTTATTACTTAGATAAAATTATTGTTTACGAAACAATTAAAATAGAATGAATAATTATTATAAATACAAGTTGTTGTAGTTTATAATTATATGACCCATTTTGGTACAAGTAATTATGAATTACTAATTATTTTTGTATGTAACATATTTAATTATATGATGATTTTTAATATGTTAAAAATACATTATAATGTAACATGTCAAGTAACATGTCACATATGTCACAATTGAGAAATGACAAAAATAAAATGGACCACCATAGTTATATGGGTGACCGAAATTAGAGGGGTTTTAGGGTTGTTTTGTTTGAATTATTTTATTCTACAAACACAATCATAACCCTAGGGTATAGGCATGCAAGGCTAAACATTTTGAGAAGAACAAACCTATAACTAGAGTTGCATGCTAGTCTCTTGTGAAGAGCAAAAATAAAAGGCATTGGGCAAGCTACCCAAGGCCAATTTTTTCGGCCACCATGGGTAAAAAGAAAAGAGTTTTCTTTTCAATATCATTCATTCATTTTTCATGATAAAATTTCTAGTGTAAGAAATTATTTTCTCTCTACATTTTTGTGAAACATTTTAGAGAAATAAAAACTCACATATCTCTCCTCTTGGCCGAAATTTTCAAGAGGAAATACACAATATTTTTGTGTCAATTTTATAGTAAAACTTATACTCCCTTCATACCACACCAATGGTAACATTGACTTTTTCACACTTGTCGAGACACGTTTTGCAACGTAAATATCTTTTGTTACGCATTATTAAAAATTATAAAAATTTGATATTCTTATAGTACTCATGACGATAAATCAAACAAGATATCACATGACTATATTTTGTCTTATAGATTAAGAATAATATCGAATATTCCCTACGACCATGAATAGTGGCAAAACGGTCAATGTTACCATTGGTCTGGTATGGAGGGAGTATTATTACTAGATCATAATAATATTAGTTATTAAGAGGTTTCCTTGGGTATTCACTTTTGGGAGGGATTCTAATTTGGATCCTTGTTCATCCATAATAAGGAAAGCTCAAGAACTAACAAGAAGGAGATCTTGTTGGTGCCCAAATAGCCGAAAATTAGATGGTGAGAAATAGATTTTTCCATCTCTTTTATTAAAGTTTGCATGCATAAGATCTAGATTTAATTTTATGACTAAATTTAAATGACACATATATGAATATGTTAATTAATGAGATTAATAATTCCTAAAAATCGGTATCATGAGCCTTAGGTTGTTTGCATGCAAATCGATTTATAGTTTTTCCGAGTTATATGATTAACATACAAAACTAATTAATTTGATTTTATGAAGATAAACCTAAAAATAACCTTGCATGTTAAAAGTTTCTGGTCCTAAGTGATTTTTAGGACATTTTGGTTTATTTATGGATTTTATTGTTCATTTTATATAATAATGGCATTAAAATGTGATTTTTATGATAAAAATGTCATTTTTGGACTAAAAATAGCTAAAATTCGATTTTTTTCTGTGATTTTTGGATATGTTTTCACATATATTATCTATTGATGTCCTGTAAATCTTCATGATAAAATGAGTTGTTATGCTCGAAATATGGATTTTTCAAGTTAAAATCGTATTTAAATGAGTAAATAGGTTATTATGAGTTATATTTCGAATCTGGTCATAAAAATTTAGTATGTTGTCACATGCAATTTTACAAGATGTGTGTAAAATATTTGGCTATAATGAAGTCTTTATGCATGATTTATGAATTTTTGATGAAAAATCACATAAATAGTGACTTTAATTAGTAAAAATGCTAAAACATACTTCATGACTAAGGAAAAACGTCACATGTTGCATTTTATCATATATTTCAGATCTAAAAGTGAAAAGTTGATAAAAATAATTTTTTCTCATATTTTTATGGTGATAATTGTTAAAATCGATAAACCGCAACATTGTTTTTCTCGATAAATTTTCGAAATTTTTAACCTAAGTTTTGAATATTATGAGTGTCATGGTATTTTTCTAGAATGTTCATGAGTTTAAATTTCAAATTTTGAAATTATTTGAAATTTTTATGATTTAATTTGAAGTTTATGACATAATTTTGTATTTTAGGTCCATTCATGAACAATGTTAAGAAATCTAGGTTAATTATTGTCAAATGTTAGTGGAGACTAATTTTGAGTTCTAAGAAGGTTAGGGTAATTAACTTGTACATAAATATGAATTTATGTAATTATTGTGTTTTTTAAAAGGTTAAATCACGCAAATCCGTAAAAATCGATTAATATACGATATTGGCTCTTTAAAGGCGATTTAGCATAAAATTGGGAATGTTCATACATATTATAATGCTGCATTTTATTTATGATTGTCATATCTTAATTTTATGTAATTTTTGAATTATGTAATTTTACTTAGTATGGCCTTAGTAATTGATATTACCCGAAATGTACGGGAATATCGATTCGGTTGTAATTTATTGTGATCTCGTATCACCGTTTTGTAATTTAATAGATTTATTTTTATTTTTAATTACATATGTATAATAGGAAATTATGTAATTTATTATGTAATTTTTTTATTCCGGAGTTCTTTGAAGACGGTGCCACTCGAGAAGGCGATCCATCAAAGAATGTTGCCTTGAAATGCGTGCCAAGACCGAAGTTCAAGGGACCAAAGGAGTTGGTCTCCGAATTTGTAATAGTTTATTAGATTTATTATTTTAGGAAGGCCATACTAGGATTTTATTTATACTTTGCATTTTATTTATATGTTGCATGCATCGCTAAATCGCCATAACTAAAACATGCATTATCATTAAATCGTGTATATCGACCGTGTCAATTACAATTATCGTAGTTCACCGCTTTAGTTCACTTAAAACGTGATAGATAATAAATTGACATGACCTCTCGCTAAAATAAACAATTGAGACTTAGCCTTACCAAAAAGTAGAAACCATGAAAACCTATTTCGTGAGGGAGTGCACTTGGCTTTACCGGGGTACAAACCTTGCTACGTAGGGGAAGTAGGTGATAAATGTCTACCCACCGAATTTATAAAGATGAGGGTTGTATTCGGCTTTACCGATGCCCAAGTTGATGTAAATTTGGATCATGGACACATTTATTCGAAATTTGGGTTGAACTCAACGAAAGTATTCTCGACGGTTGCCGGATGTGTTTCGGGCTAAAGATAAATATTAATGTAATTTTATCGACCAAGAGTTCTAAAAGTAGAATCGATTAAAGAGTTAATCCACCGAGTTATATTGATTAGGGTTGTATTCGGCTTTACCGATGCCCAAGTTAATATGAATTTGGATCTTGGAATCATTTATCATAGTTGGGTAGAGGTCACTATGTAAATACTTTACTTGTTATTTACAAGTATTAATAAAACGATAAATGTTAAGTTTTCCACTATTCCGTTATCATATTGTTCTATTTCTTTATCACAATTCATATACGATATCATTTCGATTTTTGATTCAAATCTCCATTAAAACATCGTAACTAAAGACAAAACTTGAATTTTTCTTCTAAAAACCACGTATTATCCATTGTACGGATCTCTTGTGAAGAGTATAGATAAAAATTATTCGTAATCAAAAGGGTTTTTGATTCTTGACTAACATATCTACTTACAATGAATTGTTTCTCATATGCTTAATTGAGTTAAGTACTTTGAAACGTTACATCATTTTGGTAACTAGATTTGTTTGAAATCAAAATTGACCAAAATACCGCAACCACTTCAATGAAAGTTTTAAGACTAAACAAACGAATGAAGAGTAGTCTTCATGAATTTCAATTTTGCTTCTCTTAGCAAAGACTCATTGAAATGAGTGGGAGCATTCTCTTAAACCGTTAAGAAAAGGATAAGGTTTTAAAGAAGTAAAATTAGAATGGAATTGATACAAGGTAATGTTAAAAGTAAAATTATTGAGAATAACGATACTAAACCTATCAATCCCGACCGATAAAGTTTCCATTGTCTTAATTGTTGGACGCTAGAAAGGAAACTACCCCAAATTATTGAAGAATCAACAAGTTAGTTGTGGGACATCTAATAGGACCTTCTTCTTTAAATGTTTATTTGATTAACATAAATTTTGCTAGTACTACTTCGTCAATATTAGAAACCAGTGGAGGTTTTCATCATTGTATTCGATAAATAAGATGATTATAATATGACGACTAGCATCAAATAATATCGAGAGATAGAGTCTTTGTGTAATCAATCTAGTTTTGGGTTTATAGTTGTACTTAATTATGACTATTAAGTGCATAAACTCTAAATAAAAATATAAACTTGTTAAGATACAAAAGAGGTTTCACTTTTGTGACCCTATACACCACAATTTGATGTATGGCTAGCCCATTATCAAGGTTAATATATTCTAAACCAAACTAGAATGATACATCATGTAGATGATGCAAGACTCAAATTGGTATCCCAAGATTAAACCTTAAATTCTGGAATGATGAACGCAAAGAGTTATCGAGTACTCTTGAAACCATTAGGTTGTTAATCTTATGGTATATGCGTATCTTGTATTCAAAGCAAGATGTCTCGTGCCTTTTGGTTGAAAAGGAGATCGAGGTTGTAAATTATTGATCCAAAATAGGTTGATCGTTTTCTTTTACCAACGATTTAGGTTGACACTAATGTGTTCACTTAATAAGGTAAATAGAGAAATCTTTGAAGAAGTTCAAAGAGTTCCAGGAATCACGATTTAGTCGTGATGGGATTATCAAAGTGAAGACTTTGATATAAGCCAAAGGAAATGCGATATAGTATCACAAATTAATCTCTCTTAGCACGCATTATGAGATAATGTGTGGTTGGATAAAGAAATCAAACGCTATTCGATATGGTTTGGACTTCAATCAAGTTACTTTGAGTTACTTGATCCTTTTTGGGGATTTTATCATTTTATCTAAATTATTTTTCCACTAAATCTAAAACGATTCATATGAGATATGAAATGGTAGGGTACCATGCTTTTAAGTTTTCACAAAGAAACAAATGCTCATTTTTCCTTACTATAAGCACGAGTACAACAGGTTTGTGGCTCGTGAAGCTGTCTTTCTAGAATACAAGTTTATTTCTAGAAGACAGAGTGGGAGAAATTATTCAAAGAGCCACAAAGAATGTTATGTCGCAAGAAACTGGTCTTTCTTGGCTACATGAGACATTTTGTGTAAGACGTTGTTTCTTCAAAACCTAGGAGGTTAAACTCATCACTTGTTGAAGATGATGAATTAGTGTTACTTTTAGAAAGCAAAAAGCTTACAACTTACAAAGAAATTAATTGACTCATGTTACTTCTAGAAAATAATGAACATATGACTTACATGAGAATGTTTAAGTCACAACTCAATACAAGGCTTAGAGCCATGAAAATCCGAAATAAAAGGCTTTGATTAGTGACAAAGGGTTTTGCACTAATAAAGAGAGATTTCAAAGCTTGATTGGTAGCAAAGGGTTTTACACTAGTTGAAATGCTTAAGTCTATTTGGATCTTCTTAGGGATTGTGTTTCATTATGATGATATACATATAGAAAGTGAACCTAAAACCCACTTCTTCAATTAGAAGGAATGTATTCAATACATGTCTTGAGTTTTGTAGATTCTTGTAATCCTGAGATAATGTGCAACTTAAGAGAGGGTCTTGAGTAGGACATAAATGAGTTGGAATCAATGATTTGATCATGGTATAAAACTTTTCTTGATAAGTCGAGAAGTTGTGTTTATACATGGAGTTTAGTGGGAGTTACGGAAATTTTAATTAGTCTTATATGTGGATGACATATTGATCATTGGGAATGATTTGACACTTATGGAGTATTATAATACATCTTTAATATCCGGATTTATGGAGATAAATCCACATGATATTAGCATCAAATAAGAAGTCTTATGTTGATAAGATTCATGATTAGTTCAATCGAGTTGAACATATTTGATTGATTCCATTTGTTTCCGCTGCCGAATCAATTAAATAGGAAATGATGTATAACACTTCATATACTTTAAGTATGATGAATTGTTTCAAATCGAATTTAAGTAATAGTTACCAAGTAAGCCATAAATATTACCCTTAAGTGCTTGCAGAAGCAATGAGGATGTAAAGCAAAGTGTTTTTGATGCAATTTTGTGTAAGGGTGTTACACAAATGATTGACAATTGAGATTGCGCATGGTTTCTGACAAAACCATAATCAAAACACATTAGGATGGTTAAGGAACCATTATGGCTATGTTATTTAAGAAATAGATTTGCTAGAATCGTTCTAGGCAATAAAGAACAATGAGAGATATTTACAACGGAAATTGAGTACACTTGCAATAATGAGATGTGAAAGAAGGATGAGTCCCGCACACTGTGAAAACAGTGGGAGCTATTCTAAGGCTAGAGAGCTTATGTCTAGATTAGATCTAGACACGTACTCAGAAATTTTTGTAATGCAAATATATACATTACAAAGGAAAACGAGAATGTAGTAAGGTTGAGTAGGGTACAAGAAGTTGATAAAACCTACCAACCAAAGCCTTCTCATGGGCTTAACATGATGAGTCATGTCTTATGTCATTTCAATTGCATTGAGATGAACAACTACACATAAGATGAAAATGGATTATAAAAATATGAAGTAGTAATCAGGTATTGACTGTTCATATGTAATCACATTTGTCGTTCGAGTTTTTAAATCTGAAAACTCCTTTTATACTTTGTTACATCCAAACGGGTTGTAGAGACAATATTGAACTCCGTTAAAGTGAACCCGGATTAACATGGTATTTGCCCATAGTCACTTCTATGAGGTGACGTCTCAAAGTGACTAGAGTGTGATACGATTGATGGCAAGTTCAAGTGCCATAGAGTCATATGAGATGACTAGTCGATCACATAGGCAGACTGTTAGGAACACTTTGTCGGGCCTTATGACCGCTTATAGAGTTCTGGCAAATTTATATAGCCTGGTCGTGGCGAGAGCTACTATACTATTCTAATGAGTTGATTCTTTTGACTAAAGACTGTTCGCCTAAGGTGGCACAGTTTCAGATTAACTTTGATTTGTGTTACTACGACCTTCGTAAATGGGGTCAAATGGGCATATTTTGGGTTATGATGGCTGTGGCTAGTCGAAGGGAATAAGTGCGATAGGAATTGTCCACCCCCTTGTCAGGGTTAAAACAATATCTCAGGGCCACTCGAGGAGTAATGAACTGGAAATGCTTGGCCACGCTCGGAAGGTATCTATGGTAGATGATTCCGGTCAATCAGTTATTCTCCAGATCGAGGAAACCACTCTCGATATGATCACTTGCAAGTACGACCTGAAAGACACCTTGCATTGAGTGGGAGATAGTAATAGGACAAGAGAATTGGTGACGCACACTTGTCGAGGACAAGTGGGAGATTGTTGGAATAAGTGTCCTCCGACAATAATGCGATCACAACTGTCAATCATGATGATCACATGTTTAAATCTCATTTTAAGAATACATGTGGGATGTAATATTTTACAGTCAACTGGTCCACACATATCGGTAATGATTGGCTGACTAGAGTTTGACATTACTGTCGTGCGACGGTGGTGATCAGTTGATCCCCTTAGGTCATAACTATAGGGAAATACTCTTAATTGATTATTTAATTAATCGTATGCCGATAAGAGTTAATTAAATTGCTTAAAATTGACGGATGATTTTGTGAGTAAAGTTAACGTGTCTTATTGTAATTTGTTTAAATGAGATACGGTCTAAGTAATCGAATCGCTTTATTACTTAGATAAAATTATTGTTTACGAAACAATTAAAATAGAATGAATAATTATTATAAATACAAGTTGTTGTAGTTTATAATTATATGACCCATTTTGGTACAAGTAATTATGAATTACTAATTATTTTTGTATGTGACATATTTAATTATATGATGATTTTTAATATGTTAAAAATACATTATAATGTAACATGTCAAGTAACATGTCACATATGTTACAATTGACAAATGACAAAAATAAAATGGACCACCATAGTTATATGGGTGACCGAAATTAGAGGGGTTTTAGGGTTGTTTTGTTTGAATTATTTTATTCTACAAACACTATCATAACCCTAGGGTATAGGCATGCAAGGCTAAACATTTTGAGAAGAACAAACCTATAACTAGGGTTGCATGCTAGTCTCTTGTGAAGAGCAAAAATAAAAGGCATTGGGCATGCTACCCAAGGCCAATTTTTTCGGCCACCATGGGTAAAAAGAAAAGAGTTTTCTTTTCAATATCATTCATTCATTTTTCATGATAAAATTTCTAGTGTAAGAAATTATTTTCTCTCTACATTTTTGTGAAACATTTTAGAGAAATAAAAACTCACATATCTCTCCTCTTGGCCGAAATTTTCAAGAGGAAATACACAATATTTTTGTGTCAATTTTATAGTAAAACTTATATTATTACTAGATCATAATAATATTAGTTATTAAGAGGTTTCCTTGGGTATTCACTTTTGGGAGGGATTCTAATTTGGATCCTTGTTCATCCATAATAAGGAAAGCTCAAGAACTAACAAGAAGGAGATCTTGTTGGTGCCCAAATAGCCGAAAATTAGATGGTGAGAAATAGATTTTTCCATCTCTTTTATTAAAGTTTGCATGCATAAGATCTAGATTTAATTTTATGACTAAATTTAAATGACACATATATGAATATGTTAATTAATGAGATTAATAATTCCTAACAATATACCTGATCAGCATCGAAAGAATCCTGCCTAGCAGCTAAAAAAGAGATTGCCCCATTCATTCCCATAAGACGACTCAAATCATTTTTCACATCCAGAATGTTATTCCAGAACCAGGAGGTAGCAGAATTTCGTGAAGCGTTCCAGATACTAACACCCTGAAGTAAGTAGGCCTGAACCCATTGCACCCACAAAGAATGGGGTTTAGTTTCGATTTTTCAAAGCCATTTCACTGCCTGCGCTTTGTTCCAACTTAAGAGTTCCTTGATATTGAACCCACCTTCATCCGTAGGTCTACACAAAGCAGCCCATTTCCGACATACTACTTTCTTGCCCCCATCTTCAACACCCCACAAAAAATTCTTGCACAACTGAGAAATTCTTTTAACAACTCCCTTAGGTAAAATCACACAAGCGCCCCAAAAATTATGTAAACCAAACAGTACAGTGTTAATCAATTGGGCCTTCCCAGCATAAGTAAGCATATGGTTAGGCCATACTCCAATCTTTTGCTTAATTTTCTCAAAAAGTGGCTGGAACATACTAGTGGTAGGCCTGTAGGTGAACAAAGGGAGCCCTAAATATTTAAATGGAAACTCGCCCGCAGAAAAACCAGTAGAGGAAATGATCAGGTCCTTAACAGAAGGAGCCACTCCTCCAAAATACAATGATGTTTTCATGGGGTTAGCAGTGAGGCCTGAGAAACTAGAAAAGTCCTTCAAACAATCAACAACAGAAAGGACTGAAGGAAGGTCGCCTCTAGTAAAGACTAAGAGATCATCGGCAAAGACCAAGTGAGTGAGTTTCAACTTTGCACACTTAGGGTGAAAAGAAAAACCACTATAATGAGGAAGCTTTCTTAATTGTCTAGATAGAACCTCCATACACAAAACAAACATATAGGGGGACAAGGGGTCACCTTGTCGAAGCCCTCTCTTCCCTGCAAAAAACCCTTCAACCGAGCCATTAATATTAAGAGAAAACCAAGGAGAAGTAACACAAGCCATGATCCATTTAACAAATCTCAAAGGCAGTCCATAAAGAATAAGACAGTTATGCAAGAAAGACCAATTAACTGAATCGAAGGCCTTTTTAATGTTTACTTTGACAAAGCACCGAGGGGTAATTAGAGATCTAGAGTACTTGTTAGCCAACTCATTAGCCAAAAAAGAGTTATCAAAGATGTCCCGACCTTGAACAAAAGCAGCTTGTTCAGGCCCCACCACATCCCCCATGAAACCTTTCAGTCTATTAGCAAGGATTTTTGTGATGGTCTTATAAACCACAGTGCAACAAGAGATAGGACGAAAGTCTGTTACATTGTGAGGGGTTGGGCATTTAGGTATTAAGGTAATGAGGGTGCTATTAGCAGCCTTAGAAATTTTGCCTCTTTGGAAAAACTCCTGCACAGCAGCACATAAATCAGTCCCTACAATATCCCAGGTTTCCTTGAAAAAAACAGAATTATACCCATCGATGTCTGGGCTACTATTCTGGTCAATGGAATTCAGTGCACCTCTGATCTCAGACAAAGTAACCGCAGCCAACAAAACAGGGTGGGAAGATGGAGGAAAGTTGCCAGACTGAAAAAGAGCAGAGGGAACAGGAATAACCGAGGCATGAGTGCCAAGCAACTCCTTGTAATAACCTACAAAAGCAGCAGCTACCTCAGATGTACCATTACATTGAACACCAGTACAATTAAAAATTGAACCAATTGAACTACTTCATATCCTTTCAGATACTCTAGCATAAAAGTATTTAGAATTAGAGTCATCAAGCATGAAGTGATGCGCTTTGGCCCTCTGATAAAGAATAGCAAGTTCAGCTTGTCGAAGCTCCTTAAATTTTTTGAGAAGTCTCTGACTATGCTGAAGTAAGCTAGAATCCAAAGGAGAAGCTTTTAAGGCAGCCTGGCACCTGGCTAAATCTGGTTTAGCAGAAGAAACCCGAGAAGTAATATCACTATAACCATCTTTATGAAGAGTCTTTAATCTAAACTTCAGTAATTTAAGCTTGGAGAACAATTGACTCATCTTATCACCATAGGAAGGAGGAGACCAACTACTAAGCACACAGGACCTATAATTGGGAGAAAGACTCCAACAATTTAAGAATCTAAATGGTCATTGATCCTAAAAAACCCAGTGTTAAGATCAAGAATGGCAGGGGAATGGTCATATACCCCAGCACAAAGAAAGCTAGCAGAAGAGGAGAGTCTCTGATGTCAGGCAACATTAACTAAGATTCTATCCAATTTGGCCCATTTTAAGTCATTTCCTTGATTATTAGTCCAAGTATAATAGCAACCAGTAGCACTATGATCACTTAACCGACAATTGTCCAAACAATCATCAAAGTCTTTCATAACAGAAGGAGGATAAGTAACCCCACCCACCCGTTCAGATGTTGAAAGAACCACATTAAAGTCACCAAGACAAGCCCAAGGAGAGGTAATTGAAGCATCAAAGTTCATTAAATCCTCCCAAAGATCCTTCCTGGCAGAGGCATTATTAAATGCATAAACAAAAGTCTAGAGGACCTTACACTGAGAGGCCACATGAGTGACTGCACAGTGAATAAATTGAGCCTTAGAAGACAAAACAGTTAAAGAAACCACTCTTGGATTCCACATAACCCATATACGAACATTGTAGTGAGCATTATAATTATCCACCAAAGAGTAACTAGTAAACTTTTTAGCAATAGAACCAGCATTAGAACCTTTAACACGGGTTTCCAAAATAGCACTGCAATCCACTTTATTGAGCAGCAAGAAATCAAAGATTTCCTTTTGCTTAAGAGGGTCATTTAGCCCTCTAATATTCCAAGAAGCAAAGATCATTGAGCAATGACCCCTCCAGGGTCCAATTCTGCCTCTAACACAACATCCTGAGTCTCATTTCCCTTATCAGCATTCAGGCCCTCAAGGGGTTGAAATCAGCTATCAAGGTTAATAGCAACAGAATCCCTAGCAGCAACAGTTTCCTTGCTATGTAATTTAGGCCTACTATCATCAAGGTGGTGAGTAGGGGGAGTATGGTCACCCTCTACTGGTTCCTTAATAGCTGTAGGATTAACTACATGAACAGGTTTTTCCTGCACCACACCAGAACATGTAGCAAATGTAGGTTGTGTAGGCTGAGGTACAATCACCTTAGGAAGTGAACCTGCTTCTGGTTGAGGTTGAGTTTGTTTCACTCGATACACTTTCCTAGGTGGCATTCCAGCCCTGCACTTGTCTTTAGTGTGTCCAATGCGCCTACATGAGTGACAAAAATAAGGTATCCACTCGTATTCAATTTTCTGTTCAACCGTACCACGATATGGCGTTTTGAAGCTGATTGAGGTTGGTAAGTCCTTAGATATATCAACCTCAATAAGAACTCTAACAAAGGCTAACTTGCTCTTATTAGTCGTATACTCATCAGCGCAAATTGGCCTACCCACATAGCTTGCAACTTTTGCTCAGCCCTTTGCTAGACCAAAAACAAGGGTCAAGGTGAGGGAATTTGACCCAAATTAGAATGGCAGACACAACATGTAACTCTTCAACCACAGTGGTACTCCAGTTTTTAAGAACAAGAGGAAACCATTCATGTTCCATGAATCATTCATTATCTTCTCACAGTTCTCTTCTGTAGCAAAACGGAAATAAAACCATCCCTTAGCAAAGTATAGAACCTATGATGCTACGACATGGTTCCACGACTTAGCTACCAGAGACTGCATATGAGCCAAGGTGGTTTGACGGCCTAACACTGTACTAACAAGGGTGTTTCTCCAATACTCAATTTCATCAGCAATATCAGTTTCCTCAATTTCAATTTCCACATCAATTTTAGGTTTGACATAAGATAAAGGCATACCCTTGTTTGAGGCATTAGAAAATTGATCTAGCGGACGAGTTTTAGAAGCTTTCTCAGCCGACGAATTGAAGATCCACTAGAAGTAGACCCCTTAAAGAGCTCAGCAAACGTCGTCTTCGGTGGTATAATCGATTGAGGTTCCGAGGAGCTAGTGTCAACAAGTTCAGTGTCTACAACTTCAGTATCACTCATATCCAAGGATTCCGACGACCGTGGTGGTCGAGGATGCAGAGGCGGCCGACCTCTCCGGCCCCTAACCATGGCGAAAAAAAGTAGGGTGAACCACGCCTAAATCGCAGATTTGAGAGAGTTTCTAGAGAGAGGTTAGAAAGAAGGAGAGATTATTATTGTTACTGTTATTGTTGTTATTGTTATTGTTCTTGTTCTTATTGTTCTTGTTCTTATTGTTGTTGCTATTCTTATATTGTTGTTCTTATTGTTATTGTTGTTGTTATTGTTATTGTAATTATTATTATTATTATTATTATTATTATTATTATTATTATTAATTGTTAAAATTATTTATAATATTTATATTATATTATACTTATCGTATTTATTTTTTAGTTGTTATAATTAATATATTGTATTATTTAATATTATATTGTTATTATTAATGTTAATGTTGTTGTTGTTGTTGTTGTTGTTGTTGTTGTTGTTGTTGTTGTTGTTGTTGTTGTTGTTGTTGTTGTTGTTGTTGTTGTTGTTGTTGTTGTTGTTGTTGTTGTTGTTGTTGTTGTTGTTGTTAGCAACAACAACAACAACAACAAACAACAACAAACAACAACAATAACAACAACAACAACAACAACAACAACAACAACTTATAGTAAAAAAAATAAAAATAATAATAATAATAGTGATAATAATAATAATAATAATAATAATAATAATGACGATAATGATAATGACGATAATAATAATAATAATAATAATAATAATAATAATAATAATAATAATAATAATAATAATAATAATAATAATAATAATAATAACAACAACAATAATAATAATAATCAAAATGACATCTTAATCTTAAGTCTCACGTTCCTATCATATATAAACTCATATTGATCAAACGATGCTATAATTAGTCGTACCATGTTCATCGGGACAATTAACCCTAAACCCTAAAACCCCAAATAAACCCTAAACCCCTAAAAACCCTACAAACCCTAAACCCCTAAAAAACCCGACATAAACCCTAAAATTATATTTTAACCAATCCAAGATGAGCTAAAACGTGGATGAACATACGATCAACGTAACGAGCAATGTAGTACATTTGTATTATGTTTTCAAACATATAATTTATATTTTAATATTTTCATTTAATAAACAAAAAAATTAATTAACCGTAATTATTAATTTCGTAACAAATTAAAACTTATATTTTACTATCTAATTTAACTGTAATTTTTCATATTTACTAATTGATTTTTGAAAAGTGACAAAAGTAATTTTTTTGGATAATTTCTTAACAAAGTAATTATTCATTTGTTAACTGTAGTTTTCTATTCGTTAACAAAATAAAACTTTTATTTTACTATATAATTTAACTAATATAGTTTGCATTTGGATAAAAATATGTTTGGACAATAATATGTTACTTTATTCTACGAAATTACGTAAATTATTTACTTTCAATAATTTAAGAACGTGTAAATAAATTAAGATAATGTCAATTCTATTATTTTTAATAATTATATTGGTCATTAATACTTTTTATCAATTTACCTTCTCTAATTATGTAAAATAAATTAAGCTGCACAGGGAAGTCAAATGTTCATAATTTAATTTTATGAAGAATGGTAAGAGTTACACATTTTTTTAATTCTATATTATTCGAGAATGATAAGGGTCACTCTTTTCGTTTTTTTATTTATTTTAATTTATAAAGATAATTTAAAAAAAAGGTAATATGAGAAGGAAATAACGTTTCTCCATTACTTAATACATGTCGTTTGAAAGAATGGTAGATTTTACTGTATAATGACTTCCAACGCGTTCTTATTTTTTTCACTGCTTTTTCCATTTTCAAGTCCAATTTTCCACTTTCAAGTCCAATGTACTGAGTACATCATTTAATGCTCTTAACTTCTAATTTGATTTCTATTGGTGGATTTAGATAAATGAAGGAGTTGTACATAGTGGGATTTTGTGAATTAATTAAAATATCCTACTTTTTTTTTATTCCCAAGGTACTGTAAATATGGAGAATTTAATTGAGTTTAACTTGGCTAGCTTTTTTTAATTTGTGTAAAAATTGCTAAAACGTCATATAATAAGGTAAGTGGGAGGGCAAGTGGGGAAGAAATGGAGTACCACATTGATAATGCCACTTGTATATTGTGAGAGTGTGGACATGGGCCACGTCTCGGTCCGCGGATTTAGACCGCCTACCGGTCTGTCGTCACGGGCCACCTACACGCCAGGCCAATCTGTGGACATGCAGAGGTCTATTTGAAAGTGTGGACATGGGCCACGTCTCGGTCTGTGGATTTGGGGCCACCTACCAATCCGTAGTCACGGGCCACCTGCACGCCAAGCCAATCTGTGGACATGCAGCGGTCTTTTGAAAGCCACGCTCGGCGGCGTAAAGATGCTTTCGACCGGATCGTTTTAGATCGGTCGGTTTCGTCTCGGTAAGGGTCTCGAAACGATTAGAGATGTTCGGAGTCGCCACCAAGCATTTGTGGGATGCCTGGAACCCGTTCGAATTCCACTTTATACCTCGGTCAAATCGAAGCACAAAGCAGCGTTTTGACATAGGTACTAAAGATAAGGAAATCGTCCCTCTTTAGCATCCTATCTCTAGAATGACTCTCGTACGCCCGGATAAGGTCGTCCACTATCCAAAGTTTACGAGTAAGAGGTGAAGGTACGTATTGGGAAGCCCTTTAATCAGACACCCAATCCCGCCCGCGTTTAGCGGCCTCTACTGATCGATCTTGGTTGGTTGAATGCAAAAGTTGATAAAACGGTTTAAATGCATGAATGCGCATCCAATGTTTTAAACCTAACATGTGAGCTTTCTAAGTCGGTTGATTTAATCCAAGTATCAAGTATAAGATGTCGAGTTGGATTAATGATTGATTTGCATGCAAGACGGAAATTAAACATCCATTTACCGTATTAGGTTTAGGGTGCATAACATGATCCATTTGTCTTAGTAAGGCATTTTGCAAATATGGTTTTGAATAATCGAATAGTCATCTGATCCGTCCTATATCCGGGTTAACCGGAGTCGGGATCGTCCTAAACTAATGCTGGAAGGGAACAGGCCCTGTACCAGACGGCTACAAGAGGCGCGAGCTAGCCGGCGGTGTAAGGGGCCTCCCTCTGGTTTTGAAAATGAGAAGGAAAAGGCCTGCTTGAGGCGCGGGTTAGCCAACGGCTGTATGCCGTGTCCTGACTGTTTAGAAAACGTTATAAAACGTGTTAAAAATGGGTATTTGAACCCGGTTTGATTTGAAAGGGTCGTTTAGACCGCGTTTGTTGATTTGGGGAACTAGACTCGAATAATCATCATTATTTGATAATATTCGGTGTCGGGCTCGGTTTTGACAAGCTTGACATGAATAGTTTTGAAAATGATTATGGACTAATTGTTTTAAGTCCATTTTGAATGTAATTAGTCGTTACTCATCATCGTACCCGGGTTAAAATCCGGCATGGTATATAGAACCAAGGATGATTTCGTGTTGGTGACTAATATGCATGTTTTGCAAATGTAAAGAAATGAAATAAAAGGCTTTAAAATACCTCTTAAATGTCATTAACCAAATATTATCACCGAAACACGGATTTAACCGTCATGGTATGAAGAACCAAGGGTGAAAAATGCTTTATGGTTAAAACATGTGAAATGAAACAAAAAGGTTTCGAAAATACTTGAAATGGTAAAAACCGATTACAAATATGAAAATGGATTAAGGAAATGACGAGAACAAACACGGTTGATCTGCAGTGGGCACCCCATTTAGGCGCGAGCCTGTTGGCGACCTAAGGGGCTTCTGCCTCAGACCAAAAATCAGTTTTGGCTCGTTTATTCCATGTTTTGGTTCATGTTATGCATGTTTTAGCATGTTAAAGTCATGAAACAAATGAAAACATAATAAAAGAGGATTTTTACACCCTCATACTTACATGTTTGGTTATGGCGGTAGTGACCGTAAGTGTAACAACTCGTTTGATCGGAAAAAACTCGGTTTAAAACCGTTTTGGTAAGTAAAAGAGTGTTTTAAAAGTTTAGTGATGGTGTAGTGGTCAAAGTGGTCGGACAAGTAGTTTAATGCACGATGACGGTACCAAACAATGTGTAAGGCTCGTGTTTACGATCGGTAGGTTGTAAACACGCGTCAGATTGTGACTTTAGAAGTCGAGTCGAGAATTTTAAGGGAGAAAAGAGGGGGCGGACACTCGCGTAAGTCTCAAATGGGTGGCATTTGAGGGGTATTTATAGGAGAATGAGTGGTTGTGTGAGTTTTGAGCGACGTGGCCACCTGGGCTGGTCAAAGAGGCGCGAGCCAAGTCGCGGCACTTCGAGTTGTGTTGTCACTATCACAACAAACGCAATCATGATTTGTTCTATCCTAGGTTTTGTAGTCACATGTTTGGTACTTGACCATTCATGAATCCGGGAAAACTTAGTATAGAAGGCTTGAAGATATTTTGTTTTTGTGGTTGACTCGGTTTGACTCGTTGTTGGAGTCGGGATTTTGAATTTTCGAGTCGATTTTTGGCTCGGTGTCGGTTTTGACTCTAGTTAGTGTCATCGCGACCCCGTCGTTGTGCATTAAACACTCCAGGTATTTTTGAAATGTTTTGAAATGTTTTGTTTTCGAAATCGTTTTAAGTTTTCCGACATAAAGTTGTACACAAACTGTCGATCAAACGCGGCGATCCCAAAACATGTTGTAGTCCGATAATCATCGGGTGTTTGTTGGAGTCTCGGCGGATCTGGGTATCTCTGAGCCCCCACTTTGACCGAGGCTTGGACGGGCGAAAGTCAAAGTAGAGTCCCAGTCAATCGAAGATTACAACACGAAGACCCACGCGACGTCGAGGCGGCTCGAAAGGATTCGAGCCAAGGACCCGCCGTCGGAAGAAGCGACGCCAAGGCGACTTGAGGGTACGAGTCAAGGACCTGTCGTCGGGAACAGTTTAGAGTCTGTCGACTGTCCGTGCGGGTCGTTTAAAGTCCGTTAGACTACGTACAAAGGCTCGCCAGCCATAAGAAGGAGTCATACTTGAGGCATCTTCGAATATGTACTTGCATGGTTGCGGATAAATGCTCGCCAGCTGTGGTGCGTTGTAAGGCCCGCCAGCCGCGGTAAGGAAATGTACCCGAGGCATCTTCGGGATGTATTCTCGAAAAGGTAAGGAAATGTGCCCCGAGGCATCTTCGGGATGTATCCTTGATGAGGTAAGGAAATGTACCCGAGGCATCTTCGGGATGTATCCTTGAAAAGGTAAGGAAATGTACCCGAGGCATCTTCGGGATGTATCCTTGAAAAGGTAAGGAAATGTACCCGAGGTATCTTCGGGATGTATCTTTGAAAAGGTAAGGAAATGTACCCGAGGCATCTTCGGGATGTATCCTTGAAAAGGTAAGGAAATGTACCCGAGGCATCTTCGGGATGTATCCTTGATGTGTTGCGGACAAAGGCTCGCCAGCCAAATGTGACGGTCGGTTAATGGACCATGGTAACAGCCGCGTCGAATGGGCTTATTTTGAAAGTAGCGAACTTGTGATGTCGCTGGAGAAATAACGAGTATGGATTCTCACTATCACTGCTTTTGGAATGAGCGGGTTCCGCGAGGAAGCCCCCTGCTGGCATTTGAAGGGATAGTGAATTTGGAATATTTACCATTCGGTTGAAGTGACGGTTTATGTGCCGCCGTTGACATTTTGAAAGGAATAGTGAATTTGGAATTTTCACCATTCGGTTGAAGTGACGGTTTATGTGCCGCCGTTGACATTTTGAAAGAAATAGTGAATTTGGAATCTTCACTATTGATTGAAGTGACGGTTTATGTGCCGCCGTTGACATTTTGAAAGTGATAGTGAATTTGGAATCTTCACTATTGATTGAAGTGACGGTTTATGTGCCGCCGTTGACATTTTGAAAGAAATAGTGAATTTGGAATCTTCACTATTGATTGAAGTGACGGTTTATGTGCCGCCGTTGACATTTTGAAAGAAATAGTGAATTTGGAATCTTCACTATTGATTGAAGTGACGGTTTATGTGCCGCCGTTGATTGAGATAGCGATTTTGAATTTTCGCCATTATTTTGAATTTGGCGGTTTTGATCGCCGTTTGCTTGAAAATAGCGAGTTTTGAATTTTCACTATTTGTTTCTGTTTGTTTTCGAGGAAATGACAATATTTAATATTGTCAACGAAAACTTTGAAGTTTATTGTGGAAAATTGGGCCAAAGCCCAAATTTGGCTGAAAAGCAAAGGGGGAGGCCTGGTTTAGGCGCGAGCCACTTGGCGATGTAAGCCGGCTTCCCTGTTTTTTGTTAAAAAGACGCGAGGTTGAGTTGCGGATGAATATTCATCCTCAACCTCGAAATTTCGCCCAAAATCGCCATTGACGGACCTTCAAACTTGCTTTTATCCGTGCCTTTGTCAACAAATGTCATCTCAAGGTAAGTATTTCCTCTTGAATCCTTTCAAATTTGTTGATTGTTAGCTAAATTGAATTAGGGCGGATTTTGCCCTAAAAATCAAATTGGGCGTTTTTGATTGGGCCAATTTCGAGTGAAATTGATGTTTGCATTAGGTTAGAAACCTGTTTAGGAGTATAGGGGTGCTTTTAGTTTGCATTTTGGTCCCCGTTCCCGCTCCTTAGGCTCGAAAAACGTGAATGAGGCGAGAAACCGTCTCATTTCACAATGCCAAGTTTATTTGCTTGGGTAGTGGGTCCCACTAGGTTGCATTGTAGTTGGGAGAACCCGTGTTTGCCATTTAAGGACCTTCATTGGATGTTTGTGGGCAAAATTGAATTTTTGCCTTTTGCGACGGTCTTACATCTGACAAAATAAGCGCTTGTTTTGGGCTTGAATTGAGTCAGTCTGCCGTGAAGTGGACCTTATTGGTATTTTAGGTCACCTTGGGGCGTGATAAAATCACGTTTGCCTTTTGCGGTCGTTTTTTTGAATTTTGACCGGCTTGGGCTCAAATTAGCGTATGAATTGCCTTTTTGAACCGTAGAAAAATCCCCATTGTGTCGGGAATGTATTTTGGTTTGTTGGCGGACCCTGTATGGGTCTTGAAATGCCGTTTTTGTGGTTTTGACTCGTCTTTTGCTTGAAAAGAGGGGCGAGCCATTTTTTGTGTGTTTTTTATTATTTTGATTTGGATTTTGACTTTGGCAATTTTGAGAAATTGGCTAATTTGTGTTTGCTGTGTTTGATTACAGGCTTGGTTGTATGCTTACTTCACTCCTCTGCGTCAGGGACTACGAGACGCGTTCCCTCGGCTTACCTGCTGTGAGGGGTTGGACGGTTGGTCGGAAGAAGTCGACTAAGTCGACTTACGAGGACTGCAGGCGTCGCGTGAACAAGCTTCAGGTTGCTGATGTAAGTTTCCTGCTTTCCCTTCTCCTTTATGGCAGTAGCTAGAGATAGGATGATTAGGTAGCTTAGGAAGCCCCCAGTTAGCTGAGTAGCTTTGTTTCGAGTGCAGTTTGTTGGGCGGCCTTGGGAGCACTACACGGGTGTGCCGGCGTCGTCACGGAGCGTTTGCGACCTCGCGCCTCCTGCGCTGTACTTGAGACGGCGATTGAGCCGGTTTGGTACTTGAGCGAGCGTCTAGTTCGCCGATGCTTTACCGAGACTTTCGTCGTGCTTGGTTGACCCGCCTTTGGGTGTTGTTCCGAGTCGACTCGATGAGGTTGAGGAGCACCTTCACGGTCGAGGAGGTGAGGAGAGCATTCTTCTTTGCGGGACGCCGACTACGACACCTTCCGGTTGTCGAGGCTTGCTTGGTACCCGATCGAGGTATGTTTTCCTCTTTTCTTTGTTTTCATTGCCTCCCTTGATAGGAGGGTTTGTCATTTTTGATGTGGATCCAAATGGCAGGGAGTCGACCCGCTGATGAGGACTCAGCCCCAAGCTTTCCCGACGGAGACCACTTTTCAGGGGTCGGGTGGCGAGGAGCTTCAGTTGCGCTTACCGGAGCCCGCGGTGGCCGAGGTGGCCGATGCCGGCATGGAGTGGAGGTTGACTGTTCTGAGGGTGAGTTCCTGACTTGAACACTTTCTCCAATTATACTTTGCCTTACATTGTTTTGAAGGACATTTTTGTTTTGTAGGTGACGACTGTTAGTCACCAGAACTTGTGGCGGATGGCTAACCGCTGGAGGGCGGCTAGTGACCTGCTCACGAGTGAGGCTCGGCTTTCTCAGGTACGTTTTGTGTGTTATTTTTGTATATTTGGTGTTGTATTTCACGTTTTTAGATCTTGAGGATCTGTTATTGTGTTTGACAGGGCACAGCGGATCCGGCGGAGCTTGCTCGGGTTCGTGCTGAGTTGGAGGCGGCCAGGTCGATGATCGAGGCCCAGGGGTTGGGGATTATCCGTCGAGACCAGGAGTTGAGGCGTCACGAGGACGAGCCGTGGAGTCGAGACGCGGAGATTGCCTCTCTGAAGGCT